>NW_024412423.1:12692177-12766936 GCF_014898765.1 Herpailurus yagouaroundi | reverse complement strand
CAGCTAGAAAGCAGACAGAACTTTACTGACTTTAAAAAATGTCACTCAGGGGCACCTGGGTGGCCCCATCGGTTAAGCCTCTGACTTCGGCTCAGTTCATCGTCTCGTGGTCTGTGAGTTCGAGCCCCGTGTCGGACTCTCTGCTGACCACTCAGAGCCTGGAGCCTGCTTCCGATTCTGTCTGTCTGTCTGTCTGTCTGTCTCTCTCTCTCTCTCTCTTCCTCCTCCTCTCCTGCTCACGCTCTTTCTCTCTCAAAAGTTAATAAACATTAAAAATTAAAAAAAAAATAGTGACGCTCATCGAATTCCCTGTAGTTTTGCATAATTATTATAAAAAATACATCATGGTCATAAGATCATTCTCATCTTGGTGATTATAAGATGAAAAGGAAGGGCACCTGGGTGGCTCATTCGGTTCAGCATCTACTCTTGATTTTGGTTCAGGTCATGGTCTCACGGTTGGTGAGTTCAAGGCCCGCGTCCGGCTCTGCGCTGGCAGCCTGGAGCCTGCTTGGGATTCTCTCCCTTTCCTTTTGCACCCCCCCCCACCCCCGCTCTCTGTTTCAAAATAAAGAAATAAAAATAAATAAATTTAAAAGATGAAAAGAAATTTTCTTAGTCCCCTGGTCTCCCCTCTCTGCAGAGGCAGGCTCCGCTCTCAGTTTCTTGTATAACTTTTTAGGGATTTCCATACAGATGGGTATCTTTCCATTGCATTATACAAAGATAATCCTATTTTAAGCAGTTGGAGCTTATTCAGATATATGATATGCTGGTCTATGAATATATCTTACAGTTGACAGTTTCCTTCTAAGGACATTACGTCTTCATTTTTTTTCTCCATTAGAAACAAAAAAACTATGATACACCTTCTCGCACACTTAGACTTGTACCCTTTTGTGGATATATCTGAAGGACACATGTCTAGCACATGAGTGTCTACATAAAATTTCGGTGGATATGGCCCTGCGGATATTGTTCACAAGCGTGTTAATTTTTATACCGACCAACAAAATCCGAGAGTCCTTGTCCCCTCCTCCCCACCCCACCCCTGCTGACCCTGCGACCGCCATCCTAGAAAATACAGTGTTAGATGGGGCGCCTGGGTGGCGCAGTCGGCTAAGCGTCCGACTTCAGCCAGGTCGCGATCTCGCGGTCCGTGAGTTCGAGCCCCGCGTCGGGCTCTGGGCTGATGGCTCAGGGCCTGGAGCCTGTTTCCGATTCTGTGTCTCCCTCTCTCTCTCTGCCCCTCCCCCGTTCATGCTCTGTCTCTCTCTGTCCCAAAAATAAATAAACGTTGAAAAAAAAATTTTCTTAAAAAAAGAAAATACAGTGTTAGAAAAATATTTTCCTATTGACCCCTCTGGTAGCTAAGCAAATCAAATGTGATTGTTGCTTTGATTTGCATTTCTTTAAGGAACACTCAGGTAGCTTTATATATGCTTATTGGGCATATTATTATTTTGTAAAAAAATGGTGCACTTTGTCACACGCATGGCATTGCAGTAGGTGCCAGCAGTACAGAGATGAACAGACAAGACACCCGTCTTCAAGTACCTTCAAGTATGTGTCTATAAGACGCATACACAAAACCGCAGGGAAGTATTGTAGGCACCCTGGAAGAAGCGTCGCGATACTGTGGGAGTCCAGAGAACCACGGGGCAGTTCTCCCCAAGGGACAAAGCTGGAGGTCTCAAGGGCATGAAAGAGCTCATCTTGGACATGGCATGGTAGAAATAAAAGGAGTTTTGCAGCCTGGTGGTTGGGATCCCAGTTCTGTTACTACATTTTCTTGGGCAATTTCTTTCACCTCCCTGAGCTCCGGATTCCTCACCTGTGAAATAGCTGACTATCTTCTCTTCTCCCTCCTCCTCCGCCTCTCCTCCTCTTTTAAGGCCAAAGGGCTTAGGGTTCAGGAGGGGATTGCCCTGCAGGGGGAGCAGGAAGCAGTAGAGTGACCCTGTCTGAACTTCTTGGGGTTCAGGTTGTTGGGGTGACTTCTAGTGGCAGGTGACAGCCTGGGGTAGGTGAACCTAACACTTGATCATTTTGTTGCAGTTGTCTTTCCGGATGAGCCAGTGCCAGGAAGGGTCAGTGATGCTCTCCCTGCGGCCAAGTTCCAAGCGCAGGGTGGACTCCTGCTGGATGTTCTTATCTGGGACAGCTTGGCCATCATTCCTCTAGTTGCCTGCAAAAATGAGGTGGGATTCGCTCCTTGTCTTGGGTTTTGGCTTTGATATTCTCCATGGCGTCACGGGTCTTGACCTTGAGGGGAAGGGTCTTGCCGGTCAGGATCTTCACAAAGATGTGCATCTGTACGCCCTCCTAGAAGAGAGAGAGCGGGGTTATGCTTCTGAAATCCTATCGTTAGGAGGTTTACATGAAGCGATGCTGATGGGCAAGCCGTGCTCCGAGTGAATTTCATTGTTAGGAAAAACCATCTTCGCGTTTGATAACGACCTTCCTTATTTTTGAGTTAGGGAGCTTCCCAACTCCTCTGATCTGGGGCTTTTAAGTTAAAATCTAGCTTAGTCTGGAAGAGTAGTGACTTCCCCAGAGCCCAGCTTTGTTCTGCGAGGTCACATCCTTAAATGACGTAATGCGCTCACCGTCGTGTTGTACAGAGCCAAGGCCATCGTTCCTGAAAGAAAAACTTAAAGAAAAACCTCTTGGAACGAGTTAAAATGCCCATATGATTGAAGGTTCAAAGAGGACTTAGTCACAGGTTGTAATGTGGGGGGGGGAGGTGTGGCTGAAGCTTTGTCTGTGCCTTGGCCATCAGGAGAAGCTCCCAGCATCTTCAGCAGTGGCAGTGACTTGATGTCTTCGTGCAAGAGAGGAAGTAGCGTGTTGAGAATGCCTCGATACCAAGAGGAACTTTCAGATACCCCGAGACCCACTTAGAATGTTCTAGACGCCACTCCTGTTTTAGATGCCAATTGATGCCTATTTAACTGAACCGCGTACTGAGGTAAATAGCCCCCGCCCGCCGTAAGGCTCCTCAGGGACATCAGTCTGGCTTTGAGAACTTTGCTTTTCTGACTTTGGAAGGCAGCAAGTTTAAGTTTGTGTCATGTGGTTTAGTTACGTTTAAGTCTAGAAGTTTGTTTATTCTGTCTCCCTGGAGAGAGACGATTGGAGTGACTCCCAGTGGGGTTTTGGTACCTGGAGAAGGTCCCCTTGGTCACTTGCCAATAAATGAGCCTGTTGGCGACCGGGGCAGGTTTTCACATGGGGGCTTGCAACACCACTGTGGTGAGAGCCCATGTCAAGGAGAGTTAGTTGCGTTAACAGCGCGGGAAGGTCAGCTCCAAGGTTGCGTGTGGGCGGCCGGTGCTCTGCTCCCTACAGGTGTGCTGAAATAAAGGTGTGGTCTCGTCACTACGTGGTTTACCCCAAAGGTAGCCAAGTCCCTTTTCATAATGTGTAAGAAGAGTTTATGAACCGCAGGGAACGCGGGAGCTTTCCTTGGAAGTCAGCCGTCCGCAGGCTCCAACCAGGAGTTCAAGGTGGGCTGAAAGTCACAGTTATGTCCCCCATACTCCTGCCTGCTCCTAAAGACCCCGGCCTTTCATGGCCCATAATGATGACAAGGTGAGGGTAATTAATCAATTTGTCAGTATATTTATTTATTTGTTTGTTTGTTTGTTTGTTTATTTTGGGACGGGTCCTTTCCAGGTCACTTTTTGTTGAGATACAGCATTCATATTATAATCCGCACAAATCATGAGTATAGGCGATGGATTGTTACATATGTCCAGGGCGATTTGAACTAAAATTGAGGGCAAAACTCTGAAACACGAACCTTGCCTGTACTGTATTTTGAAATTAGAAGAGCTTCGTTTTAGATTCTCTGATGGCTAATTTTGGGTACATGAACCAAAGCTAAACTTGCCTCTCTCTCTCTGGCTCTCTGTGTCTTTGCCTTTCCGATTCTCGTCTTGCCGGTCTTCTGGTGTCGCTGGGTTGAATGAGGGGGTGCCAGACCGTGTGCTCTCGGACCCAAGGGAGCTCAAAGGAGACAATCAGGCTGAAAATTCCCTGAAAATCTCTGCAGTGTGTTTGAGGTGTCCTTACGTAGTGCTTATTGGAAGCCGCAGAAATTGTGACTCTGGGTTTGAAGCAATCAATAAATCAAATGTAACATCGGAGGTAATTTCAGAGCATTCCCTGGGAAACTTGGCTCATTCAGTGGCTCCTCTATCACTTAAAACAGAGTTCTTTGTCTCTGGGGTTGATGAGTAGGTATAAAAGCAATTCCAGAGCCAACTGTCAGATAAAGCAAACTCAATTCATGTCCGATAATGACAAGGTCGTGCACCACATAGAACCTCTTTTAGATTGGCTTTGAGTAAACTCAGATGAAGAAAAGCTTGTATCCAAAAGAAAAGAAAGGAAAGGCAAAGGAAAGGGAAGACAAGGAAAAACCACCTCACCTGAGCATACACAGGAATAAAAAGGAGTGGGGCTCAGGCGGGGACAGCAGCAAATTGTCCTGTTTTTATAATGGCTTCTTTACATTATTGAATACAATGGGAACTTTAAGGGCTGACTGCAATAACAGTTTCTCATGAAAAATTAACAAAGAATTTATGGAAATGTAGGAAAAGTCCCAAAGCAATTAGCTTAGATTTCTCTAGAGTCTGAGAAAAGCCTGGATAATTGCATGCAGAAACTGCATAAAGTGGCGATTTTCATTATCACTGGATACAGAAAGTCCATTTTCATCACAATGGGATATAATGATGTTAAAGCTAACAGGGAGATATATTTAAAGAGGTTACCGCACAGTTTACCAAATGGTTTGATTTATATAACTTTGGAGATATACACTTAAGATTACTGTAAAGGGGACGGGAGAGGTTACCCTTGAAATTTCCAAAGGCTCCTCTATGATAGGAAAATAGATTATGGCCTCTGAAAGCTAATTGTACATTACCACCAGGATACACGAGAATGAATTTAATTTGTCTCAGAATTGAGAGCTTGAATTGTACTACAAGCCGGCACACGAATTCCCATTCTGACTTGACTGTGTTGTAAATTGGCTATTATGTATGTTTATAGGTGCACTTAGGGCTGGGGTCCTTCTCCCGAGTGTCTTAGAAACTCCGAGGTCCTGGCACCCTGTGGGAGCAGAGGCAACATCGCGAAGTCCCACGGAGCCACGAAGCCCTTGCTAGCCTTGCAGAGAGATGAGGCGTAATTATTTAAATGTCACTATTTTCCGGAATATAAAATGCAATGAAGGGCAGCATGTTTTCCTCTGATGTTCATTCACAAGCCCTGGCAGCTTAAAGACTTTGCAAGTTCAAGAAAGCCAGCTTCTCCTTGGCTGTCTGTAAAGGGATGGGGAGACATAATACAGTGAGTTTTATCAACCTCCAGTGTCCTCTGCAGTGACACACACACACACACACACACACACACACGTGCACACACACAGATCCGGATATCCTTTTCTGTCTATAAAAAGCTGTAGTTAAGGCTCTGCCTGGGGTTCGAATGATTCTTGAAACCGTTAAATAGATTCTTGCTCTGAAGCCGGCAGAATATTAATGACCTGCGTTAGCTACAGTGTCAAAAGGATCCTACAGTCTCAATCTTATTTGGTAAACACTCTCTGTTAAAAAAAAAAAAAAAAAAGAAAGAAAGAAAGAAAGAAAGAAAGAAAGAAAGAAAGAAAGAAGAAAGAGATTATTTAAGTGTTGGCAACAAAGGGCTCAGCCGAGAGTGTACTCTGAATGGACCCTGCTTCCCCGGGGACAAATGTCAACCCAGTTCAAGCTTTGTTAAAGGGGCTGAAAAGATCCGCCAGCCCGCGCATGGGCACGCTTCTCGCCAGCATTAAGAAAATCAATGTAAAATAACAAAACCGCATTCACATCACAACCTGGCCAATACACTCCCAGCAGATGTGACAATCCTATTTTGACAGTTCAGATAGCTGATAATGGATGGCCAAAGAAATTTCTCTTTGACATGGGGCCTGAGTTTATGCTATCACAGCTCCCCTGTTTGGGCCGCATGAAGGATGCAAGAAAGCAGAGAGCATAAACAGCCATCATCTTGGTGTAATCAATGCGGAATGATGCAAGCCTCATCAGTATCCCTCCGGTCTGCTTTTAATTTTTATCCCCTTCTGCATTTAATAATAGCCCCGAGAATAGATTAAAATGTCCACAGTCGTCTTTGCTTCCCATCTTGTCATGCTTTGCCAGCTCCTTTGTCATCCCAAACGCATTTTTTTTTTTTTAGCACATTACTCACCTGGTTAATGAAAGGAAGGAAAATGAAAGAATAGAAAGCGTTGCTGTCCACGGAAGTGGCATTTCACTGAAGCCTTGCGAGCGCGCCCCTCTGACATTCTCGCCCCTTGTCCCTGAAACTTCGGGACATCTCCCATTCTGGTGGGTCAAAAAAAGCTGTCCCTCGGGGAATAGTTTAAAACTACTTGGAACATGTTTTGATTTACAGATTATCAATTCCGCTGAGCCACAGGGAGACATATTTGGGAGTCGCATAAACAAACACATTCCACGGTGCTGTGGATTAACCTAAAGTGACACATTTATTTAAAAATCTGCCTACTTCTTGTCCTCATTGATTAAATGCCCTTAAGAAAGTAAGTCTGATGAAATGAAAGCCATTAAGATGCAGCCCACCCTCCTCCGCTCCTTTTGATGGTTGACACATTCCCCAGAGTGGGAGATCGGCTGGCTGATAAGCTAACACTGAATTATAAGCACTTTGTGGAATGTCACTGGCAAATGAAAGATCTACTGTTTTGCTTGCAAAGCAACCGTGTGCCTTAACAGCACAAAGATGGACACGGTGCAGAATTATTCCATCCGGTGTGCTTGGAATATAAACGAATGTGTACCCCGCGAGCACGTTTCCACAGGAGAGGTCAGCATCACCAGGACTCGTTCCCGGCCACCGTGCCATTGATCGCGAAAACAGAAGGGCCTGCCAGGGACTTTGTCAAAGTGGCCAGGACCCCCCTGAGCCTCGGGTGATTGTGCTGTGGCTTGTTGTTAACCGGGCGGGCGTTAGCAGCTGGGGAGGAGATTGTATGTAGGCAAGTGGCGGTGATGGCGGAGAGATCTAATGGAAGGCTCTTTCCCTTTTGGGACGAGAGGCATAAACAACATCTGAGGTGTCGTGCAGAGGGTGGCAAAGACAGAGTTCAAGCTGTGTTTTTCCTTACTGGCCTTATGGCCTTGAGAAAAGGCCCGTTTGCTGAGTCTTCAGTTTCGTGGCCTGAAAAGCGGGGCTACTAATGTTTGTTTTTTACCAGGTGGTGGAGGCGCTGGTGGAGAATGTGCAAGCCTGCACTTTGCCACTGCATAGCGCCACACGAAGGTCAGGGTCGTCCCTGGCAGCAGTGAACGCGAGCAGCAGGTGGCCTTTGCACCCAGGGGGCCAGACTACCTCTCCGTCCACGGGCAGCGGGTCTCTGTGCTGCCCCTGCCGATGTCAGACAGGATCAAAGCGGACCCTCTTTGCAGGTCATTCCAGGCCAGGCCAGGCCAGAAAAACCTAGAAAACCTGGAATGCCGTTCCAGCTTGGCTCTAAACGGTGTGATGGGTGTTTCCAAAGACTGGAGGTCAATCAGACGGTCCAAGTGCAGAAATATTAGTAAATTTTGGACTGGCTTGGACACCAGATCAGAGACCAGGCTTGAGGAAGGTTCAGACTACTTTTTTTGTTGTTTCCCTTCATGGGCAACTGAAAAATCTGTAAAAAATCTGCAACGGAAGGTGAGTTTTAGGTTTTTCCACGTAAACGTTAATTTTCCTGCAAAACTTTGTCTCCAGCCGTGCCCACCCGGCAGATATTATTTCTACCAAGCATAATTTTGATCGCATTCTCTGCTCCCATACGTCTGTAGGTTGCACTGGGAAACATGTAGGGCTGGATCATGTTCACTGCTATATGCACCCCACAGTTTTCTCTCTGCGGCCGATTCCAGAGAGGGCTCTGTCTGTGCTGTTCCAATCTGACTCTCGAGTGTGGACAATGTGGACAGTCCTGTTTAACCCCTTGTAATGTGGGTTAAATGGACTCGGGTCTGCTTTTGGCTTAGGCAGCTGTTAGCTGTGTTATTGTGTTGTCCTGAGTTTATCTCCTAACTTTTTATTTATTTGTTTGTTTTTAATTTTTTTTTTCAACGCTTATTTATTTTTGGGACAGAGAGAGACAGAGCATGAACGGGGGAGGGGCAGAGAGAGAGGGAGACACAGAATCGGAAACAGGCTCCAGGCTCCGAGCCATCAGCCCAGAGCCCGACGCGGGGCTCACACTCACGGACCGCGAGATCGTGACCTGGCTGAAGTCGGACGCTTAACCGACTGCGCCACCCAGGCGCCCCCTAACTTTTTAAATATTAATGATCATTACAACGATGGTAACTTCTAATTACCGCGTGCTTATCATGTACCACACATTATTATGAGGGTTAATATGTTGTATTTGCTGCAATTCTCCCAGGAACCTCACATATTGGATTTTATTATCCAATTATGTCTGTGGTGCAGGTTAAATCACTTGCTCAGGATTCCACCTCTGGTAGATGGGGGAAAAGGGATCACAACCCAAGTCTGAGTGACCCTGAATCCTCAGCCGTATCCACCCTGGGCTGTTCAGAATATTAGATATGGTCATGTCTGGGAAAGCATCTTTCTCCTTTTTTAATTTTTTTAAATTTTAGAGAGCATGAGCAGGGGAGAGGGGCCGAGGGAGAGAGAGACAGCGAATCATATGCAGGCTCTGTGCTCAGCAGAGTCTGACACGGGGCTCAAACTCAGGCACTGTGAGATCTTGATCTGAGCCGAGATCAACAGTTGGACGCTTAAACTTTGAGCCACCCCGGCGCCCCTAAGGAGATAATTTCTTATGGACAACTTGGAAAACGCAAAAGGAAGTAAAAACCACTTATGACCCTGATGCTTTTCATAAAGAGATGCAAAATAAAAAGTCAAAGAATCTCCTTCTAACTTCCACCCCAGCCCTCAGGGATAAACTGTTGTTAGCAGTTTCGTGTCTATACGTTCAAGCCCTGTTCTTGGTGAGTGTTTTTTGAAAAGGAGAAAACCCTCAGTTAGAAGTGAGCGATGTTCCTGCTGTTGCGGCACGAAGGGTACAGACTGACCTTGAGCATCCAGGATGTCCAATGAGCATCCAGGATGCCGGATACTTGGGCTGCTTTGTGTGTGCAGCACTTCTGCAAGACCATCTGTGTGTGTGTGTGTGTGTGTGTGTGTGTGTGTGTGTGTGTAACCACTGTGGGGGTGAGCCACCATCCCCAGCTGGCCCCAGTGATAGGAAATGAGTGTTTTGACCTATTGGGGATTCCTGTCTTGGATTGTGTCTCTCTGTCGCCTTCCTTTCCTGCTTAATTTCTGACCCTCTGCTTCTCCTCAACCTTCTTCTCTTGATTTCAGTGGAAAACGTGCTGAAGTGAAAGTGAATGGTGGGGTTGGGAGGAGGGTGTCTAGAGAAGTGAGAAAAAAAAAAAAATCAATGCTCCATGGCTATTTTTAGGCAGCTGAGATTCCTTTCCTCTGATTTAGCTAAGTGCTTTGGGGCAGAACCGCCCAGCACTTTGAGTAGCTTCAGCAGATGCCCTATTGCCCCCCAGAGAATAAACCAGATAGGGGGAGGGGGAGGGGGAGCAGGAGGAGGACCAGGGGACTTGGGAGCCATATTCTGATCTGGTGAATAGGTGCAAGCGAGAGTGAGCTCATGTTTATTCTCCGAGCCCCTGGAGATGCCCTGCCTAAATCAGAGCCCAGGGATGGACTGTAAGCTGGAATTGAAAGCCTTGACCGCAGAGGGCGAGTTAGAAGCAAAGCTAGCTTTCAAAAGAGAAGTCTTGCGAAGCCTCTCGGTCACGTGACGAGAAGCCTGAAGGGGTATCTCTGCTGTTAGGGTTGTTTTACACTGAGGATGGAAAGGCGGTTCCCTGGAGTTCAGAGCAACCCACAGTGCTGCCTGTACCCTGGTCCAGTTGTCCACTGGCCGCCTGGGGGGGGGTGCATTTGCTCCCCGAGAATGAGTGAAGAAAATTGCGGCTGCAAGACCTGAACACTTGACGCCCATATCGTGAGCTCTCCACGGCTCTGATAGATTTCACTGAATTTACTGATATAACCCGGGACCCAGAAACTTCACTCGCTCCACCTGCTCCTTGTTGCGTCATTTACAAGTACACGTTTGTATCTTCCTGCCTGGCTAAACGTAGTTTCGAGCAAAATCTGGGGCTGTCCAGTTCATCCCATCCCCTGTTTTTCTCACATGCAGAATACAGAACTAATCAGTGCTAATAATAATACTTAATAATAAGTACTTAATAATATTAAGGTAGAAATTCCACAGAGAGGGGTAAGTCGTGGAGTCAGAAACCACAAGAAGGAGGCTCTGCGTGGTTTATCAATGTCAGAAAAAGCCAGAGATCGAATTACAACTGAATATGCACAGTTGGGCGTATTTTATTATTTATAACACATGCTTCATTTTTATTTTTTTTTAATTTTTTTCAACGTTATTTATTTATTTATTTATTTATTTATTTTTGGGACAGAGAGAGACAGAGCATGAACGGGGGAGGGGCAGAGAGAGAGGGAGACACAGAATCGGAAACAGGCTCCAGGCTCCGAGCCATCAGCCCAGAGCCCGACGCAGGGCTCGAACTCACGGACCGTGAGATCGTGACCCGGCTGAAGTCGGACGCCTAACCGACTGCGCCACCCAGGCGCCCCCACATGCTTCATTTTTAACACTCGCCTGAATGCCGTATCATTCTTCTGATGGGTTTCCCATCCTGTACACCCACCTTGCCCGGCCCCCCTCATTTAACAGCATCAGCTGCTGCTGTCAGGCGGACTCGTGCCCCTTGAGGGACGCTCTGGCGTTCGCTTCAACTTGCTTTTCAGAAGTCACTTCCAGGTTTCTCGGGTGGGATTCCAGAGCTCAGCGAATTGAAATCCAAAGAGAAAACAACAGGACAACCCATGGCGGGGTTAACGTGTCAAAGATGGACCTTGTGCCCATTGACCGGGTTCAACACAACGGCAAATAGTAGACCCATTCGGCAACTCTATTTTCCTCCGTGGCAGGCGTTGTGCGTCGCAGCGGGGACACAGAGAGGAGCCCCTGCCTTGGTGGAGCTTAGCCTGGTTAGAGGAGACAGACAACAAACCGGATCATTACAGGTTGTGTCTTGCACTGTGGGCATTGCGGTGTGATAGAGAATAAGAGGCGGAGGACAGGGGGGAGTTACTGTTTAGTGCTGCCCTTTCAGGAGCAGGGGTTAGTGCAGCTGATTTGGGCAGGTATGCCATCTCTGGTATACCAGTTTTTCTAATTTTTTTTTTTTTTTTGAACATGTATTCATTCTGGAGAGACAGAGAGTGAGCGGGGGAGGGGCAGAGAGAGAGGGAGACCCAGAATCCAAAGCAGGCTCCAGGTTCGCGGCTGCCAGCCCGGAGCCCGATGCGGGGCTCGAACTCCCAGACCTTGAGATCGTGACCCGAGCCCAAGTTGACGCTTCACCGACGGAGCCACCCAGGCGCCCACGGGAATACCATTTTCAAACCCTGTTAGCACGTGTCCAGCTGCTCGGTCCTGTAAGGCGCAGTTCAGATAGAGGGTTTCCGTGGGAGATGTATTCGCACATCAGTAGTGCAGCCGTAACAAAGTAGCACACACTGGGAGACTTAGGCGCCAGAAATTAACTTTCCCACAGTTGCAGAGGCTACAGGTCTGAGATGAAGGCGTTTGACGGGGTTGTGTTCCCCCCCCACCCCGAGCCTCTCTGCTTGGACTGTGGATGGCTGTCTGCTTCCTCGGTTTTCGTGTGGTCTCTCCCCTGCGTGTGCGCACGTCTGTGTCCCAATCTCCTTTCTTCCTATAAGGGTACCACTCGTACTGGATCAGGATCCGCTCTGATGCCCTCGCCTTAACTGAATTACACTCCAGACGATCTCCAAATGCAGTCAGGTTCTGGGGAGCTGGGTGGCCGAGACTTGAGTGTATGAATTTTGAGGAGATGCACTTCAGCCCGGAGGGTGAGGAAGGGAAGACTGTCTGGTGGGAGACCTTCACATGGATGCGTTTGGGGGGACTTTATCTTGTCCTTTGGTACCTTGTAATAATGTGCTGCACCTCTGTTTCAAGAGAGCGACCGTCAGGGGACGCAGTGAAGGACCTTTTTGCATTCTTTAGGGAGGCGAGGTTCCAGTAGTAATGAGTCTTGCCCTCAGTGAGCCATCTGAGAACCTTGGACTGGGCTAGGGATTTTTTAAATTAATTAACTAATTAACTGATTAACTATCTGTAACATTTTTTAAAAGTTTATTTCGAGAGGGAGAGAAAGTGCAAGTTGGGGAGGGGCAGAGAGAGAGGGTCCACACCCTCAGCGCAGAGCCTGATGTGGGGCTTGAGAATCAGGAGAGCCTCCCCTGAGCCCAAGTCAGATGCTTAACGGGCTGAGCCACCCAGGCGACCCTAGAGATTCTCTTTAACAAAGGTCTGTATCTCTTACCTCGGAAATGGGAAGGTCGATCTCAGTACCAGTTCTGCAAAGGTGCTGCCTTTCATGGCTAATTGAAGATAAATAAAGTAAAAATTGCCAGGCTAAGTCACTAGGAAGAGGATACCTGGTTTAAAAAAAAAAAAAAGTGTTGATACATTCAAAGTTCTGTAACACGGATGGAAATCAATTGCCAATTTATTGAAAACTGTGTGCTCAGCCTTCTGCTGAGGGGCATCTAGAAGCATAGTAATTGATTTATTTGTTCTTTCACTCAGCACATGTTTACTGAGCCTTTACCACGGCCTTCCCCTTCCACGTCCCTTTAAAACAAAACAACACAACAAAAAACCCTGGTTAAAGATCATTCAAGCATGCTCTGAATTGATTCAGTCTGTTCGTGTAGAAATCTTATTGTGGGATCCTTCTTCCCGCTTCTGGGGTGGGCTCTGGGGGGACGGTAGTGGAAAGACGGGGCAAACGTGGGCTGCCACATGACCGAGAGGGTGTTTTCGTAGAAAACACACCCCTAAGAATGGGGTTGTGAGGGCCATGCAGTCAGAATCCATTACAGGCACCATCAGTTAGAACTGTGAAGGAATGGGGACACCAAAAACTAAATTAAAATTTTTTTTTAATGTTTATTATTTATTTTTGAGGGAGAGAGAGAGAGAGAGAGAGAGAGAGCGAGCACGAGCAGGGGAAGGGCAGGGAGAGAGAGAGACACACACACAGAATCCAAAGTGAGCTCCAGGCTCCGAGCTGTCAGCACGGAGCCCGACGCGGGGCTCGAACCCACGAACCGTGAGATCATGACCTGAGCCGAAGTCGGACGCTTAACCGACTGAGCCACCCAGGTGCCCCCAAAGTTATTTTTATCTTGAAATGAACCATACGGTGATGAGGATGGAGTGCCAGTTAGGCGTCTCTGGGAAAGGAGCCAGAGGAGAAGGGAGGTTCCTGCGTGGGATGCAGGCTCCCGTGGAATTACTGGGTAGAACTTGTGAGTCAAGGTGTTTGTTTTAGTGGACCTGCTTAATAATGTGTGCATCGGGGACAAGGGCCAGGTCTTTGCGTTATTCACGCAAATTAATACCCCCTCACCACCTTCTTTTTAGGTTACTTAGGTGTTGGGCCGTCTTAATTGTGTCCTTACCTAATCCACCTCTCACATTTAGCCTGTGCATTTCTGGAGCATCAGACGTGAGGCACGCAGAGTACTTAACTTTTTTTTTTTTTTCAAATGAGTGAATTAATCACTTGGCGGGGGGGGGGGCGTTTCTCCACAAATAGATGATTCAGGATTTGTAGTAATGCTATCCTTTTGACTCAGGTGGAAAATGCATCACCAAAGTCTGGTTCCTGGCGATAAGTATCGAGACGGGGTCCTCAAGTTTGATTGGAAGGCTCCGTGACAAAGCACAATCCATTAGAGGGGTTACAGAAGGTATCCGTTATGCATTGTCTAGATGGAATGCCACTAAAAATGCATGGGAGGGGAAGAGAGTCATTCTTCTCATGGGTAGAATCAAATGTGGCATGGAAAAAAAGAGAGAACCCCTTGGTCATACTCACCAAGTGTGCCAAAATCTTGCTTTCAAAGCCCCTCTCATCGGTGGTGGTGGTCTCGTGGGATCAGGCTGGTCTAGGACAGGAGTTCCGGTCTTGCAGAAACGGGAACACAGAATGCTGCAGGCTCTTGCTAATCCCAGGGGAGCAGCGTCCTTGATGTGCATCTCTCTGATGTCTGTGGACTCCCAATGAACGTGAGACTCTCACGAAATCAATGGAAATTCTGTGAGAGTCAGGAAAATACGCAGGGAGAACTGGGTCTTAGGGGATTTCACTTGATGGTCAGAAATGTGGCCCAAAGACTTTGTCTGGAACAGGTACTAGGGAACCCAAGGAAACCAGGATCTCTTAGGAAAGCACCAATCGCTTCTGCTGTGAACTAGAACTACAAATGAACGGGGACATAAGTAATTACGTTTACCTTCAAATGTGCAATAATATGTGGAGACGCAGAGACACAGGTTAAGATGTGTACGTTTAAAATTCCTCAACATAAAATTCATTTAAAATTTCTTATGTTCAGCACAGGGGTTAATTAAATTGTGACACATCCTCATGATGGATTACCTGGCAGTCATTGAATATGACATTTTATTTATTTATTTATTTTAATTTTTTTTTTTCAACGTTTATTTATTTATTTGGGACAGAGAGAGACAGAGCATGAACGGGGGAGGGGCAGAGAGAGGGGGAGACACAGAATCTGAAGCAGGCTCCAGGCTCCGAGCCGTCAGCCCAGAGCCCGACGCGGGGCTCGAACCCACGGACCGCGAGATCGTGACCTGGCTGAAGTCGGACGCTTAACCGACTGCGCCACCCGGGCGCCCCTCCATCGAGTTTTAAATGTACATGCTTTTCTTTTTTATTTCTGAAAGTTTGTTTTGATTCTTACTTAAATCTTCCTGATGATTTTGCCTCTTGATGCTTGATAATTTTTAAAAATTACACACTAAACATTTTCTCCTGTACTTGATACTCTCTTTGTATCATTTTAAACTTGAGATCATGAAGCCATTGAACCCACGGACTTATACGTCTGCCAAATTCATCTGTAGCTGCTCATTTCCTTATATCTGGTGATTGTTGTTGTTATTGTTGTTACGAGCTCCTGTTTGGTTCCCTTTAATCTCCAGGAGGCTCTACCAAGAATGCCTTCTTCTGGAGAGGATTTGTGTTTGGTGCATCTGGGAGCTGGGAGTGGGGTTGCCCTGGCCCGTCGCTGGCATCTTTTCGTTGACGCACGGCTCCCAGATGCAGCTCCCCCAGACTGCGACATTCACACAGCTTAGCCCCCCAAGCCCTGCCCTAGAGTTGAAACTGACCTTCAGGCAGATTCTAGATTTGTGTTCTTCTCACCCACCCTTCCGGTTTCAGTTTGACCTTTTCGGTTTCTTTCTCTCTCTTCTCTTCACAATTCCCTTACATGTTTCCCACTCTGCATGAAAAAAGTTGTCGTCTTTCTAGCATCAGCGTGGCCCCGGTCCTCTGTGTTGCCAAACTCCGATATCCCGGGTCTGGTTCACTTACAGCAGCACGCTCAGCTTTTCGGTAGCCAGTTGGGCTCAGACCGACTTTCTGAGTACTCAGCATGGGCCAGACTCTGCGCTAGAAGCTGTGGGGAATAATATTCCTAAGAGCTCGGAATCTGGTTGGAAAAATGTACATGCACACCGCAAATCATTCTACAAGGCAGCGTGAAATATGTGCTAAAATAGAGGCACAGCCACGGTGCGCAGCAAAGGCGAAGGCGTGAGGGCTTCACTCCCTCTGGGGAAAGCTGTGAATTGTGAGGCTCTCAGGATCAAGCTCATGCATTGAATATAAGCTTCCATTTCATAACCGTCCAAGGGTGTGCAGCCGGGCAGGAGTTAAATCAAGTCTCTTTCATGTTAAGAGTGACTGATGTGGAGGGCACAAGCTTACTGCGGAAATCTGAGGGAACATTCCAGACAGCCCCTGCTCCTCTTCTGCTCACAAACCTCCACTTGTCCTGGGAAATTATTTAGAAGGTGTGTGGCTGAAAAAAGGTGGAACGCATGTAGGTATTTCGAGTATTTCTCGGGAAAAAAACAGCCAACGCTTATCCTGCTGTTCAGGGGACTTCTGAAGTGACTACTGTTTGTCTACTGGTGTTTTCCATTATAACTCTATTTTAAGAGGGTTGTAAGTTGACTGTAAAAATTCTCTCTAGGTGAAAACTTGGCATACCAGAGCACTCCCTTTGAATAATGCCTACCTCCCCGCGCATTTTTTTTTTAAACTCAATTTGGTTTACATTAGCCAAGCTCTTTGAAACTCACAAGAAGGCAACAAAGCCTTTAGTATTGGAGAAAATTGATTCTTTCTATAGATGTTGGCAATCCTTTCTGCATGAAAGCTAAAAAACAAAAAAATCAAACCTAATGCTCTCCTTAATGTACAAAACAAATACCCAATTTTAGATAAGAAGTCTTTATGCACTGTGTCAAAAATTACAATACTGAAGCTATATAATGTCTGCTGCAGGAAAAAGGGTGTTTTTTTTTTTTTTTTTTTAAGAACAGATGCGGTTCTCAGCAACCATCTAGCTAAAGTAGATCCCAGTGTGGGGAACTAGCATAGGACCAGGTGGTAGTTTTGTTATTTCTTCTGAGTTAGATGAACTCTACCAAGACAGTGAATTATACGGTAAAAATCCCCAGTGATGATCGGAGGAATCAGTATATTCATACTCATCAATATATGCTTGTCATTAGGGAACAAAAGGAAGACAAAGAGGGAGACAGAGAAGGATGTGTCACTAAAAGGACAATCCCATGCTGCATGAGACCTTTGAGATAGGAAGCTGAAAATGTTATTTTTGCGTAACCTCAGTTTCCCCACGATTCTTTCCTTGAAGTGCTAAAGGGCGTTTTAGTGATTCAGCTGCATAATCCTGGATATGAAGAAACAACTTCTTTGTGTGCCTAACCAAAGAGATAGCCATCTGGTCTACCACTGAAGGCAGGGTCTGCTCTGTTGTATTTAGAGGGGGTTGTGTGTGTGCATCTCTAAAGGGGTGCCTTTCTAAAAACTGTTAAGGATAAATTTGATTGCACGCAACGAATTTTCAACTTGCTTACTCGTTTTAGAATCTGTCGAATAAGAGGTGACTCGCGGTGCTGTGGTAACGGCAACAGGAGAATATTTTATTTTATTTTTTTAAATATAATTTATTGTCAAGTTAGCTAACATATGGTGAATACAGTGTGCTCTTGGTTTTGGGGGTAGATTCCCATGACTCCTCGCTTACGTGTAACACCCAGTGCTCATCCCAACAAGTGCCCTCCTCAATGCCCATCACCCATTTCCTCCCCCTTCACTACCCTGCCATCAACCCTCAGTTTGTTCTCTATGTTTAAGAGTCTTTTATGGTTTGCCTCATTTTATTCTTAACCTTGAAAGTTAAGGAGGTGAGAAGAAGGGTAGAAGAGTGAAGAGCAGGTTAGTGCTTGGTTGCCAGGGTGTAGGGAAGAGGCTTAGGGCAGAAAGTGGGTGACGTGATGAAAGGACAACGCAAGGGATTCTTGATGGAAATGTTGACTGGATCAGTGTCCATATTTTGCTTGTGATATTGTGCTCTAGTTTTTGAAGATGGTATCATGAGGGGAGAACTGATTAAAGAATGAATGGGATTTCTGTGTTTTATTCTTTCCTTCCTTCCTTCCCTTCCTTCCTTCCCTTCCTTCCTTCCTTCCTTCCTTCCTTCCTTCCTTCCTTCCAAGTTTGTTTTTGAGAGAGCAAGAGCATGCATGAGCTGGGGAGGGGCAGAGAAAGAGAGAGAGAGAGAGAGAGAGAGCATCCCAAGCAGGCTCTCTGCTGTCAGCACAGAGCCTGAGGTAGGGCTTGCTTCTATGAGCCATGAGATCATGACCTGAGCTGAAATCTGAGAGTTGGATGCTTCAACAACTAAGCCACCCAGGTGCCCCTGTTATTTCTTTTTTTTTTAAAAAAAAAAGCAATTATTTTTTCAACTTCATTGATATATAATTGACAGACAGGTATTTGTTGTTGTTATTGTCAGCGTTTTTTTTTTTTTGTTTGTTTTTGTTTGTTTTTTATTTTTTAAAGAGAGAGGGAGAGAGAGAGAACAAGCAGGGAGAGGGGCAGAGGGAGAGAAAGAAAGAATCCCAAGCCGGTTCCACGCTCAGCACAGAACCCTACTCAAAGCACAGTCCCAGGACACTGGGATTGTCACCTGAGCCAAAATCGAGAGTCAGATGCTCTCGATTGACTGAGCCCACTATTAAATTCGTCCAACAAGGAGGCCGTTAGACTGAGATGGCTTTACTGCCTTCGTAGCCTACATAAGCAAGCTAGAACATAGGCCTGTCATGCCTCAAGATTAAGAAATTGAAATCTAAAGACAACTAATCACAGTCAACTAGGCTTTCCCAAACAATGCACACCGTTTAAACTACAGGCAACCAAATGATTCTCTGGCTTTGTTTCTACCTCTTCTCTATAAAAGTCTCTCCCTCAGCTCTTGTTGGTGGAGAGCTCCCATCCACTTCCGGTTTGGTGCCACCCAGATGAGATGGATTTTTGCCCAGATAAATTTCAAGCAGTTTACTATGCCACAGTTTACCTTTTAACATATCATGCTGTGTAAGTGGAAGGTGTATAATGTGATGATTTGATACGTGTGTATTTTGCTAAAGGGTTACTACAGTGAGGTTAGTTAACGTCATCACCCTACACGGTTGGAGTGTTGGGTGTGGGGGGTGGTGAGAACTTCTCACTTCTACCCTATAACCCCCTTTCAAATATGCAACACAGGATTGTTAAGTCTAGTCACCGTGCTGTGTGTTATATCCCTAGATCTCATTCATCTTATAAGTGAAGGTTTGTACCCTTGGCCCACCTTCACCCCTTTGGCCCATCCCCTACTTTGTATTATTTCTGCTGACTTCGTATGAGTCTACAATTATATAAACATAAAAAGTCTAGTTAAAAATACTGTTATGTTAACCTCAATAGTACATATAATAAAAAGTAAGACTGGTGACAACGTGGTATCTTATAGAACAGGGATGGGTAAACTGCGACCAACAGAGCAAGACTGGTCCACTGCCCGCTTTTGTCAATAGCCTTCTACTGTGCAGTTATGCTCCTTAACTTACCTTCTGTCTATGGCTGTGTTTGTACCTTAGTGACAAAACTGGGTCGTTGCAAGGGGGACCATATGACCCACAAAACCTAAAATATTTACTACCTTGCCCTGTTCTGAAAAAAAAAATTTACTGGGGCGCCTGGGTGGCTCAGTCGGTTGAGCGGCCGGCTTCGGCTCAGGTCACGATCTCACGCTCCGTGAGTTCGAGCCCCGCGTCGGGCTCTGGGCTGACCTCTCAGAGCCTGGAGCCTGTTTCCGATTCTGTGTCTCCCTCTCTCTCTGCCCCTCCCCCGTTCATGCTCTGTCTCTCTCTGTCTCAAAAATAAATAAACGTTAAAAAAAATTAAAAAAAAATTTTACTGACCTTTAGGATGTAGAATGTAAGCTTTGTAAGAGCCAGGAAACCATTTTGCCAGCTTGGTGATGACTACATGCCTGACATATTTCCAGACACATTGCAGGTGGAAGGTAATCATTTGCTGACTTAAGGAAGCAACATATTATGAAATTATGAGTTTGCTGTAGACAGAATGAAAGACTTTAAAACATCAATGTGGGCTCATGACCGTGCATTTTTGCAAAGGCCAGGGAAGTGAAAGACGGTGATGCCTACTTTTTCTCGATTGTTAAAAGAAAAGGACTATAGGTCTCACGTAAGCCCTCAGGATCTACATGAGGCCAACAAAATGGAAAGAGTTTTAAAAGCCACGAATTAACTGTGTATAGAGTCGAATGCAGTTCTAATTCACCATTATTCAGGCCTATGATTTCCTTTTAGGTGCATAGCATGCCATAGTAGTTCGGTCTTTGAGGATAATTATAGCGAAGGCACTAAAACTGATGAATTTGATCAGAAGATTTACATCTGCTTATGGGGAAGGCGCCTTATTCACTTACTACACTGACGTCTTACTGGTTCAAGAGAAAAAGTATGGAAAACAGGAGGTGAGAAAATGCAAACCTTAAAGTTGGCTGTAGTTTTGAAATCTTGATTGCATCGATGGAGCTCTAGACCTAAATGGAGCCTTTAGGGTATATTTTGTCAGGTGAAACTGTCCCTTGGTGATATAACCTTGTAAATTGTTAGCTAAAATTTGCCTTTCTCCAAGAGAGGGATAATTTCATCACACTAGAGTCTCAAGAATAATTTCCGGGGACTTTGCTCAGGACTGGGAGGATGAGAAGCAGAAGTGACGAAAGCGGAGGCTGGCTGGAGCCAGACAAAACTGGATTCGAACCTCAGGGCCAGGAACAATTTAAGTTTCCTTGCTTTGGCTCATCTGCCATGAGAAATTCCTGTCTCATAGGGACGTTGTGGGGTTTAAACAAGGTTAGAGACTGCTTGGGACAAGGTATGGACTTGGCGACGGTCCTCAGATGTTCACTCCTTTTCCTTGGACCAAAGGACAAAGGAAGTAGAGGTGAGAGAGAGGAGGGCCTTCCAGGTGACTTCAGAAAGGGATTCTGTCCCCTGAGTAATACCGTCTCCTAGCTGCTTCCCTGGGGGATCTGATGACTGTCATTTGCATGGTGCCTAAAGTAGTGTCGTGCAGTCTGTCTGGATGATGGGTCTGATGGATCGTTTTCGGCACATAAATAGCTGCGTAATCAAAACAAAGCAATAAAACCCTCTCCCTGGTGTAGTCCGCACATTGGACTCCTGAGAAGTTTCTGGTAGAACTCTTGATTGCCGATGCTGGCATATCATAATGTGAAGACTGATGAGCTGACTGGAGCCTGCTGAACATCCTGGAATCCATTCATTTAGTTACTTGAGGCATCCTCTCGCCCTGCCCCCCACGCTCGATTTTTGGCGTTGCGTTTCAACCCACAGGCCAGTGGCTGCCCAGATTGCTTGATTAGAATGTTTTCTTTAGGGGCGCCTGGGTGGCTCAGTTGGTTGCGCGTCTGACTGCATCTCAGGTTGAATCTCGCGGTCCGTGAGTTCGAGCCCCACGTCAGGCTCCGTGCCCGTCGCTCGGAGCCTGTTTCGGATTCTGTGCCTGCCGCTCTGTCTGACTCTCTCCCGTCCGCTGTCTGTGCCAAAAAAATAAATAAAGGTTAGAATGTTTTCTTTAGGAAGTAACTCTTGGTGCACAATCTTCATTGTGACAGGCGTCCTTTTCTTTTGTCAGGTTAAACACGAAGTGGTAAGAAACAATATTCTCCAAGAGACCGCGTTTTATCCTTCCCAGCGCAGAGGGTTTGACCTTGAGTTAGTTCCAGCTGCAAGACCATAGGTGCTGTTAGTTTCACAGACTGCCTGTCAATGACAGTGGCCATTTCTCGAATTCAGAATGTAGCAGAATTATGACGAAACCCGTCCACCATGGATAGTCATTTATTATTATACTGTAGCAATTTACGGAGAGAATGTGACAATAAGAAAGGTAGACAGAAGGTACGACTGTCTAGGGATTGTTACCTGACCTAAACTAGGGAAAAATCATAAGCAGATTTCAGAATGTAGATGGTGTCGGTCCCGGATAAAGAGCTGCTGGAACGACACGTGCTTATCCAGCGATAACACCCCACCGCAGCCAGCAGACAAGACCAGCGTGTGCTCCACTTCTGTGTTGTTAGGAAGTCTTCTGAAATGATTAAGCGCAGCCAGTGTTTTCTTCCATTTCCTCTTGCGGCCCTGTTTGTCACTTTGGTAATTTCTGGGACCCGAACCCCCATTGCCGGCAAAAACCATCCACCGCGCTGCTCCTGTTTTCTCTTCCTCGAAGGGCCGTTAGTTTCAACTGGAATTATTTTATTCACTTTACCGATGTTGCATAGTAGAGGGAGACGTAGAACGGAGGGATGGTGTTCTTCCAGCTGGTATGTTAATTGGACACTGTTTATTCAACAGCAGCATTAAGAATATAAAAACCTCATCACCAGTCTTCTCTGAAAAGCCTTTGCAAATAATAGCCCTTATGTAAAACTTAAGGCCCGAATGTTTCTTGTTTGTGAGTAACATAGTATTAGCATATTAAAATCATTACTAACCAGGGTTGGAATATGCGTTCGGAAGCCTGTCGATGTGGTAATGGTGGTAGTCTCAGAAACTCCACATCTGCCACAGGATTAATTACTTGCATAAAACATTATCATTTCCTCCCATCTCCTATGAGAAGGAGCCGCTGCTGGAGTGATTAATGGGCCTGAAGGAGATACAAAGGAATAAATGGGAATGTTACCTGGTGGATTGAGAGAGCGGCTATTGATTCATATTAGAACAAGTTGAAGGACCTCAGTGGTGTAACAGTTGTTTCTCGAGGCCCAGAGGCAATTAAAAAGAAATGTTTGGCACCCACTCTGGGAAACTAAGTCTTTCAATGGCCAAGACTGCCTTCCCCCAGAGGCCTTTGCGTAGGAAGACAAAAGGAGGGAGGTAGAGCCTGGTCGCAGTGAACTTGGTCCCTCGGGGTAGGTGAACTTGCTGCTGCTTATCAATGGCAGGTTTTCTGGCTCCTCCTACGCTGTGTAGGGCCAGGCCTTAGAGTCCTGCTGAGAGGTGACCTCCAACGTCCGTGCTCATTTTCTGCTAAGATCTTACCACCGTACTTGCTCGATGTCAAGATGATGCAGATTCCATTTTAGAAAAGGAGGCAAAGAAAACTGAAAGAGTTTGAGAGTTTACAATGGAGTCTGAGAAAGAATTGAGCTTACGGTCAAAACTTGGAGACGATTCTTCACAGGCGAGAACCCAGCCTGTGATGAAGATTGGCAAGGACACTTGAATGAGCTATTGTGGGAGAGCACACGTGAGAGCAGGAGGTGACCTATTGACTGTGGCCTTGAGCACCTCTCTGGTTGTTATCCCTCCTTCCAGCCAAGCACCTTTGTCCATCCCAAAACCATTTCCAGCTCACAACGGATTGCCTACCCTGGTTTCGGCTCTTCTGCGTTTCATGCGTGAGAGAAACAGACTTCCCAAACAATACGAGTCCTTGAGTTTGGAAAATTCATCCCATTCCGTTGCTTCTACTTCCTCCTTATTTTCCCAAGGCCTCTCTTGTGGGGGGACAGATTTCCACAATTGGCATTTGGGAGGTTAATGTTCTAGTAAGTGCAAAAAGAAGCCAAGACAGTTTTCAAAGTCTTTCAGCATCATTCTAATTAGAGACGCAATTATAGTGAAGTTAGTGGTAATTTAAATTGATCAGCTGGATATCACATGATGAGTTGTTTGGAACTGACAAATCTAATGACTCTCTGCTTGGTGAGCAGGCTTGTCTTTCCATAAACAAAGATAAAAACGTGGCCACCTGGTTGCCCAAACCCAAGAGCCCATGAACCTATGGTAATGCTGTTTACGCAGGTGACACAAAGCTTACAATGCAGGTGACTGTGGAGTTTTCAGGGAGAATAACATCGGAGGTACGTCGTGTGAAGTTCTCCCCTGCTTTCCCCGCATTAACTCCTGCCATTAAATTTCTGCTGCTTTGAATATTGACATGCCGCTCTGCACAGAAGACCTTGGGATAACCTGCTAGAACCTTATATTGTCTTAAAGTGTTCACATTTTTCTGTTCCTTGAGTGTTCTTTTTCATTAGATCAGTCCCGTGCAGTCCATGGCATCTGATTTCCCGAGGACTTAGATAACACTGTCCAGAATCATCTTGGCTCCAAGGATGGAGGTAATGAGAGGGTGAGAGGGACAGAATACATGTATGGTTGGGAGATCATGAATTGAACCTGAAGGTTTGGGTTGCTGTTTGTTGTTATTGTGGTCCTAAGAGCTGTGTTGAATTGTGAATTTTGTGGTTAAGTCATTAACATTTGATAGAAGAGAAACAGTGGTCTTGAATTGTCCTAGGACTTTGGTTTCAGTATAGTTTAAGTTAGAGCTTTAGAGGGGACTCACCAGGGATTGTAAAAAAAAAAAAAAAAAAAAAAAAAAAACAAAAGATGTCCCTGGGACCCCATTGCCCATTGCCAATGACATTACTAACCTTTGAAGGTGGTAGACTGCTACTTAAGACATTAAAATTTTGTCTTATGATATGCCCTTTGACATAAGAAATCTGCATCCTGGATGATTTAATGTGGTCTCACTTCGGCTTTAAGGTTCAGGAAGGAGTAGATCTAGTCGATGTCATTTCTCAAGCCTGGAATAAAAATATATTAATAGAAAGACCTAGGAGGAATTATGGTTCCCTTTCACATGCTCCTTTGTAATTCCAGCTATAGGGCTTATTATAATAAGTAAAAATCCTCTGAAGTTTACATCTTATGTCACATACTACTCGTACTTCAAAATCCATGTATGTATTTTCGCCAGAAGTGCTAAACCTTTGAGAGAAGCAGGTCTGACGATTGAGTGTCTGGCTGGAAATCATTTACTATCGACGGTCACTCGGCTCAAGATTGTATCGCTGAAATGACTTAGGAAGAAAAATCAATAATGCTCACATATTGTGCAGCCCTCTTAGAGGATCATCTGTTTTACCTCACAAAAGCATTCCTTGTTCCAGACCATTCTTTTGAAATAAAAGAAGAAAAAAGGCAATCTAAATCATAGCTCATTTTCTCCTAGGCCCTTTTTTATTTCAGGTTCCCTTTTTGGGGGTGGGGGGAGGAAAAAACAAGTCTCCTGGAGAACTAGATAGGAAGAGATACAAGTGCAATGTAAGGCTAAGATGGATGTGTTTGTATTATAATTCCACTGCTCAGGTTTCCAACTGAGAAAAGGAAATTCACTGGTATATGTTTAATATCTCAATTTCCAAATTGTTGGGCAAAGGGGAAATGGCTTTATCCCCCATAGGATGGCTGGAATGAGTGGAGTATGCACTTTGACATTACTTGTGTGTGTGTGCGCGCGCGCGCGCGCACACACACACACAGGGCATAGAGAGTCACCATCACTTCCATTCTCAGATAAACATTCACGTTCCCATTGTTCCCTAAGTTTAATTCTTATAAATTTATTCCCTCGCCTGGTTCTGGGATAAATTCTAGAATAGGGTTCTGATGAAATGAGATAGAAGTGCGCCTGTCTCATCCAGGAGGGGGACAAAATAACTCATTGGAATGTGAAGTTGCAATCTATCGGGAGGCACATACAGCAAAAGCTGCATGAAGAAGTCAGCCGGCCCAGATTTCCCTTAGTTGCTCCGAAGAGTAGAATGGCCTCATCCTCAGATTGATTTGGAACTCTCCTTGGTGCTGAGATACTACCTGAGGGAATGTTCCCCACGTATTGAGGATCTAAGTGCGCCTGACGGGTTGCCCTAAGACGGGAATTCTTGTGCTGGGAAATTGTGTACGGTGGGGGTGCAGGAGATTTTTTTACAAGGAACAAGGACATGACATTAAGTAAGTTTGAATTCACGGTGAGCCCATTATTCATTTGAGAGTTCTCATCTCCAATACTTACCATCCCTGTTCATGCGTCTCTGAGAACCCAGGTGACCCCATCTCCTTCCGTCTCTCTCCTCTGTGTCTCTTCCTTTTAATGAGATGAACGTTCTAGTGTGGCTTATTGCTTCATCGAAATTTTACTTGCATGTCTGGTTTTTAGCGTTCAAGGATTTCAGCTCCGGTTTTCATTTCATGCATACACTGATAGAGAGCATGAAGGGATAATGCTGTTCCACTCTCTTGCTCTCTCTTTGCCACCACCATTTACAATCTGCTTCAGTTGAACCATGAGCTCAGTAACACCAAACTCAGCTCACAGAAAGTCGGCGAGTAACTTTGACTGTCTTAAGTGTGCTTTCAGTTCTTGCCTCTTATCTATAATTTGTGGTTCCATTTCCGACTGATAACAGAAATGCCAACGTGCTGGTGAAAATGCTGTTGTTCTAATAGCCTCCTCTGTTCTAAAAACCGGACAATTAAAGCACTACACTCTTTCCTTACAATGCATGTTTATTTAATGTGAATTGGCTGAACCCCAATTAGTAAATAGGGAACCATGTCAGTAAAATGCAGAAGTCATGTTGATTTGCACCGAATTTTCCCAAGCACGTTGGTGTTTGGAAGGAATTAGAAGTGAGTTTTCTTACAATTCAAGAGAAAGCTTTGGCCAGGCATGAAGACTTCAAGACAAAATCTGAAAATCGTGTAGAACTGATCTCTTTTACTGCTAGTAATGTCTGGGTTAGTGGGTTTAAGAAAGGCTACATTTTTTCACCATGTTAAGCAATCTGAGGAAGCCAACAGGACACATAAAGAAGGTAAAAAGATATTTCTCACTGTATTAGAACAAAGGGTCTGATTTTCAGTTTTGATGAAACTGGTCTCTACTAGAAACACACGCCTTTAAGGGCTTCTATCTGAAGGGAGGAAGCCAGGGTCTCAGGTTCAAAGCCACAAACAGTCAACCGAATGTGGTGCTGGTTGCTAATGCCAGTGGCAAGTTAATTGTGTCTAAGTATCTATGAGGGTTGTTAGTCTTTTTGTTGGGTCTCCTGTGACAGAGTTCTATAGATTTTTGTCTCGATTTCCTCAACACTGCTTTCCCTCAAAGCCCTGTTATTTTTTAGCATGCGCTTTTACAGAATGCACAGTGATGGGGTACCTAGACTTGGAGTTATTGCAGAAATGCCTGTGAAACATCTTGAATAAGTCAAATTAATATTCTTGGGCATGAAGGTAACCCATGTTTCACCAGCACAGAAAAGGTAGCCCAGGACGGCTCTGCATAGGAGGTGTAGCAGGGAGAGGTGCTTGGCAAAGTCCAAGGGCCCCCAGCACTTGGCACATGGAGCCACAGGTGCACATACAGCAGCAATTCCGGTGGCCTCTGTATTTTCCTTCCCGTTCTATGGGGCAGAGATGCTGCTGGCTGTGTCCAAGATGACTTAGGAATCTTCCAGTCAGGGAGCATTAGCCTTTAGTCCTCACTACACTCTCTGCTGTGTTTGGGATCCAAGTAAGCTCTCTAGTATTGTGCCTGCGACATGGTCAGTGCTTCCCCGTTTCTACCTGGATACATCAGGAGAAAAGATGTTGACGTTTTGGCAACACGGCGAGTGGGGCGCATGCCCTTGATTGGTATTTATACTCTATGTCTCGACTCCTGCAATATAAAGAGATCCGGATTCCGGTTCCAAACTCAGCCCATGGTGAGTTGTGTGACCTTGGCCGGGTGACTTCACCCCTGGAGTTTGGGTTGCCAGAAATTGAAGATGAGGATAGTCTTTCCATCCCGGGGTCCTTTCCTGGCCTGACATGTAAAGTACTTGTCAGTTACCGTGTCTCTTTCTGTGAAAGTCTCAGAATGACTGCCGTATCTACAGTCCCCATGCTGTGTTTGACGTCATTGATCTGGCCCGTAATTGGTGACCTGTTCAGTGGCACCCAACTCATAGGCTGGCCTGTGGCCTATTAGGGATGTGGCCTGAGAGTGTAGTCTAGCTCCTCGGCACCAGCTAATCAATCAACCAATCAGCTCTATCACATGAGTAGCTTGCAGTCCAGATGCTCAGAATTAGTTGGTAGCGCCAGGAGCGGGTGAACCAGGGCCCCAGCCAAACGGAGAGGGGCCGTGTCATCTGCCCCCGCAGAGCCCTGGAGTGGGGAACAGCAGAAGCCGGCTGCTGAGGGGACAGGATGGCTTGAAGGCTGGTGTTGCGCTGAGCTTTAGCTCGTATTCCACTCTCTGAGAATTGGCTGGGCAGAATCTGCATGTTTCTTGACTTCGTAGCTTTCTGGCCAATTCTTATGTAATGATGTGTGTGTGTGTATGTGTGTGTGTTTGAAGTTTCTTTAAATATTTTGAGAGAGAGAGAGAGAGAGAGAGCCGAAGAAGGGCAGAGAGTGAGAGGGAGAGAATTCCAAGCAGGCTCCGCACCATCAGCGCAGAGCCCGAACCACGAGACCGTGACCTGAGTCAAAGCCAAGAGTGGGCTACTCAACCGACTGAGCTCCCCAAGCGCCCCTATATAATGATGCGTTTTACCACTGCCTGGCTCAAAGCTGAGGGTGGGAGGAGTGGGGGGTGGGACTTGGGGAAGTCAGAACCCACTTGCATTCACATACTGGTACAGGGACTTAACTTTCCTTTCCTTCTTCCCAGGAGGGATCCAGTTCTTTGAGGGTTCATGAGTGTTGAGGGTTATGGAAACTTGGGTTAGCTTATTGGGGTTAACAAATAGGGGGGTAGGTTGGCATTGTTTTCCCAGGGGGTGCCTGAGGATGTGCTGCCCGAAGGGCCTTGTGGGGAACATTGGGATGGGCAGGTGGCACGGCTCTTTGGAGCAGAGAGGTACGTGGCTCAGTGTGGAAACCAGACATCTGTGCAGGCTGCTGGTGACAGAGGGGATCTTGAAGGAGGAAAGGTCAGGAAGTCCGGGGAACCTGATGTCACTACTGCCTCACAGTCCCTTCAAACCCCCCCTTCCTGGGGGCCTGAATATGTCCCCTTCCTTTGGTTCTCTCTTCACCACCCTTCTCTCCCCAAACTTTGGGAAGCCCAAGGGTGTCTTAGTGGAATCATCAAGGAGCAAGTGATGGCTCACATTCCTTGTGGCTTTTGTGTGTTTTCAGTCCTGTCTATTCCCCTTGCTTTAGGACCCTAGAACCTTGAGACTTGACCAGCCCGTGACTTTTTTTCCTTTCCTTTCTGCTTCCCCAACTCTTCCGGGAGACAGAGGATGCCATGGGCCCAGGTCCTTGATGAGGGATGAGTCAGGACGTGAGGTTGATAGGGGACCCTATACCATAATGAAGAGAAGATAAAAGAACTCTGGTTAATTACCATGTGCAACAAATCCCGTGACATTTGCTGGGGGGGGGGGGGGCCGTCACTTGAGCACTTACCTCTCTCTGCATCTTGAAAGAGCCTCAGATACTTTCTTGGAGTTTCCCAAACCACAGCAAGTGGGCATTCTATTTCAGGGAATATAATAGGTTACAATATATCTCTGTTACTTGGAAAGCCTTTGAAGTTTGTTAAGGTGTGACCTGTAATGCTGAAGTGGAGGGAGATAAATGCAGACCATTTATAGCACTAAGATATTGATCCAGTGATACCTTGGAAACTTCCATTTATGAGGGTTCCAAGTGTAACAATGTATTCAGGTAGCCAGCCCAAAGAAAACACTTGGAAATGGGCAAAATCAACAGGAAAGTGTCCCTGATTTGAAGCACGGAAGTAACTGCGTGTTGGCTTGAAACACCTGCCAAGCTTTCTCTTGAATGCACTCAATTACCGGTGAAGTCCCTGATGAGGATGAATTCTTGCAATCAGATGGAACTAGCCAGAAAGGACCTCAGGGCCAGGGGCCATATTGACCAAAGAGACTTTTACAGATAACAAAAATATAGAATGCTAAAACCTTTCAGTGTCTGAAGAATGCAGTTTTGATCATCTGGTCTGTGAATTGCTCCTTTGATAAATAGTTGCCAGCAAATACACATCTTAGCTGCTTCGTACTTGGAGTCAGTTCCGTGTTTTGTACAGGAAGAGCCGCAAGCCTTGTGTGAGAGCATCACAGCCGCTCGCATCTTCTGCCTATCGAAGAGCTCGGTCTGTGATCGGTTCACAGGACAAGGCACAGCCTAGGAAGGTAGCATTATCTAAGGAGGTTATTATGCTGAGGACGAAGCTCCAGAAAAAAAGTTCATTTGCATTCCACAGTTTCTTACCAGGCAAAAATGCAAACAAATGGAAGTTGCTACTCACATAGAATGTGTCTAAAATATTCAGAAAGCCTCGCTTATGGTATAATCAGTGATCGCCATCAAATCTTGTACCCAAGTTCTCTAATAACTATGAGGCTGCATTAGCTCTCTACTGATGGGTATCTTTCTTTAAATATTTTCCTTTCAGGAACAAGCGTCCGTCGTCCTGTTTCACCGTGAGCGTTTGCATCTGATTGCCTGGCCCTACAGTTATAAAGTCATATCATCACACATAGTAGCTTGTAACTAGTTAAGTGGAGGGGGGCACAATGGGTTCGTCTTTGAATCTTTCGTGGTGCCTTACCCGTCAGGGATCAGTTAATATTTGCTGACCTGAACGTCTTTTTTAAATTAATTCTCATGGGGTTCTTCGTTTCCCCCAAACTCTATCATTGATTTAACTTTAGCCAGTGCTTACTGAAAGCTACTACATGCACTGACAAGGACTGCATGATACGTGTGGCGGTGAGGCTGTCCTGGAGGCAGAAGGCAGGCAGCGTCAGCCCCGCCCTGATGGTCCCTGGCTTTGTGCTAGTTGAGGCCCCGTTCTACGCATGGGCAGGGATTCCTGGGGCCAGGGAAACAATTCCCACCTAAAGCGTAGTGCTCCCACACTTTCTCCAAGAGTCCAGGCTGGATATTCCTGCCTCACTGGTTGGAACAGCTTCTCAGGCATGGATTGTCTTCTTCCAGATCCAGGTCCCAAGAATAGACAATGCTGACCCTGTAAGCTCTGCCAGAGCCATGGATTGGCTGGGGGGCAGTTAAGAAAGTGGGTAGGGGGAGAGCTGGGCTGTATGGGCTCTGGTGTCCAAATGCATGTGTGGCTATGCTCATTTATTTTATTCAAAACGTTTTTAAGTTTATTTTTGAGAGATGGGCGGGGGAAGAGAGAGAGAAAATGCATGCACAAGTGGGGGAGGAGCGCAGAGAGAGAGAGAGAGAGGGAGACAAAGAATCCATAGCAGGCTCTGGGTGGTCAGGGCAGAGCCTGACAGGGGGTTCAAACTCACACACCATGAGATCATGATCTGAGCCAAAGTTGGACACTTAACCAACTGAGCCACCGAGGCACCCCTGTTTATTTTATTTTAGAGCAAGAGGGAGAGAGCAAGTAGGGGCAGGGAAGAGGGGCAAAGGGAGAGAGACAGAGAGAGAGAGAGAGACAGAGAGAGAATATCCTAAGCAGGCTCCACGCTCAGGGCAGAGCCAGTGTGGGGCTTGATCCCAACACCCCGGGATTATGACCTGAGCTGAAATCAAGAGTTGGACGCTCAGGGGCGCCTGGGTGGCGCAGTCGGTTAAGCGTCCGACTTCAGCCAGGTCACGATCTCTCGGTCTGTGAGTTCGAGCCCCGCATCGGGCTCTGGGCTGATGGCTCGGAGCCTGGAGCCTGTTTCCGATTCTGTGATTCCCTCTCTCTCTGCCCCTCCCCCGTTCATGCTCTGTCTCTCTCTGTCCCAAAAATAAATAAACATTGAAAAAAAAAATTAAAAAAAAAAAAAAAAAAGAGTTGGATGCTCAACCCACCGAGCTACCCACGTGCCTTCCCTCTCTTTTGATGGAATAAACAAAGGTGTGTCATTTTATTTTTTCCTCTGACTTTGTAAATGCAATAACTTCAGGACTGGTACCCCACAAGCACAAAAAGTAGCTTTTGGGCTACTGACTGATTGAACCCCTCTCCCTCAGCCCCTTTACCTCCCTTTCTCAGTGTCCTTGTTCGCTCAAAGGATAGAAACGTTGGTCTCGCTTGTGTTCTCGAAGGCCCTGGGACGTTTTGATTCTTATTCAGCCCTTTCCCTGAACACCTGCTGGCAGAGCAGATCTGTTCAGTGACTGTTGGTATGAGCAAAAGGGGGCCTGAGTGGGGCCACGCATAACCTTGTCGGAGACGGGCTCCAATGGGTGTGATGTGTAGGAGGAAAATGGCGTCGGACGACAGAGGGGCTGTTCACGGAAGAACAGAAGTGATGAGTAGTGAGGACTTTTATAGGTCTCACTTGGGAGACAAATGGCCTAGGTTGAGTTAGATTTTTCTACAAACTGCCTCCTGAAGCGTGTCAACTGATTTTATCTTACGGTTCCCATGCTGGCATAGAAATTGGGAAGGGAGAGAAGGGCACTTCCCTAACTGAGGTGTAGGCAAGTCCCTACCGTGGAGGGCAGAACCACACAGGATTGTTTTAGAATTTATGGGAACACGGTCATTACTATTCCAGACAAAATCTCTTTTCTGTGGAGGAGCTTACAGAGAGGGACTCTTGGGGGGAAAATGACAAATAGAAAGCTATAATATGAGGTCTGAACCCATATAGTTCCTGGGGCAACCAGTCCTGCCCCAAATCATAGTTACTTCCCACTTTTCAGTGTCCATATACCCTCGGGTCTCTTAGGTAGTCTCTTGAAATTGATTTCCATTCTTCTCTCGAACCGAACGTCCACATATGTGGTTTTTTTTTTAATGCATATTAGCTAAGCATGAAATTCACATTTATTTTTAGACCCCCAGTTTGTCAACGAAATGTTTTCCTATGTCCAATTTCTGGCCAGTAAGAATATGGAAATCTCTGCCAAGGAGGTATTTTTGGAATTGTCCTACTAAAGGCTTTCTTAGTAATCTTTTTAGACCCAAATTCCCTTCATCTTCTGAAACCTGGCCTACTGATATTTTAAATGTGTCTCAGCATTTAGCCTATGGGGAAAAAAAATAAGCGCATATCCATGCAAATGCTCCGAATATGGAGCATTTATCTTAGAAATAATGCTTTATTAAAACAGAGATGGGGGGGGGGAGGTGCGCCTGGGTGGTCAGTCGGTGAAGCGTCTGACTTCAGCTCAGGTCGTGATCTCACAACCCGTGAGTTCGAGCCCCGCCTTGGCCTCTGTGCTGACCGCTCAAGAGTCTGGAGCCTTCTTTGGATTCTGTGTCTCCCGCTCTCTCTGCCCTTCCCCTGAGCATGCTATGTCTCTCTGTCTCAAAAATAAATGAAAACATTAAAAAAAAAATTTTTTTTTTAAACAGAGATGGGGATTTTAGACGAAATGCCTACTTGTCCGATAACCTAAAATTTTCATAGTTCCGAGGTCGGGAATCCCCAGAAGGGTTTGGGGTGAGGAAGTTATTTTGGATTTTCAGGAGAGAATAGCAGTGAGGGGAGAAGGGTGAGAATGGCCAGTGATGATGAAATCCAACTGTGGAAGGTGCTGCTCACACCAGATTTCTTGTGGTTGCTTGTTCCCTGCTCAGAATGCTGGTAAATCTCAGAGAAACCACATGGGATTGACCATTGGCCAGACCCCTTACCAAAAAGGCCTCTTGATTTACCCACAGTTTCTGGTATAATCCCCAGGGCTGCATACTTTAGGCACATTCAATGCTAACTTACATAGTTGCTCAGAAGGAATCTTGCCTGGAATGTTTCCTCAGGAACGGAGCACAGTGTATGTGAAGAGACATTATTTGCCCCTTAAAAGCAATTCTTCCTGAATTCTGGAGCAGTAGGGAGCCACTGGGCTCGTTGACTACGCTGTTCATTTAGGGAGGATGCAAACTCAGGGTATCCCATCAGACTGAACGGAAGGGAAAAACCACACCCTGAAACAAGCAGGAAAATTCTTTTCGGCCTTACAATTTACAATACAGTTCTACAAATACGACGTTCAGCATAAAGAGTAAGAGGAGTGGTTGAGTTAATTCTGCACTGTGCGTATGAGAGGAAGACATTAGGGTAGCCAGTAAAGACCTCCCCCTGCCAACTTCTGTTTTCCATTCCTTTGTTGTATCAAGGGTACCGCCTCTCTATCCTTGTCCGTCTGGTACCTTCACTCACCCAGGAAGCTGTGCTCATTCTTTACCTCCTTAGTGGAACAGTCGCTGGCTGGGTTCTTCTCTATAGAAGTTGGCTGCCAGCCTTTTGACTCTGAGGGTCCCTCTGCGTTGATGTACCTTGCCCCGTGTTGTGCAAACATATCAAATATTCAACTGTGTGGTTCACAGAGGTGGGGACTGGGTTATGATCATATGCCAGACACAGGGGTCTGGAAACTGGTAAGAGTTAAATAAGAGGTTTTCATTTTTTTTTTTTTTTTTGGAGAAGGAAATACACAGATATTTACTGCTTAACTACCATGTGTGAGGCAGAGAGGAAACTTTATACAATATTGGCTATTTTGAGCTCATAATCTAGGGCGGCAAGACAGAAGAGTTAGAAAACCTAAGCGAATGATGCAAGGGCACAGTCAGAAGGCACGAGGGATGACTTCTGGGCCACAAATACTCATGCGACAGAGATCGGCATCCCTCTGGGGCTGGTGTAACCAGCAAATCCTTGAAGCAACGTCCCCCCCAGACAAGCCATCTGTCTCTTTCTTTTCAATTATGAAAGTAGTTTGTATATCGCTCATGACATCCTGCATTGTCATTACAGACATTTGTGTCATGTGTCATCTTGGCTTCCTTGCTAGAGTAAATTCTAGTCATTTAAAAAAAAATATCCTGCGGTGCAGGGTTTAGCATTGTGGTCAGGATATGGTAGGTGCTGAAGTGTGCTCTATTGAGTGAATACAAGGCTAGCTGTGGACGGCGACTGCTACATGAATTCAAGGTAGGAAGGCTCATGACCTGCTTTTGGGGTCCTTGAATGCTTGCAGAAAGAAGGACTTGAGCTGTATTTTGAGGTGAAGAGTGGGTTTGTATAAATACGCTCAGGGAAGGCATTCTTGCTTTAGAAAGAATGGTCTGCGCACAGGTTTAGAAAGAGAGTTACAAAGACATATATAAGGGTGGAAGTGAAGGACCCACAAGGAGAAGAACGTGGGCACGGGGTGCAAGGTGGAGGGTCAAAGGGCTAGAACCTATCTGTCTTTACCATGTTTCGTGGAGGCCACGTCCCTTTGCCTGACTTCCCTGGTTGGTTCTTAGATCCTGCTGATTCCAAGGGTGGCCGTGATTTCTGCCCACCTTCCCTACTGTGCTGCGGCGGATGGAGAAGGATGAACGGGAATGGGAGGGGACCGAGAGGAGATCAAGGATACGGGAGTGAGAGAATAAATAGATAAATAAAAATAGAAAAGGTCTGGTACACAGAGTTAAAGGGTCCCTGAGAGTTCGCGAGCTAATCTGGCCGCAGTAACGGCCTGACATTCTGAGGTTAATTGAAAGTTGATAGAGTTACTGAACTAGATAATTTTGAAAATTATGAGTGGTTTTTTTTTTTTTCTTGTCTGTGTAGATCCAGGAGAGCATCATACTTATTGTATCCTCATTTTTCTACGTAAAACAATCGCTCCGTCAGCAAGAAAGGCTCCTTTAAAAAAAGAATCTTGCTCCGGTGCGATGTTTCTTCTCCAGTGTTATTAAAAAAAAAAAAAAAAAAAAAAAAAAAAATCAAAGGGACTCAGTTCCTCGCGTTCTTTGATTTCTCAACACAAACGTAGCGTGAGTTGGTGGGGTTCAACACCATGACTGCGTTGGACGCAAGCAGTCGAAATCACTGGCCCTAAAATAATAGTGGGGGTTTTCTCCGTAGGTAAAACAGTGGTAATTGTAGCCATCACTTGAGGGCAGAAAGAGATTGTACACAGGGTCAGGAGAGCAATCTGTTGGCCGCAAACCTCATGGCATCATCGGGAGGTGCTTTCATTTCAAGCCTGTTTCCCCTCCTTTGAAGCCGGAAGTTATTGGCAAAATCAAAAAGCCCGACCAGGGGTGGGAAATCCTTTGTTCCTGGCTCTCTCATAATAGCCTTTTCCTTTTCTTTGACCGAGAGAAGCAAGTCAAATAGGATTATCCTAATGGAACAGAAGTGTTTTATATAAAAAGTTCAAAAAAGAAATCCAAACAAATGCCAGTGTCTTTCATTTACTGAATGCTGAGTTATTGCTGTGCCAAAATGGAAAATATGCCAGTGGTAAGTGGGCCATTTTCTGAGGCTCTGAAGAAACTATCCTTCCTCAAATTATGAATGATTTACAAGCAAATGTTAATGGTCCCTTAAGCCACAGTAAATAAGACAAAAAAAAAAAAAAAAAACACCTTTTTTTTTTCCCCTCCCAATTCAGAGCCCTTAAAAAGTACAAGCTTCAAAGACTGGCCTCTCCTGAAATTACTTTACTACGTCATTGTTTGAATTGTTGCAAAACTGCAAACCATATGCCTTGAAATGAGAATAAAGACACACTTCGATGACACCTTGAGGGTATAATAAAGTGCGATACAGGTACAAAAAAGCACAAGGCAGTCATTAAAAAAAATAGAAGCACAACAGTCAAGTAGTAAAACAATGAGAGAAGAGTTATTTTTTGGGCACCATTGTTTTAAAGAGGAACTGTCTTCCAGTTAAACAACACTAACTTCCTCATCCTAAGGCACTTTGTTGATGTGGAATCCGAGCACGAGATGGCTCTCCAATAATTCCCTCTCGACTGCTTGGCTGTAAAGACCACTTTGGTGGGGACCCGAAGTTTAAGTGGTTCTGTGCCTGTGCGACTCAATTCTGGAAAAATGAATGGTATTCTTAGACACCTGACATAATGCACATGAGGGCAAGTTAGGAAGCTGGGAAGAAACAAATTGTTCCACTGTGGCGTTTCGGCATTTGGTCCTTGTCAGGTGAGCTCTAGTTTGGCCATTTGAAAGCACAGGACAGATCTGGGTGAGCTGGGGGTGGGGGCGGGATGCTTCCTTCAGTGTGCGAATCTGGCAGTGTGCATTGGTGAAAATCCTCCGGAGACTCTGAAGGTCTCTGGTGCTTCCAGAGAGTGGGTTTGCAAGGCGGAGGAGGAATCGCAGCCATTTACCCTCAATTAACATTTGCCAGGGTGGCTGGCTGCTGGTTTCAGTCTTTTTTGTTGTTGTTGTTCAGTAATTGAGGGAGAAAGTGAGGAATGGGTAGATTGTTAGGTGGTTTGAGGCAATACGGGAACAGTAAATGGGGAGTGGCCAGGAGGGACCTGGGATGTGCCGGTGGGTAAATTTAATGCAGGGCAACCTTCCCAGGAGGCTATGTTCCTTTCCTGCTTCGGACGGAAGACCCGCACTGAAGTCCATTACTGACTTTTGATTGGGTCCTGTGATGATTTAAATGTTAATTTGCAACTTTAAAATCAGACATTTCACACGACAATCTGCATTTCGATAATCTTGAAATGCTGGAAGGTAAGACCACATGGGACGATGATCGTTGCTGAAACTTAGTAACAGCAGCCCCTTTAAGACGAGGCGTGCCTTCTCCCCAGTTCTTTGTATCTGAGATTTGGAGTCCCGCTTTTTTTTTTTCTTTTTAAAGCTTACCTATTATTTTGAGAGAAAGAGAGGGAGAGAGAGGGAGGGAGACAGAATCCCAAGCAGGCTCTGTGCTGCCAGCTCAGAGCCTGACGTGGGGCTCCAGTCCACGAACCGTGAGGTCATGACGTGAGCCGAAATCGAGAGTCAGACGCTTAATGGATGGAGCCACCCGGGCACCCCTGGAGTCCCACTTTTTAAAACTGTTTCCTCTGTTAGAAATAAAAACAGCTGGTGTTTACTGATCCAGGCCTTGTGCTCATTGCATGACATCTGTAACTTATTTGACCCTCGCAACAGTCTCATGAGGGACGTATGGGGACCATCAACACCTCACTGGTCAAGAAATGGAGGCAAAGGAACGTGAAGTAAGTTTCCCAAGGTCACACATCCAAAGACTCACTGTAAGTCTTCTCATTGGGAGGAAACGTCCATGAATCAGCAGGATGCTGTTACCCGTTCTCATTTTTAAAGTGTTTCACTTTAAACCTTCAATCCTACCTTGAGTGGATATTTTGTTTAAAGTGTACTTACTTATTTTGAGAGAGATGGAGACGGAGACGGCATTAGTGGGGGAGGGGCACAGAGAGAGGGAGACAAAGAACCCCAAGCAAGCTCCGTGCTACCAGGGCGGAGCGCAACGTGGGGTTTGAACCCAGGACACCGTGAGTTAATGACCTGAGCCAAAACCAAGGGTCGGACACTTAACCAACAGGGCCCCCCAGGCGTCCCCAGTTAGTTGATAATTGAAGTCACACGGACATCACTTGCCTCAGGTGTGCTGTGTGTACTGAGCCTGAGTCCCTGGGTCCTGAATATCAGTTGTGTGGGCTAGGAATCGCTTCTTGGGATCTGTAAGGTAGGACAAACTCCACCATTGTTTCCAGTGTCCATGGCATTTTCATATTAGTAGCACTAGGGTAAAATGAATGGCTAAGACACTCTTGAAATGGAGAAGTGAGCATAAGGATGGCCATCACCCATGGCTTGCAGGGTAGGAAGGCATTTGGACATGGGCAGTGGTGCTCTGCTTTTGCCTTGCTGCTGTGGCTCCTAGATGAAATGTATTTATAAAAGGTGCAATATGTTGTAAAAGAGAGAAGGAGAGAACAAGGAAGAGAGCCAGGTAGGGGGAGTGTGTGTGTGTGTGTGTGTGTGTGAGAGAGAGAGAGAGAGAGAGAGAGATGGACTGAATACACCCCCCTCTCCACGTTGGTATCCCCCAATGCCATGGGCTTTGGGAAGTGTCTCCCCCTATGGGAAGTGATTCCGTGTAGACAAAGTCGTGATGGTGGGTCATGAGATTCGTGTCCTTGTCAGAAGAGACTCTGGAGCAGTCCCTCTTTGCCACATTGAGAAGGCAGCTGTCTGCAAGCCAGGACAGGGTCTGAATTAGTCCTCAGGGTCTGAATCAGCTGGCACCTTGACCTTGGACTTGTCAGTGTCCGCAACTCGGAGAAATACGTATCTGTTGTGCAAGCCCCCCATCTCCAGCTGAGACAGCGAGTATGGGTGTGAGGCGACCCCCTGCTCTGGGCAGGTGGGAGGGGGGCAAGGAACAGGACAATGGGGAGGGGGTAAGATGAGTGGGCTTGGCTGCAGTTTCCCGGGGAGCAGACCGCTCCGCTTGGGAGCTAGGCGCTAAGGCAGGGTGTGGAGGTGACTGCCACGGCCTGGAGGTGATCAGGGAAGCACTGAATGACCGAGGTGGTCAAGCCCCACCACTGCGCCGCACCTGTCTCATGCTGTACTACCAAAAGGCAGGCCTATCCTGCCACAGCTGAGCCGCAAATAGACATTTTTATGTCAGTTTCTTGAGTTTTGAAAGTTGGCCGTTGGTTAGTTTTTTTCTTAAAAGTTGCCCAAGCCAAATAAAGCCGTGGCGTTAAGTGTTCCCCGTGACCATCAGTGACACCGGTGCCTTGGGGACTTAGCTCTGGTATGGTCCTAGCCACGTGACACGGGAGCAGGGGAGAGAGCGCATCCCAGGTAGAGGTGTCAGCCCTGGCAAAGGCAGGAAGGAGCCTCGGGCAGGACAAAGGATGCACGGGAGTCAGCGACAACAGAGGCAGAGAGGTGGCCGATGGCGAGAGGTCCGCCCAAGGGAGGATGGGGCCCAAGGCATGAAAATCATGGAATCATGATGTATCAGGGCTTGGGTTGTGTCTCGTAAACATGCTTGTGTACGGTTCCCATAGCGGGTGGAACGGGGTCCTTCAAACACAGATCTCCATATCCTAACTCCTGGTATCCATGCATGTGACCTTATTTGGAAAGGAGGTCTTTGCAGGTGTAATTGAATCAAGGCTCTCAACACGAGATCCTCCTGGATAACTGGGTGGGTCTTGAACCCAGTGACTAGTGTCCTTCGAAGAGACAAGACAAGCGAGATGTGGGACACAGCGACGATGAGGAGAAACACAAGGGAGAAGGCAGAAGAAGAGAATAAAGCGATCTACGAGCCGGGAAACACCGAGGACCGCTGGAGCCACCGGAAGTCAGCTAACACCTTGATTTCAGCCTTCTAGCCTGCGGGACAGTGAGGGAATACATCTCTGTTGTTTTAAGCCATCAGGTTGTTCAAGCCTTCCTACGCTGGGCTTCCATATAGGATTTCCTTGGGAAACCACAGTGGTGGATGACGAAGACGCATCGGAAGGTTGTGGAGTGGGGAGAGATACCTTAAATTGGACGCGCCATTCCCTCCAGTAGCTGCTCCGGAGGGAAGCGAGAATGGGGCCCAGCAGGCAGCTTAGAATCACCACGGGAATCTGGATGACCGTCCGTGTGGTCCCTGGCGGTGGGACCAGAGATAGCGCCTTATATTTGTTTAGGAGGAAATACTGGCAGGGTTTGGTGGTGACTTTGCAGCAGGCAGACTGAGGGCAGGAGATGGTGAGAAAGCAGGAGAAAGCTGGGATTGTAGCCTCCCTGGGAGAATGGCAACAGCAGTGCGCCTCCGGAACTGGAGGCTGTAAGGGAAGAAATAGGTTCAAGAAGAAATGAGATGGGGTCATTGTTGACACATTGACCTTGAAGTGCCTGTGAGCCATAAAGTTACACAAGACCAGTAAGCCAGCCTGCCTGCCTTCCTTCCATCCTTTTTTCCTTCCAGATTTAAAAAAAAAAAAAGTTTTTTTAAATGTTTTTATTTATTTTTGAGACAGAGAGAGACAGAGCATGAATGGGGGAGGGGCAGAGAAAGAGGGAGACACAGAATCGGAAACGGGCTCCAGGCTCCGAGCTGTCAGCACAGAGCCCGTTGCGGGGCTCGAACTCACGGATCGTGAGATCATGACCTGAGCTGAAGTCAGACGCTCAAACGACTGAGCCACCCAGGCGCCCCGCCCTTCCTTCCAGATTTTGAGAGGCTATCAGAGGAAAGGTTCTAAGGTGAAATCAAGAGGATGGTTGAGCTCCTGTCCCAGGAGTGTGTACCTGTTGAGAAAAACAGTATGCTTCCCACTTCGCTTTTGCTTTTTGTTCTGTTTTTCTTTTAATGGTGTAGAAAACAAGGCCCTATCTTGGTAGAAAAGTTATTTCTCAGTGTTGTAGGCACCGTTGGTTATTTTTGCCTTCCTGGTCTCCCTTTGCTTCCTCTGACCACAGCACCCCGATTTTTTTGTTGTAGAATGACCCCGTCCATTCTCACCCCTGCCACCCCAAGCCAGGAGCCCCCGGTCGCCCCAGTCTGTCATCCACAGCATCGGACCTTGCTGGCTGCAGGGAGTAGTTTGTGAAGGTCATGTGACCCACAAGGGGCCAGTGACAGTTCTGCCTGGGACCTTTTCCTGGAGTTCATGGAAAAGAGATGCACGTAGGAGGTGGGCTCTTTAGGTGACAGCAAATAACTAGAGCTGTCCGGGGAGGGAGGGGACGGGCGGGGGAGCATCTGTACCATGACACAGGAGATCTTTCCAGAGATGGAAGACGATGCCGAGGAAAGCAGACCTGAGCGATGAACAGGCGGGCTCCTGATGGCTTTGAGCCTCCAGGTCCCCTTTTGCCTGAAGCCAGTGCGAGGTGGCGTTGCTTCTGCAACAGAAAAGGGTGCCGATTGACACATCGGTGATGTATAGCTTCCTCCTGGCTGCTGCCGCCGGACTTAGATGTCTTGAGCGAAAATGCTGCACGTCAGCACACTCAGGATTATGTACTGAAGAGAGGAACATCACACCGGGCTTTCAGGGCCATGCCATGGTGTGAAGAAGGCCAGTATCTTTTCCAGAGAAAAGGAAAACTGTCACAGCGGAGGCAAAAAAGTGCCTCCCCCCCCCCCCCCCCGCATCCCTGCAAAGTTTGGCAGTATTTCCCTTGACAGTAAGTTACAAAACGCTTCTTTTCAAGGCTACAATTACTAATTGGTCTGCCTGGGAAAAATTGCATTCCCTACCTCTACGACTTCATTCCCATCAAGCTCTCTTTCTTATCTCTGGCAAAAACAACCGGTGGGAAATGTGTGGGTGGGCATTTGAAAGCTATCACAAAAAAGTGTGATGCGTGTATGTGTATTACTTCATTGTGCTTCGAGATATTTCCTCCAGAACGGGCTAATTAATGTTCATTTTCCCTCGGCTCTGACACTCCCGTTCCATTCGACGTTTGACTTTGAAAGCGGCTAACTACGATCTCTTTTAGCTTTGCCAGTCACCTGTTGTACAGGATTAGGCATTAAAAACATGATGCCAGTGACATGTTTTTCTTACATCAGTAAAACCGAAACTGTAAAATTAAGAAGCTGTCATTGACTTTGCAGTCTTCAGAAACTAATCCTCTCCTATTGTCAAAGTAAGAATGCCTTGGACCGATTCCAGTATTGCTATAGAATTTCTGCTCTGTTCCTGTGAGATGTGTGTGTGTGTGTGTGTGTGTGTGTGTGTGTGTCTAATTAACAATAACTTCTCCCCATTAAAGTAATCTACTTTGATGAAAAAAAAGGCCATTAGAAATCGAGGAGCGATCTCCAGATCTAAATTTATAAACCAAAGTAGAATGTATATAAAAAAAAGATTTCAGGGGCGCCTGGGTGGCTCAGTCGGTTGAGCGTCTGACTTCGACTCAGGTCACGATCTCGTGGTCCGTGAGTTCGAGCCCCGCGTTGGGCTCTGGGCTGACGGCTCGGAACCTGGAGCCTGCTTCGGATTCTGTGTCTCCCTCTCTCTCTGTCCCTCCCCCGTTCATGCTCTGTCTCTCTCTGTCTCAAAAATAAATAAACGTTAAAAAAAAAAAAGATTTCGTTTGTTTATCTCTGTGCATTCCTTAAAGTATCCCATTTCTGTCAATGCGGTAACTTGATATCTAAGGAACTTAGAGCCTATGGATGCTATTCGTTGTGTGTTCTGGTGTTTTTCACTTTAGGAGTCTTCTTTTTTTTTTTTTTTTAATTTATTTTCAGAGAGAGATAGAGAGCAAGTGGGGGAGGGGCAGTGAGAGAGAGGGAGAGAGAGAATCCCAAGCAGGCTCTGCACTGTCAGCACAGAACCCAGTGCGGGGCTCCACCTCTTGAACGCTGAGATCATGAAGTGAGCTAAAACCAAAAGTCAGACGCCGAACTGAGTCAGCCGCTCAGGTGCCCCAGGAGTCTTTTTTGTAATTGATTTTTTTTTCCTTTTTAAAATTGAGGTATAATTCTCATTTTGTATTTTATCACTTTTAGGCATACAACATAACGATTCACCGTTTATATTGCGGAATGATCTAGTGACGTCTAGTTAACATCCATCACTATAGATCATTACAGATTTTTTCTTGTGAGGAGGACTGTTAAGATTTACTCTTTCAGCACCTCTCAAATATGGGAAACAGTATCACTAACTGTAGTCACCATGCTGCATATTGCATCATGGCATTTGTTTTAAGCTGCAAGTTTGTACATTTTGCCCCCCCCCCCCCCCCCCGCCCATTTTGCCCACTCCGTAAATCCCTGTCTCGGGCGACCACCAATCGGTTGGTTCTCTGTACCTATGAGCTTGGGTTTTTCCATTCTTTTCTTTTTTTCTTTTTCAGATTCCATGTAGAAGTGGTATTTGTCTTTTTTCTCTCTGATTTATTTCACTTAGCATTGTGCCCTCAAGGTCCACTCATGTTTTGGCATGTGGCAAGATTTCATTCTTTTTTTAATGGCTAAATAATATTCTAGTGTGTGTGTGTGTGTGTGTGTGTGTGTGTGTGTGTACTATGTATGTATATGTGTATGTATACACACATTTCACAAAAAAATGTTTATTTATTTTTGAGAGAGAGAGCAGGGGAGGGGCAGAGAGACAAAGGGAGACAGAAAATCCAAAGCAGGTTCTAAGCTATCATTGCGGAGCCTGGTGCGGGTCTTGAACTCACAAACTTTGAGATCATATCCTGGGCTGAAGTTGGACGCTTAACTGACTGAACCACCCAGGCGTCCCTACACACCACATTTTTTACCCATTTATCCACTGTTGGACCCTTAGATTGTTTATGTCTTGGCTATTATAAGTAATTCTGCAGTGAACACAGGGTGTTTCTTTTCTTTTTCTTTTTCTTTTTTTTTGACTTAATATTTTCATCTTCTTTGGATAAATACCCAGAAGAGATATTGCTGGATGATATGGTAATTCTAATTTTTAGGGTTTTTTTGAGAACACCCCCCCCCCATAGTAGCTGTACTAATTTACATTCCCACCAACAGTGCACAGGGGTTGCCTTTTGTCTGTATCATCACCAACATTTGTTATTTTCTGTCTTTTTGACAGTCGCCATGCTGACAGGTATGAAGTGATGTATCATTGTGATTTTGATTTGCATTTCCCTGATGATGAGTCATGTCAAACATTTTTTCAGATGCCTGTTGGCCATCTGTATGTCTTCTCTAGAAAAATGTCTAAAGGCAGATTCTCTGGCCATTTTTTAATCGAATTGTCTGCTGGTTTGTTTTTTGCTATTGAGTTATATGAGGGTTTTTTTTCTTGTGATATTATACATATATGCTATTAATTCTTTATCACACGATATGATTTTGCAAATACTTTCTCCCACCCCGAAGGTTGACTTTCATTTTGTTGATGGTTTCCTTTGCTTTCCGGAACTTTTTTAGTTTGACGTAGTCCCACTTGTTTCTCTTTGCTTTTGTTACCTTGGCTTTCTGGAGTCACATCCAAAAAATCATCGCCAAGACTGTTGTCAAGGAGCTTACTGTGTTTATTTTTTTCTGGTAGTTTCATGCTGTCAAGTCTTTTTTTTTTTTTTAATTTTTTTTTTTAAACGTTTATTTTTGAGACAGAGAGAGACAAAGCATGAACGGGGGAGGGTCAGGGAGAGGGAGACACAGAATCTGAAACAGGCTCCAGGCTCTGAGCTGTCAGCACAGAGCCCGACGCGGGGCTCGAACTCATGGACCGCGAGATCATGACCTGAGCCGAAGTCGGCCGCTTACCCGGCTGAGCCACCCAGGTGCCCCAAGTCTTTTTTTTTTTAATTACAAAAATTGTTTTAATGTTTATTTATTTTTGAGAGATAGAGCATGAGCGGGAAAGGGGTAGAGAGAGAGGGAGACACAGAATCCAAAGCAGGCTCCAGGCTCTGAGCAGTCAGCACAGAGCCCGATGTGGGGCTTCAACATGGGAACCGGGAGATCATGACCTGAGCTGAAGTAAGACGCTTAACCGACTGAGCGTCGCTCATGGTGGTAAGTCTTAAATTTAAGTCTTTAATCCATTTGAGTTAATTTTGTGTATGTTGTAAGCTACTGGTCAATTTTTATTCTTTTGCATGTGTCTATCTAGTTTTCCCAGCACCATTTATTGAAGAGACTGCCATTTCCTCATTTGTGTATTCTTGGCTTGTTGTCATAAATTAATTGATTCTTGTGCACAGATTTATTTCTTCGCCCTCTCTTCTGTTCCATTGATCGATGTGTCTATTCTTATGCCAGGACCACACTCTTCTGATGATTAAAGCTGGGTAGTATGGTGATGCTTCCGCCCTTTCTCAAGCCTGCATTTGCTATTCAAGCTCCTTTGTGATTCCATACAAATTTTAGAATTGTTTGTTCTGTTTTGACCCTTGGTTTCATGGATTTTTTTTTTTTCCTACTGTCTGCTTATTTTCCATTTTATTTACATCTGCTTTGATCTTTGTTACTTCCTTTCTTCTAGTAATTTTGGGCTTTATTTTTTCCCCTAGTGCCCTTTGGTACAAAGTTAGGTTTCTTATTTGACATTTATCTTGTTTCTTGAGGTGGGCCTATATCACTGTGAACTTCCCTCTCTGAACTGCTTTTGCTGCATCAGAGTCCTTCTTAAGGAAAGAAATGGTCATTACCCCAGCCCTAGAGTTCATAGAGTTGTAGAATTTTATACAGTCTTTTTTTTTTTTAACATTTATTTATTTTTGAGACAGAGAGAGACAGAGCATGAACGGGGGAGGGTCAGAGAGAGAGAGGGAGACATAGAATCTGAAACAGGCTCCAGGCTCTGAGCTGTCAGCACAGAGCCCGACACAGGGCTGGGACTCACGAACCGCGAGATCATGACCTGAGCCGAAGTCAGCCGCTTAACCGACTGAGCCCCCCAGGTGCCCCTAGAGTTGTAGAATTTTATTTTGAAGCTGGAAAGAAACTCAGAGCCCATTTAACCATTTAGTGCCACAGATTTGTTTTCAAAAATCCTGGGCCTCAATGAGGGTGAATCAAGTGTTGCAACAAAGTCAATAGGAGGTTGGACTCCTGGCTCCTCAACTAGTGAAATTTTCTACAGACAGTTACACCATCAATATGGCCGCATTTGAGGGCTCGTTGTTTTATGCCAGATGCTGTACTGGGCAGAATGTACTGATGACCTCATAGCCCCTGTCCTGGAGAGAATCCTGAGGTACTGGGAAGATGGACATATGAACGAACAATTCAAGCGTGTTGGGACGAGCGTTCCAAAAGCCATATGTTGGAATGTAAAAGGGATTTCTTAGGGGACGTGGCATTTGAAGCGAGTCTTGGAGGGTGAGTAACGTTTCTGCTAAATGGCCAAAGCAGAGAAAGTCTTTTCTCAAGAGAGTAAGCATGCCCGGAGGTGTCAAAGGTGAGGCGTCATCCCAGAGCCGAGGGGAACGCCGGCCACGGGGAACATCCATGTGTGGGGGGTGACGGAAGATAAGACTGGGAAAGCAGGCAAGCGTCACCCTCCTTTGTGTGTAGTGTGACGGACTTGGCCATTTATTCTGAAGGCAGTGGGAAACCGCGAGAAGATTATGAGCAGAAGCCTGCTTTGCGATTTAGAAAGAGCATCTTTTTGTAAATGTGGCCTGTGAATGGAAAGGAGTGGAGGTGAGGGGTAGAAATACTAATTAGAAGCTGTTCTAGTGGTCTGGTTAATACATGACACGGGTCTCCATGAGGGCAGTGGCCCTGGGGGGTGAGGTAGCGTGGGGCACAAAATAACTGGAGGGACGTTTAGGCAGGAGAATGGAACAAGCTGTGGTGCCTAACTGGATGGAAAGGTAGAAAGGACCAGGAATGGGAGGCATGCTGAGTTTCGGAGCTTGAGAAATGAGGGGTTTGATGGAGCCATTTCTCAGCTCACGGGACAGATGCGGCAGTAGCCACGTGACCCAAGAGGGTGCCACTTTCAGGCACACCCTTGTGGTGCTCAGCTAGTGACGGAGTCCAAACGACTTCCTAACTTTCTTCTCACGTTTTATGCTAAGAAAATTAGGACGCTCGGGGTCTTCTAAACTAGAGTTTTTACAGCCTCTTTTCTCCGCTGGTGCTTCCCTGAAACCTTGCAGAAAAGCCTGACGTTATTGGCAAAAATGAACAAAGACTCGATGTAGGGGTGGGTGACTGTGTTTTTAGCAAATTTGTTTCATGGCATGCTGGAAGCATTGTGACTAAGACAAAGAGCGTGCACCGCCGTGTAATATAAGAAGGCGCTGGAGATGTTTCCAGTTGTGTGTTCTTGCTTATTAAATAAGAATGATGAAAACCAGCTTTTGAATCTATCTCCTCTAATCTCTGTTCGGCAGGCAGATGGGATTCTTTCGCTTTTCAAAGCTTACGCGCATGCTAGAGATAAATGTATATAGCACGTTAGCTTCTCACTAAATTGTGAGAATTATATACGCAACACTCTCCTGCTGTCAGAGCATTGTACAGATTTTCAAACAAACCATATATCTTTTCAGATGAAATCCTTATTACTGTTTGACATTTGGATATGAAACTAGAATGGAAATCTCAATATAAAGGCAAGTAAAAATGAACTGAGTTAAGCTGCAAGTCTTAACACCGTTTAATGTAAACACGCTTCCTTGGCAGGCTCAGAAATGATTGTCTAGTGACTTGATTTATCACTTTTGGGGCCACCAGCGATGAAGGGGTTTGGAAGAAACCTTTTTAGTTTCTTTTTTTTCTTTTTGTAAATAACAGTGTGTACAAGCGGTTTACAGTCCTGTTTGAGCAGCAGAACTTTCTGTGCAACGAAACCACACGAACCACAAGCTATACCCAGAGTCCAATAGACAAGAGCAGGGCTGTGGCACTTACAGCCCGGGTGGGGAGGGAGAGTCAAGCTCTGGGACCCCATCCGGGCCCCCTGCACCCACCCAAAAGCAGCTAGCAGAGTGTATAGGGCTGCTCGGAGAATATTTTGAAAACCACTGATGAAGAAAAGAATAGATGGCCATGGTCTCCCACGTCGTAGAAGATGCACATTTCAATCTGGAATTGGGAGTTCTCTTGGTCATATTTGTCTGGGGGTCTGTTTTAAACATTGACTTTGTTCACTTTCGAAGGTGGTGTTGCTCTCAGGCCAGCCATGGATCTTCTCAGGTCTAGCTTGGTGCATTCAGGCCAATTCTTTCGCCTCGAGTCACATAGGGAAGTTAACTTATTATTGTGAAAATCTAAAACTGGTAAGTAAATGCAAGGCAAAGAGAACTCCTCAGGGCACCAGTGAGATTCCACTATTTGATTTCTGTCTTAGTGCGTACGAATCTTTATTCCAAACATGGATGTGTAAGAAATGTCATCCTAACTTGCTTTCCTAAATTAAGTATACCTCTGAGGTCTTAGGCCATTGGTCCAGCCGAAAATTCAGTACCAGCTGTTGCTTGAGCTGTAATTCACCACTGTCCCAGGGTCATGGGAAAGTTCCAGGGGCTTGGGGGGTGAGCAGATCATGTGGTGTCATCGTCCTGGTCACAGGTGAATTGCTAATGCTCTAGGAACTGAAGTTCAAAATCAAGTATTACTGAATTTTTAGTGTTGCTTCTTGAACTTTTTGGGAGCAAGAATGCTGCAAGTTCCCAGATTTTACTCAACTCAGGATGTGTTTCCAGGGAGTTTAGGACCCTGCCACACTCATGTTCTCCCGGGATGGCTATAGGCATTCTCTACTAAACGGTGAGACCTCCTGTAATGGGTCCTTGGGGTTTTGACCAAAGCATCATGAGACCATTTTTTGCCCCATCGGTTCTTCCACTTCTGACTCATTTCGAAACATTGCTGCTTTTACCGAACCTCACGATTTCTCCTTTTTTCTTGGTACAGAGCACTATGTATCATGCAGAGCTGTTTAAAATGTTGGCAATGTCTTAGTTCCTCCCTGCCCCCCTCATCTCTCTTCCAGGATTTGTTTTCTATAATAGATGTGCTGGCTCTCTCTCTCTCTCTCTCTTTTTTTTCCCCCCACTGGCACATTTGATATAAGCTGCCTGGCAGTAAATACTGCATGGTGCTACAGATGGCCTCCAACCTGATTTCTTAATCCTTAGAGCTTGTTCCAATACTTGGATGGCTGAGTTAGCACATGGGATGCCATAAAACACTCGGGCTGGTCTGAGGTGGAAAGACAGAAAAGCCTTCCTGATTCTCCAGATTTCCTTTCAGAAGACATGATTTTTAGAGTTAGAGATAAAACAGACTGAAGCGCCTGCGGAAGGTAAGCTTTGAAGCCTAGCCTGCTGAGACTCAGCAGCGCTCTAGGTGTTGAATGTAATCATCTCACTTGCGGTAAGTTTGGGCCGCCATCTTGGAAGCCGCCTGCTTGTGTGTAAAAATGGAATGGCAGGCTTTTAAAAGCATTACTGCCCCTGGGCCACCCTGAAATCACACTGGTTTCAAAAGCCATTTTCCAGTGGAAAATGTGAGGCCGTGTAGGGAAAACGTGAAGCTGTACCTACTGCATTGGGAATTGGATGGAGGACAAAGGATGAAGTGGTATAAAAAAAAAAAAAAAATTAAATCCTATCAACTGCATAAGGAGAGGGGGTGAGTTCACGCAAGAAGATTTAGCGTTTGTAACCCTGTGAAAGGCATATAGGAAAGTCGCTATTACTGACACATTTGGTACTAAGTAGGTAGGAAGGTTTGGAGAACACCGTTAGCCATCCCTTAAAAGCACTTTTCCATGTCTTTCACAATTCTGGAAGCTGCACAATGACTGTCCAGATGCATTCTACTTCCCAGCTCTCTTTGCAGTTGGATAAGGCACAAAAGGGGGTAGTTCTTAGTCTCATGCCTGAGCCTGAGAATGGAGTTTCTATTTCGGCACTAGTATAAACAAGGAAAAGCAACCTGACGTCTTAGCATATCCTTGAATAACCAAATCTTTAATTGTTTTAAATGTTTGCTTATTTTTGAAAGCTAGAGAGACAGAGTGTGAGCTGGGCAGGGACAGAGAGAGAGAGACGGAGACACAGAATCCGAAGCAGGCTCCAGGCTCGTGAGCTGTCAGCACAGAGCCCGATGCGGGGCTCAAACTCACAAACTGTGAGATCATGACCTGTGCCCAAGTGGGACGTTAAACCAACTGAGCCACCCAGGTTCCCCAAATCACCGAATCTTCAAAGCACAAGTTTTCTTAGAGATCCGTCCTGTCTATCAAAACCTCACGGCATGTGTGGATGGGATGAGCATCTAGCTCATAGCTTTATTTGATTTTACTTGTATTCATCACCAGGTACTCAATCCAGAATAGCGTAAGCTGTTTTTAAGTAATGGTCACATCCTTAATGTTGCTGAGAAATGTTATCAGTGAAGCAAGGTGACAGATCACTCCGAGAAATAGTGCAGGTAGGTGGGGATTTTAATGCGCAGTGAGAGACCAAAGTCAGGACATGCCATCTGGGCAGGTTGGCGTGGTGATGGAATTCCTAGGGGTGAGCTCGAAACAGGGAGGAGAAGGCTTAGGGTAAAGAAAAAGAACAGGAGGGCCAGAGCTCCAGGTGAGAAGATCGGTATGAATAGATGGCAGGGCTTGTAACGAAGGTCTCTGGGAAGAACCCAGCAGGTTGGCGTTGGGAGGACGTAGATGTCAAAGGCAAAGCATTGCAGGCGGCTCCAAAGTCTGAGCAGGTGGGCAGCAACACAGGGAGCCACAGAAACTTCTCTTCCCACAGAAAAGAGGGAAGACGAAGAAGTCAAGAGTGACACAGAGTCAAAGTACTCAGGAGAGTGTCCGAGAGGACGGCCATGCTGGCCCCAGCTGGAGGCAGTTCATTTTGGCGAGGGCTGTGCTGTCCCTGCCAAGGGACGCACGGCTTTTTCATCTATACTGTCCTTTGTCACCTCCTGTGGACCGAGTCATGGCCAGGGTGAAGCTCCAAGAGTTCCTGGTGGTAAGGAAAGTGATCCTCCCAGCATTCCTGCGATTACGAAAGGTGTGCATGGTCTCGGAAGGGACAGTAGTAATAGCATGTGGCTTTCAGGACCTGACCTTGCTTCATCATTAGCCCATGTTCAAGTCCTGGTATTTTTCTACACACAGAAGTCGCACTGAGGTTAAGTGGCCCTTGACAGCTCTTGGGGGGCCCACCTAGACCATCTATTTTGCTCCAGTTCCTTGAATTTTTAGATGAATTGCAGTCCGGGAAGAGATGATTTCAAAGTACAATAGATTATTCCCGTTTCCACCTTGCAGTTTTGTTTCTGGAGTCTTCCTGTGAGCAGGAGAACTCACCCTTTCAAATGGGAAATTAGATCTCTTCTGATCCTTCTTGACAAAAAGTGGGCCAACGATGTGTTGGCGTGCCAGTGTCATTTTGAATTTCATGGTTTCCCCACAGCAGCTTTGGTGGAGGCTTGCTTCCCATCCGGATTCTTGTGATTTCGGAGATGAAGGCAGCTTTAGTTTAGGATTCTAATTTCCAATTAACGGACACATTACTTTGCGATCACTCTGGTTTAATGACTAACAACCACGATTAGCAGCGGGTCAACTGTATTTGAAAGGCCAGGGCAATGCTCAGAGTCACGTGTCCGGCTTCCCTCAGCGATAACAATATCCAGAGTTGTTATGAATTTTCATGAGAATTAATGCTGGGATTTGTGTTGTTGCTGCAGGTCTTTGATGGTGGCAGTAAAATAAGTAAGCAAACAAATAGCTCTTGAAGCTTCGTGTGGGAAAGCCCTTCATTTGTTACTTATGTCCTGTTAATCGTGGGAAAACTGGAGCACACGAGGTTGTGGGGGGGGGGGGGGCAGGAAGAAAACAACCAGGTAGCTCCGTGCTCCGTGTGAGGACAATGCCATGATGGCTGTGTCTCTGGAAGACCGCCTCAGACCAAGTGGAAGCCAGATACCTGAGTCTAGATTAGGAACAAATCACGTAAGCTCAGCTTCTCTCCTTCCCAGTCTTCTTGCTCCCCTGACGCCAAGCTTTCCTCCCCTTTGCACACCTGGCATATTTCCACATGCCTGTTTTAGGCATTTAAAAGGGATCCTGCCAGTCAGGTGGCCTTGTTACTGAATTCTCCGAACACCTAGTGAAAAGTCCTGCCTCTGGGATCAAGGTTTTGCTATGCCTTGAGTATTGAACAGAACTCTCTTTTATGAACTTGAGAGAGTTTTCTGTTCTTCTCTTTTTTTTTTTTTATTTTTTAAAAAAAAAATTTTTTTTTTCAACGTTTATTTATTTTTGGGACAGAGAGAGACAGAGCATGAACGGGGGAGGGGCAGAGAGAGAGAGGGAGACACAGAATCGGAAACAGGCTCCAGGCTCCGAGCCATCAGCCCAGAGCCTGACACGGGGCTCGAACTCACGGACCGCGAGATCGTGACCTGGCTGAAGTCGGACGCTTAACCGACTGCGCCACCCAGGCGCCCCTCTGTTCTTCTCTTTATGCCCGTCCCCATCTTCAGAAAATCCAGGAGAGAGGCCCTTCCTGGATAAGGCCTCCTGTTTTCTTCTAGAGACAGGTTTCTTGCCATTTTTTCCCTCCTGATCTTTGCCTGAAGTGGAAGGGAATTCCAACGGGAGCTTGACTGGTCTGTTTAAGATAAAATCTGGATGGCTGTTTCCCAGGAACAAGCACATTACTTTGTGACAAGCCCGTAACCTCGCAACCTTGCCTTTGCTTTAGAGACCGACGGGCAGGAGTAACAGAGGTCAGTGTGGCAGATCCTGCTGACTGTCTCATTTGAGACCTACTCCTTCCAGACACGTCAACTTGGAAAGCTGGAAACAACATCTGGCAGATTCCCTTTCAGTTAGGCGTGCCTCTGACCTCTATGCTGCCAGGGAACGCAGTTCATTGAGATTTGGAAGCAGGAAAAGAGCACAAAAGGAGGTGTCTAGGTGCATGGGGATCTAACCAGGCAGGACAGAACGTGGTGGTTCCTGTGCAAAATGCAAAAGCATTTTGTGCATTTGTGCATTTGTGCAGATGCAAAAGCAGCCTCTTGGGTCAGTGGTTCCTGATTGCCAGAGGCTCGTACTGTAACCACGCCCTTTACCACGCCACTTCTCTGAAGCAGTTCTAGAAGCTGCTCCTTGAAAGTTCAGTTTCGAGCCTGCGGTTTCAAATCCTCCAGTGACTTTGTCAGTTCTCTTCCATCTTGTAATGATCCTGTTTCTCTTTATATTACCTGTAAGGGATTCTGTAGTCTGCAACCCGACGGGTTGACTGGCAGAGTGAATCTTTTTGGAAGATCTAACGGAAGAACGCTTACAGGCTTCTCAAAGATTCACACTCGGGGTTCTTACCTTTGTCTCTCTTCCATTCATACCACCGGCACCAACGATGTGGCCTGCCTACCTTTCTTCTTTGTAGCTGTCATTATCTTTCCTTTGAATCCTGGGATCTGGTTCTTGGAAGGTTGCGTGTACGAAAAGAATGCGAATGTTTACACCCCTTTGACCCCCTAGACTCATGTCCATTTTAAGTTTGTTGTCATTCGCCCTGATAAGGAGCAAAGCAGGGCTGTTCACAAAACCCAGTGGGTGACAGAGGGCAGGTTTCCTTCATGAGGTTTTGCAGGAGGTGTCCTCTGGCTACAGTGAACTGGAACAAGAGCTAGAATTGCGTGCCGCTGGTCTCTTCCTTCACATACTTCTTTTTTTTTTTTTTTTAACGTTTATTTATTTTTGAGACAGAGAGAGACAGAGCATGAACGGGGAAGGGGCAGAGAGAGAGGGAGACACAGAATCGGAAGCAGGCTCCGGGCTCCGAGCCATCAGCCCAGAGCCCGACGCGGGGCTCGAACTCACAGACCGCGAGATCGTGACCTGAGCTGAAGTCGGACGCTTAACCGACTGAGCCACCCACGCGCCCCTTTTCACATACTTCTCAGGTGAGCTCCACACAGCTCTTATGCCCTCTTTAATCCCCAAGGATGGTCCTCCTTACCGTTACTTCTTCTACTAATGAACGGAATGCCCCAGTAATTGAACGTTTGCTTTTAGGTTCTAGTGGCCCAATTCTGTGTAAAGAGGTAAAGGAATATGCATGTAATCCTGGTATCACTGAAACCACCTTATGACCACAGCCACCTTCAGCCATCCGGGTACTCGAATGGCTGGCTGAATCGACCTCGTGGTCCCAGGTTTGATCTGCTCCTTGCAGGCTGCCTGTAACCAGGGCACTGACTTTTGAGCTCGTTCCTCGGAGTTTCATAACTCATGTAACTTTTTGTCTCCGGTCTCTATGTGAAGCTTTTAGGGCGCTCAAGGCCTGTTCATTCTTTTAAGAGGCAGAGCTCCACATCAGTGTGTAGGATCGAAAAGGGTGTGCAGGGCAGACTCTGGACTGGTGGGAATTTAGGAAGCAGAGTAAGACTCTTTGATTGCATTTTGAAGAATCTGTGCTCCTGGAATTCATACTCCACACAGATCCAAGGAAAGTCAAAACAGTGGGATGAGGGAGGAGGTAGGACAAGGTCAAAGAAGAAGTTGCAGGCTGACATGTAAGAGGAAGTTTTACATTTCTTTAAGCAGACAAAATCAGAATATCCATTTGGTTTCTGTGACTACACCACATAGACTGTGTTAATGATCATGAACTTATTTTTCTTCTATCCATACACTGCCAGAGAGCCAGTGTGAAGTTACTAAAATGTGGAACTAGAGTTACATAAACTTCGTGGTTACTCACATTCATGCAAACAAGGGACTATCTTTTGGGGGAAATTTCAGGTGCATTCCCTTCTACGTCATGATAAAAAAAACCCTCTTTATGTTGGGCTATTGGAATTAAAGCACCTCTTTTGAAGGAGCACAGGGTGGTAGTTAACAAAATAAAAAGGGTATGGATTTGGAGGAGTGATTACTTCTGGTTATGAATCCTGATCTTTTACTGAATTGTTGACCTTGGTCAAATCAGTTAGTCACGTAGAACCTTGATTCACTACTCTTAAGTTTGAGATATTTATATTTTATATACCGTGCCCTTCTAGGGTTAATGGGAGGATCAAATGACATAGTAGTATATTTGTTGACTCTATGTAAAAAACAAAATGCTTTGGGGCGCCTGGGTGGCGCAGTCGGTTGAGCGTCCGACTTCAGCCAGGTCATGATCTTGCGGTCTGTGAGTTCGAGCCCCGCGTCAGGCTCTGGGCTGATGGCTCGGAGCCTGGAGCCTGTTTCCGATTCTGTGTCTCCTTCTCTCTCTGCCCCTCCCCCGTTCATGTTCTGTCTCTCTCTGTCCCAAAAATAAACGTTGAAAAAAAAAATTAAAAACAAAAAAACAAAAAAAAACAAAATGCTTTAACTTATTGGTGGCCAAATCAGTCTTGGTTAAAAAAACAACAAAAACAACGTTTTCTGGGTAGAGTAGCAAACTCACTTTCAGCTACAACCTCTGAATCAGTTACCTTTGTAGTAAGTCTTGAGGTCGCGTAATGTCAGTACTCCAACTCTGTTCTTTCCCTTGAATATTGTGTTGGCTGTTCTTGGTCTTTTGCCTCTCCATATGAATTTTAGAATACTTTGTCAAGATCCACAAAATAAGTTGCTGGGATTTTGATTGGCATTGGATTGATCAAGTTGGGAAGAACTGACATCTTGGCAATGTTGATTCACCCTATCCATGAACATGGACTACCTCTCCGTCAGAGGTACAAATCCATCGGAGTTTTGTGGTTTTTCTTATATAGGTCTTAGAGATATCTTGTTAGATTTATACCTAGGTATAGGGTAATAAAGTATTTCTTTTCTTTTTTGGTGCTAATATAAATGGTATTGTATTTGGTATAAGTGGTATTCATTTGAAATTTTCCTTGTTCATTGCAATCAGCTTTTGTAAATTAGCCCTGTATCCTGTATTCTTGCTATAATTGTTTAGTAATTCCAAGAGGGTTTTTTTGTTTTTGTTTTCATTGTTATTGTTGGCTCTTTGGGATTTTCTACATAGATATGTGAACAAAGACATTTTTATTTCTGTATACTTTTATTTGCTTTTCTTGTTTCATTGCATTAGCAGAGACTTCTAGTATGATGTTGAAAAAAAGTAAGGAGAGGGAACATTCTTACTTTGTTCCTGATCTCTCTGACTCAGTTTGGAATCTTTTAGTCGTCAGAGCAAAAGTGATCTCCTGTGGTCTGAAGCAAACAGATATTCTTGTAAAGCTCCTTGAGGCTTCAGAATGGACAGGAGATTAAAGGGGCCAGGCTTGGGAAAATGGACATAAACCGAGAGAGTCGAGAAACAGGAAGCACTGTATCCATGTTTTGGCAGAAACAGCCTGGCCAGATGTAGCCAGATGTCCCCAGCACTAAGGGACAGAGCCTCTGCTACTGAAATGACAAGTGCCATACCTGCTACAATCAATGATGATGTTCCTATCATCACTGCTGCTGTAAATGAATCCAAGCAGTTCTTGTACTTTGGTGCTACAAGGCTAGGACTCAGAGCCTGGGACAGGCGCATCTTTTCTGCTGACTCTGGGCTACATGGTCAATAAGCTGGCTTTCACTGTTCAGTGGGCGGGGTATCTGGTGCCTTTAGCTTCTATAAAAGGATGCAGGCAACTTTGTCATAAAGGCTTCATATACTGGAGATCACGACTCTTTAGTAAGATCTATTTATTTAGAACTTAGCTCATTCCTACATCAAGAGAAAATAAGAACATTAAGCCTTAGTGTGAATTTGGGATACTGAAATATCAGTTAAATACTAATGGGGGATGAAGCCAGGTCGAATAACCAAGGGTAATGGTGAGCAGCTTACTGAAGGCTCAGGAAGGAGGGATAAGAGGATGCTACAGATTACCATATCTATTTCACGAGCACCAGACAATTTCTGAAAAAATTTCTTAGAGTATGGCATGTGTGAGTTGGAAAGGACTTCAGGGCTCCAAATCTGTCACTCTGCATATGAAGAAACCGGGGCTGAGTGAGTGGATATGAATATACAAGTTAAGGGCTGAGTCAGGTCAAGAACTCAATTTTCCAGGCTTGGGTTTAGTATTATTTTCACAGCACCACACATCTCTTCTTTAAAACTGACTTTCTTATTTTCTGCTATAAACAGAACAAAATATGAAATACCTTAATAAGAAAATACACTCCGCACTTTTTACTGATGCATTCTAACTGGACACTTAATTCTGCATTTACGTGCACACCATAACTTCTGTGTGCCTAGGCATTGGATGATTTCCCAAGCATTGTGCAACCTGATAACTGGACCACAAAATTGCAGGGAAACTTCTATGATTGTTTTAGAAAGGACAGTTTCATTTAATGAGATCAGTATTTCTAGAGTACTCACTATACTCGAAGTCAGTTGGGCATTAAAATGAGTACAATGTGTTTCCTAATCTCAAAGATCTCACAGGGCATTAAGAGTAAAATAGGCAAGACTATAAATATGACACAACACAGATTTGGAATGTGATAGGCAGGGTGCTAATTATAAGCTATGATCTTTCTAGTAAGAACAAACTGAGGGTGGATGGGGGGAGGGGGAGAGAGGAAAGTGGGTGAGGGGCATTGAGGAGGGCACCTGTTGGGAGGAGCACTGGGTGTTGTACGTAGGTGAGGAGTCATGGGAATCTACCCCCAAATCCAAGAGCACACTGTATACACTGTATGTTAGCCAACTTGACAATAAATTATATTTTAAAAGAAAAGAGCAATTACATCCAATATCTCTGTATTCTTTTTTTGCTGGATACTTCCACGAGTTAACCCATATCTGGTTGTCTAGGCCTTCTGAGCGTGTGGGAGCTCATAGCTTGCTCTTGTTTCCTGTGTCTATCTAGTTCTGGCCAAGGGGCAACAAGTCGAAGTGATGCGTGCCATTACCAAGGCCATGCATTTAACTGCGATTGTAGCTCTTCTCCTACTTGGGTGACAGAGAAGCCGGCGGCTTCAGATGATGCAGCCGGAAGTGAACTCGTGAGCCTGGATGACTGACTGAGTTACTGCATGTCGGTTGTTTGCCCTGGAAACTCTCCCAGACCCACAGTGGAATATTTTTTTTTTTTAATAATTTTTTTTTTAATTTTTTTTTCAATGTTTTTTATTTTATTTTTGGGACAGAGAGAGACAGAGCATGAACGGGGGAGGGGCAGAGAGAGAGGGAGACACAGAATTGGAAACAGGCTCCAGGCTCCGAGCCATCAGCCCAGAGCCTGACGCGGGGCTCGAACTCACGGACCGCGAGATCGTGACCTGGCTGAAGTCGGACGCTTAACCGACTGCGCCACCCAGGCGCCCCCACGGCGCCCCCACAGTGGAATATTTTGTGAGCAAGAAGAAATCTTTGTTGGATTGTATTGCTGGGAATTTTGGCCTTTTTTGCTGTGGTATTATCTAGTGTATTCTGATAATAGGCCTTCATCCTGGCCTATTCTTTATGGAAAAGATGCCATATAATTACATATATTTATATGTAAATATAAACAATTACACATATGCATATATGTGAATATAAACAATTATATATCTAATAGCAATTATATTTAATCATATCAACAATATTTGAATAATTATTTTAATAAATAATTTAAAATATATTTCATAGCTTATATACAATAATTTAAATATCTCTATGTATGTGTGTATATATATATACATATATATATGTATGTGTGTGTGTGTGTGTGTGTATACATACCAGCCATGTATTATTTATTACAGTGAGCAATTTAACACCTAGAAGACTAGGAATCTATTTCTATACATTCAGAAAAAATAATTGCACATGTTTTTCCCTTTGTAATACTACCTGATATTCTTGCATAGAGCCAAGTCTTTTTAGAATTCATCCTACCCTGATTATAGTTTAAGAGTTTGAAATTGACGGGCCCAAAGAATGCAAATACAGGAAGTCCAGGGTGAGTGAGCGGAGCATTAGGGAATAGTCTCACGATTCTTAATGCTGCCTCAAAGAACAAGAATGTCTGAATGAGTGAATGAAGAATGAGTGGATGAAAAGGACAAGGGAAGCAGTGTCAGCAAGAATCATCATCTAAATGATAAAACATTGCCATTGTGGGAGAAAAAATTAAAGTTCATAGAGTTAGCTTTTGCAGAGTTTTTGTTTTTTTTTTTTCCTTTTACTCCTTTTTGCCTTTTGGCAATGTGGCGATGGGGAGATTGTTGGGCTGTGCACAGCCAAGGAATTCACAAGTGATAATTCTAGCCAGTTGTACTCTCCAAGAAATATGACATCACTCCAAGTCAAAGAGCATATAATACTGCCTGAAGTCTATTGAAACCCTTCCAGAATGTGCCCAAATTAAGCGATCCAAGTTCCATTGCTCCATTGGGGCTGTCAAACAGAGCAATTGCAAATCGTGTAACTCACAAGGAAACCAAAGTGTGGTGTTTTTGTTTTTTTTTTTTTTCAAATGTAACAACATGTGTCACAGATAGGTTTATTCATTTGGAAATACATGACAGGAGCAGATCATTTTTTCCCTTCATACACCATTACCAGCCCTCTGGCCTTGTTATTTTGCAACTTCCTTGGTTTCTTGTCAACTCCTCTGATTGCGTCCAAGGGAAACTTGGAGAAGTACTTAAAATAGAAATAACTGGGAAACGCGGGGCCATTCTGCTTTTTTTTAATGCCAGCACTTAACCTTTGTTGATGTAACGTTTTCTTTGCAAAGAGTGCAAATTGGAAATTTCCCTGGGATCACAATCCGGCCCTCCCCAGAGCCAAATTCGGCCTCGAAGTTGCTGTTCTCAAGCATAATGATATTTATTCAGTCCCAGCTCATTTCCTGCTTTTCTGTTGAAACATTAGCCCCACAGCATTATTTAATAATCAAGTCGCTCGGACAGTGAGCTGGTTGGTTCCAAATTTTGGATTTCTGAAGAAAGCCTAAATACCGGTCTACGGTTGGTATCCCGTGGATCGGTCACGTGCCTCTTCTGTTCAGCCAGTCCGACCTTTTGCTTCTCCTAGACACATGCGCACATTTCTTCTAAATTCATTCATTTTGTTTCACCTGCTGGGAATCGTGTTTACATACAACAATACCATAAGAACCTATTGAGAAATCCTGCTGTCCTTAATGTGTTTTCATTTGCGTGCGGGGGAGGTTTCTATTGTTTAGCCCTCCACTGACACCCTATTCATGCTTTCAATTATCCCTCCAGCTTTGTCTTCAGCTAAACACATTCTCTTTTTTTTTTCTTCCTCCAAGTGATTATTTGCATGGAGATTTGCATTTAAATGGATGTGAAGAGTACATTAACAACACCTACGCCAACCCTGTAAAAGCTGCACACTATTTGTTGCTGCCAGACATGAATGGGAAAAAAAATTCAATGAATGTTTTGTAAGGAGAGTCCTCAGGTAACTGCGTTTTAGACACAAAGACACTTCAGTAGATTATATTTAATACTGATCATGCATGCAGAGGTATATGAATACAAATACCCTATTCCCAAAAGGGATAGGGTAAAATTCTACTGCATATATGTACTCACCACAGGAACCAAACATATATTTCAGCATTTGAGTGGAATTCAGGGACCCTAAGTAGGCTGAGAGTGCATTTCAGGGTTGGTCCATTTTAACCTTTATGTCCTTGCGAATAAAATAGGAAGGGAAGTGAGGGGCGCCTGGGTGGCTCAGTCGGTTAAGCGTCCGACTTCAGCCAGGTCACGATCTCGCGGTCCGTGAGTTCGAGCCCCGCGTCGGGCTCTGGGCTGACGGCTCAGAGCCTGGAGCCTGATTCAGATTCTGCGTCTCCCTCGCTCTCTGCCCCTCCCCCGCTCATGCTCAGTCTCTCAAAAACAAATGTTAAAAAAAAAAAAAAATTGGAAGAGGAAAAGCGAGGAAAAGACAACAATGGGGGGAGATGGAAAGAGAAGGAAAAGCCATGTTAAACGGATAGGTAAATCAGGGAGCAGGTCTGTGTGCAAAGGAGAGAGAGAAGAGAAGACTGAGCCGGAGGGAGGTTGTAAAAGAACCTTTGTGCTTTATATATAAAGCAGAGACCCCAGGTTATCGTTCGGTATTACGCGAGAGAAAATTAAACTGGTCTTTGCAAAAGGATTCTATTAAGGGATAATATCTTCCCTTTTATTGTTAATTATTTTATGTTTACAATAGTCCGTGCAAATGTATATTATTTTTACAGTAACACGTGGCTTAGCATAAATAATTCAGCCAGGATATATGGTTAATTTCTAGTTAACTTCTAGCTGCGTTAGTTTGCTTTAGATTAAAGCCCTTTCTCTTTCTAACAAGTCCTTGAAGGGGAGCAGACATCCTAATGACAGACATTCATTGCAGAATATTTATATTTAGCCATTTAAAAAGGGAATATCAGTAGAGGAATGTGGTGGAGAATAAAGTGGAAGCGGAAAAGGTTGCAGTGGAGGGAGGAAAATTTATTGTTTGTCTTGGTATTTTTATGTCTGCATAAGAAAAAAAAAAAAAAAACGGGCCAGAGAAATTTATCAGCAAGCTGAATGCAATATGGCACCAGTACCTCTGTGTCCCCAAATACAATTATTGTTTATTGCTTAAAAACAATTTTCCATAGGCTGTGTGCACTAAAGAGAAATCCATAAACATCAGAAACCAGTCTCTAACAAGTCTTCATTGTTTAGATGGATGAAAAAAAAAATCCATATTTCCCTTCCCGTTAATCCAGAATGGGCCCAAATAAAGCAAATTCACTGTATCCAATGAGATTTGTAATGCAACAGTAGAAGAATCTGATTTCACACATTATGGTTAGGGTCCTCCATAGCCCGGCCATAACAAGGGTAATAAATAAAGTCTACTCGAAAACCAGGCATATAGCCTCGGTAATTGACTTGCTGTCTGCATGAGACACAATGATTTCCAAACGCGCGAGGCTAACCAGCGTCCGAGGGCTGCAGAAATTCACCATGGGAATGTGCTGGCCCTAAATACTCCTTCGTGCCTACAGCCTCATTCTAGGTGCTGAGGCTTTAAAAAGCAACAAAATGAGATCAGGTGCTTGCTTTATACCGGTATCGTTGTAACTGACACAGCAGAGGAAAGCCCTCTCCCCCAGGGGTCTTATTTCTTGAGCTCATCTGAGTCACTTTTGGACTTCGGAGACCACAGCCTTGAATTCATCGAGGTTTAGATAAGTGTGGTGTATGAGTCTTAATGTGCATTTACAATACATGGTGTAATTGCTCCTTTGGAGCTGTTAATACATTTTTATAGCCAAAAAACAATTTCCTGTATACTGTACGTGTTAGGGAGAAATGTCTGCCTGAAGATTTATGTTGAGAACGCACGAAAACAAAGCCAAACATCCTGGCGTGTGCATTTATCTTGTTAAAGACCATGCACTTGGGTGCATTTGTTCTTCAAAGAGCGTGAGGAACATCAAACATTTCCAGTCCTTTGTCATCCTTACCCTTGCCTTCAGAGCTACCACGATCCTTCCCTTTTTTCCTTCTGTATTTTTAGTATATGAGGCGATCTAGGGAACAGGTGAGAAAATACGGAGCACAAAGGTTTGTGTGCTAATGGTAAGAGAGAGAATGATAGACTTTACATTTTAAAATGGTCTCAAAAGAGATGCTGCAGACTCATGTGAACAAAGCTAGGAAGGAGATTCTGGAAAATGAACGTGGTCAGATGGAAGCAGAGAGGGTCACAAAGTACTTTCACCTCTTTTCCTAACGATTTCTTAAGGGCATCCTGTAAGATAATCACAATAAGGGTGGGGAGGTTTCCTAGTTATTCTCTTTTGTCCTCTTTCGGGTCCTTTTCTTTGTGCTGTTCTCTGCCCAAGGGAGCTGGCTGTTTTATGTCTGCATCACTGGGCTCTGAGCCACTGGCTTTCAATTGAGTTTGGCCAATGAGAGGCACTGGCAGGAGATCAGAGGGCAGAAGGAGAGAGGCATTGGGCTGGATCTGCCTTGCTCCCTTTCTGCCATGACGCTGAATCCCTCTGTGGTCACAGCCCCCGTGAGTGGCCTCCTCTGGGACTTTAGGTCCCTGGGCAGTGGTAACACAGGGGTGGTAAAGCCTTCCCGATTGTTAACTCGTCTCCGGGTGCCCCGTCCCTTGTTCATCCTGCTCACTCCTCTGTCACTAAGCCCATCATTAACATATATTTGTTGAGGGGTGCCCAGGTGGCTCAGTCGGTTAAGCATCTGACTCTTGATTTTGGCTCGGGTCATGATCTCACGCTTCATGGGTTCGAGCTCCTCCTTTGGCTCTGCACTGACGGTGCAGACCCTGCTTGGGATTCTCAAGCTCTCCTTCTCTCTCTACCCCTCCCCCACTCGTGCTATTTCTCTCTCTTTCTCAAAGTAAAGAAGTAAACGTAAAATAACTATATATATTTGTTGAAACCGTATGGGACGGGTCCTGGGTCCCAGGATTCTCATTGATAAAGCAGGTGAAGAGGAAGAAAAAAGAGACTCCCCACATGCCTCACCACTTAACGCCCAGGGTAGCTGCCATGCTCCATTAACTCTGTTGACCATAAGCGTTTTGGCAAATGCATCCCTTTGGTACTGCCGAAATGATGGATTCTCGTAGGGCTTTGCTGATTGCACTGTTCTGTAAGTAGAACGCTTTGATTTGGCTTGACCTAGAGCAATTGTCTGTTCGTCAGGACTTCGTAGCTGCTAATGACAGAAATCCAACCTAAAATAACTAAATATGGGGAGTGGGAGGAGAATTTATTGGGTCATGGAATTAGAGCCCAGGGTTATAGTGGCTTAGTCATGGCTAGATCCAGAGGTTCGGATGATGTCACAGAACTCTACGTCTTTCTATCCAGGTCTCAACTCCCCTCTTTACCCTGTGCTGGCTTCTTCCTTTGCCCGGTTGCTTGTACATGCGTCAGAGATGTCCCTGCAAGCTTCTAGCCTGCACTGCCTAGAGAGAGAAAGCTTTGTTCCCTCGGGTTCCCTGTAGATTCTGGAAAAGGAACCTCATGCTCTCAGACTGATTCCGAAGGTAGCTGTTGACGGCTGGGGGATAGAATACTCTCTTTGATTTGCCTGGGTCCTATGCCAGTGCCAGAACAGAAGGCAAGGACAGTTCCGCTATGTCCAAAAGGGACAGCTTCTCGAAGGATGAGATGCGACTGGACAGAAGCAGGTAACGTGAAGAATAGACGCACACTTTGTGAGTTCTAGACCATTCTCAGAAATACTCTGTCACTGTATGCAGAAAGGATACGCCAGGGCCATGTGTACAGGAGATGGAAGAAACATACGAGCAGTCGATACTAAACACATTTGTGACCTTCCTAACTACCTTTTGACACTTGCTTGGGGTCTATAAAGAAATACCAGTGGAGACAGCTCTGTATTTCTAGTTTCTGCTCTGTGGCAAAAAGGAGATAAGAGATTTTTGGAAAGAGCACTGAACGTATTACTTTATGTCCAGTGGATGCTCAGTCAATTTTAATTATCCTACTTATGAATGGGAGGGAAAGATAAGGGATGCAAACTCATTGCTGAGAAAGCAAATTCTGGCTTGGCAATATGATTCAGAGTCCAAATCCAATCCAGGCCGTAACTGGGAGCCCTTGGGCATGCATGCTCTTAAAAATCTGTGGCTCTTGGTGTGTTTCTCTGGGAAATAACAGACGAGTCTGGAAGACAAAGGGAGAAACAGCCCTGTTTTCCCCTTTTCTATGGGACTTCTTCTACACATAGTGTAATGAAGCTTTTTTACTTTTTCTTAAGTTTATTTATTTATTTTGAGAGAGAGAAACCGTGTGTGTATGTGTGTGTGTGTGTGTGTGTGTGTGTGTGTGTGTGTGTACGGTTGGAGAGGTGCCAGGGAGAGGGGGAGAGAGAGAATCCCAAGCAAGTTCCATACTCGGCGCACAGCCCACCATGGGGCTCGATCTCATGGCCTTGTGAGAACATGACCTGAGCCAAACTCAAGAGTTGGGTGCATAACCATCTGAGCCACCCAGGCACCCCTCTTCCTTCTTAACTGACAGTTTTGTCCAAAGATTTTGAAGGCTGAACCCATGCAGAGGCATTCGCAGAATGTGTTGTTTGATTCGTTGTTTTCCCATCTAATCTTGGCAGGAGACAGTGTTGGTGAAAGACGGTAAGTCTTCCCTACACATGTGGCCGAGACTTAACCCGAGAAGCTTTTGGGCTTATGGTAGCTACTCTCCCAAGATAGCTCCCTCCCCGATGAAGCATAACCTCCTAGAATTGAGCCTTGTGTAGTCCGCATCCTTTGAATCTGAGCTGGCTGATAGAAGGAGGTGTAAGTGCCACTGCCTGACCTTCCAAGTAAGTACGTGAAGAAATCTTAGACGTTATGCCTGGGTCTTCTGGAATGGTTACTCTAGGGGAACCCAGCAGCCGTGTGAGAAGTCAGACTACCTTGAGACCATACCTTGTGAGGAAGTCCAACCCAGACATGTGGAGAAGCAGCAGGGAGAGAGAGGTGCCTGAGCACCCCCTTGTTGTTCCAGCCATGTGAGGCACCAGCTATGTGAGGGACGCGGTGGCCAGCACCAATATAGGCTTTAGATGACTCCAGCTCTGTCTGCCATCTGATTGTAGCTGCATGAGGGAGCCCAAGTGGGAAATTGCTTGGTGGAGCTCAGTCAATTCAAGAACCACAAGACACAGTAATGAACCCTGGCTCACAGCCACTGAGTTTGGGGACGCCTGGGTGGCTCAGCTGGTTAAGTGTCCGACTTTGGCTCAGGTCATGATCTCGCGGTCTGTGAGTTCGAGCCCCACGCCGGGCTCTGTGCTGACGGCTCAGAGCCTGGATGGAGCCTGCTTCAGATTCTGTGTCTCCGTCTCTCTCTCTCTGCCCCTCCCCCACTTGTTCTCTGTCTCTGTCTCCCTCACAATAAATAAACGTTACAAAAAAATTAAAAGACAACCACTGAGTTTGGAGGTGGTTTGTTAGGTAGTCATAGATGAGTGAAGTAAGGCTTATAAGCTGATAAGTGGCTGGTTCTCTGAGGGCTGAAGTGGTCAGTGAAGGTGGGGTGGGGGAGAACTTGAATCTGTTCATTTGGTTATGGCTGTCAAGAATGAAATGATGACCTGGGGACAGGACTGTCTCTTTCATCTGTTGGACACTCTGACCAGGGTGAAGACCTTCTCCCCTACCCAGGGACCAGCCCACTCATCTTCTCTATAACTCTGGGCTCTGTTTCCACAGCTGTTTGTTACTTGGTATTACACATAAATTTCCTCCAGGGCTGTCTCTGCCTCCAATTCATCCACACTCTGTTTACTTAACACCTACTCCTGTTCACCATTAACAGAGGCGAACTTAAGCTATAAATGTATTTTTTAAATAATATGAAGAAATTCATGGTGTATATTTTTACATATAGTAATATGCTCTCATCCCAATATTTCACACTTTTTTAGGTGGGCGAGATAGGAAGAGAGGGTTCTCATAAATTGGGTATCACCTATTGAAGGACTCTATAGAAGAATACTGCTCAGATTAAGAGAAATTCAAAAATTGCCCAACAAAGTTAACATCGACCCCTCTAACACCTATTATCATTGTAAAGAGATGTTACATGGCAAGTTCTGAGGATTCAATGAGATATAAAACACAACCTCTGACCTTAATAAATGTAGACAGCAATGGTGCTCGTAACCAGTGGTATTTGTTGAGCATTTATTATGTGCCTAGCACGATGATACACACTCCATATGTTTTACACATTTAATCCTCATAAAGTCGGTCGTATTTGTATCTTGAGATGATAGATGAAAAATTTGGGAGAGAGAGATTGCAAAGCTCACGCAAGGTCACACAGCTGATGACTGGTGTGGCACTAAGTAGTCAACCCTGTGCGGTATTCCCGTACGTCCCATAAGACGTGTTCTCGTTACCTTTTCGGGTGAGAGTCAGAATACGCTCCGTGTGCTCTGCCGTTCCAACTCTGGTCCCTAGACCGGTGAGAGCAGCATCCCCTGAGAACCTGTTAGAAGTGCTGGCTCTTGACCTTCACCTTAGGCTTACTGAGTCGGGTTGTGTTTTAACAAGATCCCCAGGGGATTGAAGTGTATACTAAAGTTTGAGAAGACCTAATCTAGAATGTAAACGCAAAAGGGCTACCAGGGGAGAAGTTCTCCCTGTGACCGTCAGTGGGGTGGTTGCTGATTGTCTCCTGGGTAAACAGGCGACATGATGACATGAGACGCTTCGTTTTACCAGTTAAGAACTCCCAGGGTAGTTATGCAAAGGGAATCTGCGTCTTCTTCAAAACGTGGAAAATATGGTGAGGTCGAAAAGACATGCTGATGGACAAAGTGGGCAGATTCTCAGAGCCCGAGCCATAGTTCATTCCATCCCTGAAGCTCCTGCCATGCCAGCCCTCACTAACCCCAGCACGTTTACGGTGTCAGCTTGGTAAAGACGGGTGGTCATCCGAGAGGTCGTTTGGCTGTATTTGGTGATGTGAGAGGAGCTGCCACACTCTCTATAACGTTTGGAAACGTGCTCCCTTCCTTCCAGAAAAAAATAATCACTTCAATCCTCGAAGAAGTTTGGCTGGGTCATAAACCTCAAAGAGACATAAAAATATTCCGTGCGACATTGCCGATCAAGGGATGAAATCAGTAAATCTCTGGGACGTAGGAACAGGCCATCATATAAGGAAGAGAAGTGGAATGTGTGGGGAAAAAAACCACATCGTTAACTGGCTGTCCTGATTCTGTGCGTGGTTGGAAATAGGCCGAAGGACTGAAACAGGCGGTCGACCCAGTTATTAGTAGAAGAGGGGAGAAAACCGTAAAAGGCTAAGGCATGGGAGTGAGGGAGACATTTGATTTCACGTGGGTCTAAAAAGCAAACCAATGGATGGAGACTCCACAAGAAATTGTGTCTAGCTAATGTGGGAGGAAGGAGAATAAGCCAAGTCTATAAAACACAGGGGGGAAAGAATCCCGGTTATCCTTTATAAAGCCAAGGGAGGGGTCTTTTTTTTTTTTTTTTAAAGCAGTGGTATGGGAACCTGGATGTCATAGGGCTTATATTGCCTGATGGAATAGGAATATAGTAATAAGGGTGTGTTCTGTGAGCAAAAGCAGAGACAGAGACATAAGAAGGACTGACAGCGAGAGAATGTTCCCACATGTGTGGATGACATTGGTGAAGGTCATGTTCTGCTTCACATGAAGCATGGTCCATGGAAAGATATAGAGGCTTCCAGCTCAGACAGACCGGGGTCAGATACCTGTCCTTTACTAACTTCCCGCCTTTGTGAGCCTTTGCTTTTCTACTTACAAAGACAATAATCTTAATCTCGCAAGGCTGTCCCGGAAATTCTTTCAGAGAGCGGATGGATGAAAGACCTCATTCTTGCATCTTCAAATCATCACCTTGTCCTATTTACTTATCTTCTCAAGATCTCTTGAATTTAGTGACTTTTTCTTCCAGTCTTACCTTTTCTCCTATAGTTCAAGATACTCAGTACCAGGCCCTTCTTCTGAACTGCCCTAGAGCCTTTGAAACGTTCTGTACCTACACTTGGTCCTTCCCAGACTGCTCCCGCAGGCAGGGATATTTTCAAAACGCACGCTTGGTCGTGTTAGACATAACCTCCTCCCTGCAATCCTTAAATAGCTTCACAGTGATCTTAGGATAGTGTGGAGACATGGCCTCCATGTAAATCACGTCTCCCACTGCTCGTTGCCTTCTTTCGCTTCTTCGAAACTCATTTTTTTGTCTTGGTTAATGTTCCCATCACCAATGGTTCACATATACACTAGGTGCTCATGCACCGATCCCAAATGAATGGTGACACATATTTACTAAAATCTGCCTCCCTGTTCCCAGGAAAGAAGAGCCTCTCTCAAAACTGTGTAGGAGGTTGGTGGTATGGGCTTGGTGGCTGGTCCTTGATCACGCACTCGGACGGGGTGCTGGCTGTGTAAGTGTTTTGCCTTTGAAAACTTGCCAACCCTTGTTCTCGAATGACATTCTCAGTCTTGAGAGCCCCGGGAAAAGGAGCCAACTGAAGAAATGGGAGAGATATGTGATGCTCTGTGTTGGAGGAAAGTTTCCTGAGTAAATAGAATCACTGTGTTTTGTTCTTTACTTTTCATAACATCGCAACATTCTCTCCTCTTTCATTTTTTCTTTTTTCTTATCGTCCGTAAGGTAAAAGACAAAAACAAGAGCCCAAAGTCTTATTAAATGAAATATTACATTTTCAAATGCGCAGAGACATTTAGATGAAGGAACGTCTTAATTGCTTCACCCATTCTTATTTTTTATTCGATGCTTTATGCCTTATTATTCCCACTTGGAAATAGCCTTCTGTCACTTTAATATTGGCTTGCTCACATTTAAAAATTATCCTATGTAATCTAATCTCTGGAAGTTTAGCTTTTGCAGTTGTTAATAATAATATGATATGATTAATTTCTAAAGACCCTCATTAGGAATACTATTCATTTCACATCCTCATTAACCTGTCAGATAAGAGCGTTGGATTCTCCACTGCTAGACTCAAGGCAGGCTCCAATAAGCTTTAATTATGTGGAATGAGGTGTTGCATGTTATCTTTCAAAGTGTTTGTATGTTCAGGGATTGATAGCGCTTGGCTCCAATTTCATCGCAGACATGTATTTTCTGCAGTCTATTGGACTGTGGTGCTGGTTACAGAAAAAAAAATGAAAGTAAGATCATCACATAAAAAAATCAGATTTCTTCCTGCATGTTTTGCCTCATCTATCCTTTTGGGGTGAAATCTGTACACAGGCAAGGGCAGTCATGATTGTGCCAGAAATGCGTAGTTGTAGATGTCAACCATGCGGCCCTTTCAGTCTCTTGGTTGGTCCCCTTTTAAGGCTGCAGCCTGGAAAGGGTGAGCTATTGGGAAAGTGCTAGACTGTGATATGGCAGATGGTGAAAAAGGGTCTTGATTGCTTTTACTCTTGAGCTCTGAAATGGTATTAAGTGTGGATGTTTAGGACTATTAGCATTTGGGCCCGTTGTGTCGAGGGGAATCTTTTGAGAATGGCCACAATGCAATCATCTCTCCCCAGGTAGTTCTTTGAGCAAAGAGAATTTCTAGAACATGAACGGTCATGTAGTGCCTAGGGGGAGATAGCACCTAGACAGAGTTTGATAATTTGGAGGACCGTAATCTCCATACTCTCCGTGAGAAATGGAGGTATCTGTCATTGTCCCATGTGGATGAGATGAGCCAGTGTGAGCTTGCAATCTTTGTTTTCATTTGGTCACTTGTGGTCAGTTGTAGGTCAGGGATCCAGACAAACCAGAGGAGGTGACCTTCTGTCCTCGGTGCTTTATAGAATGCATTAGGCAAGAGGTTGGATGGCTGTCGAGAATTATAAAGAGGGACACCCCCTGCGAGGGGCACCTGGGTGGCTTAGTTGGTGAAACGTCCCACTTTGGCTCAGGTCATGATCTCACTGTTCGTGGGTTTGAGGCCCGTGTCGGGCTCTGTACTGACAGCTCAGAGTCTGGAGTCTGCTTCGGATTCTGTGTCTCCCTCTCTCTCTGCCCCTCCCCTGCTTGTGCGTTCTTTCTCGCTCTCTCCCTCAAAAATAAATAAATGGTAAACAACATTATTAAAAATAGGTTTACTGTGCTAAATTTCGAAGATATGAATCAGCACTCATAGAATTCAAAGAAAAAAAAAAAAAACCCCAGCATTTCTAGAAACCCATTTCCCAGAAAAAAATCACTTCCAATCTTTGTAGTCCTACCTCCGTTTCTCTTTCTTTATGTTATTATGAGTGTGTGTGTGTGTTTGTGTGTGTTAGAGAGAGACGGGAGGGAGATACCTATGTGCCCACAGACGCATGCAGATCAAGATCGCAAAATTACCTAAACCTATATTAACGATGGCATTTTCCGAAGAGAATCTGTAAGTGTCTACATCAAATCTTCTGCCTTTATCTGATGAGACTAAATTTGAGGTTTTGTTCCTGCTGGCCATGTGTAAGGTCTCAAGAGGGAGATGGGAGCCATGAGAGAAAAATGCAGGTAGGTTGTCTCTGAATAATCTGAGTTTATGTAATTTTGACTCGGATGCCATCCAGGCTTGCAGAGTTCTACGCCCTTCTCTCTATTTTCCGAGAAGCTGTCTGGAGGGTGCGTGTGGCCTCGTGGCATTTGGAAGAAGGGTGTCTGGATCCTCGCCGGCGGGCCCTGGTCATTGTGTTGGTGGTCTCTGAGGTCCTCTAGGTCCTAGGTGGCATTTTCAGGTCATGGGTGGCCATCCCCTCTGGGCCCATTTGCTCACTGGGGAAGGAGGCTTATGGGTCTAGACTGTAGCTCTCGCATCCCTTGGAGACCTCTCACCCTTCACGTTTCGTCATCCCTAATGCCGGCTCTCTTGTGTTTCATGCATGGACCTCACGGGGCAAGGAGCTCTGCTCCCCCCATACTGGAAATCTTGCTGAACTGGCTTTTATCTCTGCACCCCCTTGAGGGCAGGTGCCGGAAGGTCAGCCCTGTTAAAACAGTACAGCAACTCAGCCTGGGATTTAGAATTGCTGTAAGTACCGCCCAGAGTGAAGAACGAGGGGTCTGACAATTGCCCACAGTTACACCATCTTTTCCTGGACAGGCTTCATTCTGCTTTGTAAACCTCACATCGCCCGCTTTCCCCTCTCATCTGGGTCAAGATTTGTTCTTCTAGAATGTTGCCGGGGCAACACCGCCTGTGGCTTTTGCAGGTATTTCAGGAGTGACTGAAGAGCTCTCTCCATCTGCTGGTGAAGCTGCTTGGGGATAAGACAGAGGCCTTATGTCAATTTGTTTCTTATTAAGATCACATTAATAAGCATTACTCATGTAAATCTCACAGGCAAACTAATTCTTAGGCTTGTGCTTCTAGGTTTCCAAACACAGAATTCTCTATCTCGGCGCCCCTCTGTTACCACAGCTCAACTCTCAAAAGGCAAATGGGGTTAATTCACTTCCCTGGCTTCGTGTCATCTGAAAGCACAGTCCAGTTTGGTTCAAGTGGCTGTTGGGGACCGTCAGGACAAGTGCGAATCTATTTGGAATTCAGTGGGAAGAGAGTCCCGTGCGCCCGGTTGCATATACACTGAGAGTGGGGGTCATGCAATGGCATATCGTTGGGCAGGGCCCTGAAGTTGACACGAGGAAGTCGCCCCCGCGTCAGGATGGAGGGCTGGGTGAGGGAGGAAGGTGGCAGCTGCCATGTGCTCTGTCCCCAACCTGGAAGGGAATAGACCACAGGAGTCCAGTTCTTACCTGAGGCCGACCGACCACGGAGTCATCTGGAATAGAGGCTTGTGACAGGGGCTGGGCTCACAGTCAGACTGCTCTCCAAGTCTCTCTCTGTGGGAGGCAGATTTGCCCCGGTTCTTACGGTGTTTGCATTTGAAATCTAAATGAAGGATTCATCCTTCTCTGTTTTGCATTTTGTGAGTAAAATTAATTCTTTACCGTCTCCTCGAGGAAACACATTTCTCTGAGTACGCTTACAAAATATAACCTATAGCCGTGAGCCAGGCCGAACTTGAGAGTCGACATGACAGACAGCAGAGGGGAGCTTGCGGCCTTCTGACTTTGACTTTAATCGGGTCGTCTTGATTGCACAGCACAAGCAATGAGAAGCTTGATTAAATGACTTTCGCTGACGTCTTTAAATAGCTGAATATGTAATTTGCACTTTTACCAACTCGGTTACCTATGGGTTACCATAGTAATAAAGCAGATGCTGAAATGACATTTGACATTAATTTTATTATTTTAATTGATAATCGGTGAAACACAATGGCACTTCCCTACCAATGGACTTTATTTTAAGGTAACTGAGGAAGCATAAATGTACTCACATCCTCAGAGTAGTTATGAGTTATGGTGTATTGAGGAGAAAAGGTTAAGACCAATTCATCTGTCATCCACATTTGGCCTTAAATGGACGTGGGCAGTGGGGTCAAGTGGATACCCTTGAAACAGGTGTCTCTCGGACCTTCCACCCTGTGGATGGGTAGTATTTGGTCCTGAGACAAGTTGCATTCACATCCATCCTGCAAAAACGTGTCGTCATGAGGAGCTAATGCCTTAGACGCTGGGGCTTAGCATTTCAACACAAGATATCCTTACGCTTTGTTGGCAATTTATAGCTATGAAAAATAGGCCTTGTTTGAACTGCAGTCTTGTAGTGACTATTCCAGGAACAATTATTCAGGCATAATAGGGGGAACTTTGGGCATCTTTTTATCCAACAGTAGATTAGTGACCAAAAAGTAAAATTATGATATGACTTGAAAGCATTTGAAAAAAAATTAGTGCTACTAAAATACAGATGTCTGGCATGAAAAAGGACCTTGAACTTTAGCCTCATTTTGGAAATGATTCCACCTGGAGTCACCATCTCTCCAGGATAGGAAGATCCTATTTCTTTTGCCTATTTTTGCCTGTATCTTGTGAAAAGGGTCCTGGGTCCTGCCCCCTGTTCTTGGCTCTACTCTTCACCGACCATTTGACACTCAGGATATTCTTTTCTTTCTCTTTGCTTCCACCTACATTTGATAAGAAGTTAATGTGTGTTCTGTTTTAAATTTTTAATGTTTATTTTTGAGAGAGAGAGACGGAGTGTGAGCAGGGGAGGGGCAGAGAGAGAGAGGGAGGCACAGAATCTGAAGCAGGCTCCAGGCTCCCAGCTTCCAGCACAGAGCCCGACGCCGGGCTCGAACCCATGAACTGCAAGATCATGACCTGAGCCGAAGTCAAACGCTTAACCGACTGAGCCACCCAGGTGCCCCTTAATGTTTTGTTTTTACAGTTATTTCTGCTGGTGAGCTTATGATCATGGGAGTGCTTCTTAGAGTACCACTTTTGCTTTCGGCTAGTAAGGGAAATTCATGCCCTATCAGAAGTAGTAGAGTATTTCCACTACGTCCTGCATTGGTACATATTTTCTTTTAAATTTGGGAATGGAGATGCATAGGGAATATTCAAGTCTAGCTAATACGTTGTTTTGTCCAAGCAGCCAGGTACGGAAATATTCTTAAAAATAGAGCCTGTATTCCAGGGGTAGATGTAATCCATGCAAATTGTGAATAACGGTAGAAAACATGGACTCCAGGGGCGCCTGGGTGGCTCAGTCTGTTGAGCATCTGACTTGGGCTCAGGTCATGATCTCACCTTTCTTGAATTCGAGCCCCGCGTCGGGCTCTGTGCTGACAGCTGGGAGCCTGGAGCCTGCTTCGGATTCTATGTCTCCTCCTCTCTCTGCCTCTCTCCTGCTCATGCTCTGTCTCTCTCTGTGTCTCAATAATAAATAAAAATGTTAAAAAAAAAAAAAAACTTAAAAAAAGAAAAAAGAAAACAGGGACTCCAACTCCCTTCCCTTAAGTGAAGTGTTCATCTCAGAAGCCAACCCAAAAGAAAACTGAACTCAGCATACCCCCAGTACCTTTCACTTATTTAGTGGGAACTTATCACATGGATTATTTTTCCATCCAACTACTCACGATAAATAATCAAGACAAAAAAATGATGGGCAGTCATAGGGAGAGAACGATATTAAAAGGTGGAAAATAAATGTGTCCATCAGGTAATGGAAATAAAACCAATAAGCCCTGAAAACAGCCCAGAAAACATTAATTCAGGCAGCGCCCTTTCAGTTTGCCTTAGGAATCATGAGTAGCAATTTGAAATCCTGTTTTTCTCTTGGGAGAAAGTGCTGCCTGGAATATGATATAAACTCTACTGATCAAATAAAGAGGGGAGCCTCAGGCTAAAACAGAAAGAAGGAAGTTACAACAAAGAAAAACAGCTAGTTGCATGAAATGACACATTTATACACCAGCAAAGTAAAATTAGAAATCTCCCCCCACATAAATGTGAGATCTGCTGCAGAAGAAAAATTGCTACATCACAGAGACCGGACTTGAAAAAGAAGGTAAGAGGGCGCCTGGGTGGCGTAGTCGGTTAAGCATCCGACTTCAGCCAGGTCACGATCTCGCGGTCCGTGAGTTCGAGCCC
>NW_024412423.1:12684498-12692167 GCF_014898765.1 Herpailurus yagouaroundi | reverse complement strand
GAGTTCGAGCCCCGCGTCGGGCTCTGGGCGGATGGCTCGGAGCCTGGAGCCTGTTTCCGATTCTGTGTGTCCCTCTCTCTCTGCCCCTCGCCCGTTCGTGCTCTGTCTCTCTCTGTCCCCAAAATAAATAAACGTTAAAAAAAAAAAAAAAGAATATTTAAAAAAGAAAAAGAAGGTAAGGTAAAATAGAAGAGTGTTTCAAATAGTTCTGAGAGCAGGTAGTTTTAATCACGATATAATGATATTAGTTCAATTTTAAGTGACGTGCATAGTTGCTTGAAGAAAGGTGAATGTTTTAGGGAAAAAGGGATGATAGATTATATTAAAAAGTACCTGTCAGAACTAAAAATTTGATAGGTATAGATCATTAAATTGAGGCAGAAATTTGACATTCTCTTTTTTCTTTGGAAGTTTAAAGTTCTTGATTCAGACAAGCGGGGCCCATTTACTTTCGAGAGCATTACTGAGCTTAGAAAAGTAGAACCGATAACAAAATGAAATACCACAAGGACATGCTTTGGACGTGATGAATTTGTTATTGGCAGAGGTTCCCATTATGACTTCGAAGTCATCTGTTAGGAAGACCTCGGTGCCTCCATTTATGCAGCAGATGGGCTTTGAAAGGCAACAGATAAGTAAAATTTTTGTAAATTAAATCAGTATGCTTGTCATTTGTGGTACTTCGTTTTGTAAAACCAGGAGTCCATTTGTAATGTCAATGATTTGGCCTCAAATACCCGATGGATTTGATTTTCTAAATCCGATTTTACCCGAGCAAGGCCCAAAAATATTGTTGAAAGCAATTTAAATGTCTGTAAAAATACTAGAATGACCAAGGGAAAAGTAATTATGGGAAATCATGAATGGTTCACATCATAGTCAATAAAATCTAAACAACATCTTATGGGTGTTTAACCTTTGCAGCAACTGGCAAGCACTTCATTTTTCTCTCGTCTTGCTAGGTTTTATTCATTTATTTATTTTTAAAATTTTTTCATGATTTTTTAAAGATAATCTCTCCACCCAACATGGGGCTCAAAACCCCATGGTGTTAACGAGTCACCTGCTCTACTGACAAAGCCAGCCAGGTGGCCCACTTTTCTCTCTTGTTTTAGCCAAACTTGCTAGATTTCCAGTTCATACTTTGACTTAACGATAGCAATATTTTTTTTCTCTGTTATTACTCATTCCTTTTGAAGTAGTCCTAGGACGCCACCATCTTCTAGAATCCTCAGGCCTCGTCGACTTCTCTTCCAACTCCTTTTCTGGTTGTGTGTCGGTATTGGAGTGTTGGGGCTTAGTCTTTGCCCCGCTGGTTGTCCCCTTGACTTCGTGGGCTAATGATCGCATCGGCTCATTGAACTTTATAACTTTATATACCATATGCCTGTGAATTCTATTGGCTTCAGACTCCTACATGCAAGTACATACTTACCGTCTCCAATTGGGTATCGAAGGAGCATCTCAAGCTTAATACATGCAAAACCGAATGCCTGTTTTTCCCCATGCCTGCTCCTTGTTACCGTTCTATTTCAGTGACTAAGGACTCTCTCCTTTCGTTTCCTCGGGCTCCAAATCCTGACTCATCCTTAAATCTTCTCTCTTCCTCACATCACATCTAATCCACTGGTTAAGCCCTAGCTTGCCCAACAGCCTAGCCTAAACCACTAACGTTCCTGTTTTGGTCAGTGGCTTCCTGACTTATCTCTGTTTCCTCTTGTACCCACCTACAGCTTGTTTCCCTTAAGGCGAGCAGAGTGATTCTTGCAAAAGCAAAATCCGGGTGCTCCTCTACCCCACGTTCTCCAGTTATTTCCCACGTAACTCAACGTAGAAAACAAAATCCTTGCCGTGGCATTCAAGGCCCTCCATGAGCTGACCCCGTTAGGTCTCTGACTTCATCCCCTTACTCTCGCTCTTCCTCCCTAGCTGTTCCCCAGCTGCCGCCTCTTTGCGGTCATCCAAGCGTGCCAGGCTCACTTGTAGTTTAGGTCCTTTGCACGGTTGGCCTTGACCATGCCTTTCGCAGATACCCACATGGGTATTGCCCGTCTTTACCGAAACGTCTTTTCTGATCACCCAATTTATTTATTTATTTATTTAAAAACAAATTTTTTTTTTTCAACGTTTATTTATTTTTGGGACAGAGAGAGACAGAGCGTGAACGGGGGAGGGGCAGAGAGAGAGGGAGACACAGAATCGGAAACAGGCTCCAGGCTCCGAGCCATCAGCCCAGAGCCCGACGCGGGGCTCGAACTCACGGACCGCGAGATCGTGCGCGGGGCTCGAACTCACGGACCGCGAGATCGTGACCTGGCTGAAGTCGGAGGCTCAACCGACTGCGCCACCCAGGCGCCCCATCTGATCACCCAATTTAAATTGTACTTCCCACTCCTGTGCTCACTTTTCTTTCCTTGCTCTTCTCCATGGCACTTGTCGCAATCTGACATGTGATATATTTTACTTCAGTCATGCTCAATGCCTGTCTTCTCCCACTCTAGATTTCACTCCATGAAAGAAGTATTTACTACCTTTCTCGTTCACTGCTGCGTCCTCGGCACCCAGAGAAGTGCTTGACGTGTAGAAGGGGTTTTGCTGGCGTTTGTTGAATGAATCAGTGTACAGATGTACCGACGGTCCAGAGACCACCTTGAATATTTAAAAGATCTAACGTAGATGTACATTCTGTTGTGAGGTCTGAACTTTGTGACTAGTTGAATGGATAATCAAAAATTGGGACCAAGGTTTATGTAGTGGGACATACCATCACGGAGGCTGTTCATGGAAGATAAATACAAAGAATCTGGACAAGGCAGATTGCTTACCCAACCGCCATTTCCCCTTCTTTCTTGGTGAAAGACCTCTGATTTTATGACACTATAATGAATCCCATCCAGCTCCTGAATGGGTTATGATTAATTTAAGGCAGTCAGGCAAATCTCATTCTTCTTTGCCCAGTGACTGAACTAGGGCATTTCTAGTCAGGGATGCAAGAAGGCTTGTGGGAAAAATTTTCTACCCTCATCAAATAGTGGGTGGTGCGGGGAAAAAAGCTTTTTTATCTGCCCTCCTCCTAGCTTTGGGTATTGCTTATTGGGGATTTGATGCTTGGAGCTGGAAAAGCCAACTTGTAACCACAAAGAAAGCCTTGCCAACTCGTGAGGATGCCCTGGCGGAAACACAAGCGTGGTTGACATCCTTGTCGGGCAGTGTGGACACCTGCCCACCTCACAAGCGCCTGCCTGCAGACTTCCTGGTCAGGGAGATGATAAGTGTCTTTATTGCCTTCAGCGCTCTTCCTCTGGTATCCTTTTACCTGCAGCTAAGATTATCCCGATACAGAAGACTGGAGAAACGGAAGACGTGGCCACGATTCAAAGAAACCTCTGTCGTAACCCTTTACTCAGGGAGAACGAACCCATAGCAGTTGTAGAGAAGGAAGCCTGGGATCATTTAAGGTCCGAAAGTCGGACGAGTGATTATCTCACCCTCCAGGTTCTTCACTGGCTTTAGATCTCTCTATAAAACATCCGAGACCACACAGCGGTGTGTATAGCAATGCCGTTCTCTCCTTCACATTCTAGCCCCCTCCCCCGCCTCCTCCCATACAGATGATGTCAGTCTCCCTTGGCATGGGTGGCCTCTGGCCAGAGGTGGGCCTCGTTGCCTTCCGCACTCAGGACCTCATGGCACTTAATGAGCTTTTTCTCACCTGCGTAGAGAAGATCCGTGTGTCAGAGAGCTGTAACGGTGGCCTCACCCTTGGTAGAAATTCTGTTTCTCGTTATTCTCCATCTCCAAGCCAGCTCTGAATCCTCTGCTTTCAATAAGAATGACTGTCTTCCAACATCTTCTTTACAGCGTTGAGCCATTGTTCATGCTCAATTAAGGATGATGACGCATAATGCAGCTAAGAGTAATTAGTAGCCTGGAAGAAACCCAGGGCTGGAAAAAAAAAAAAAACAGTAGGGAACTCCCCAGGAGAATTTTATTCCTGTTTTGACTGGCTATATGAAAAATGTAGCGGGAGCGTCGTCCGCCTTGGGTAGAGCAAGGCTGGACAAAGAGCGAGAATAGAGGACAGTGGGGGACTCTCCAGTAGTGAGCTAATGAGCTAAAAGGCCCGATGCCTTTTTGATTCTGTTTAATTTCAAAGGTTTAATTTTCACCATTACCAGATGGTGATTTTTACACCCCCTTGTGAGCACAGCACTGACCTAAGTACGACTGCCTGGAAGCATATTATGCCGGTGTGCGTGTTGAATTTCCCTTGGTCGTATTCACAGGAAAACCGCATCCGGTGCCATGTTCTTCATAACCTTCATGCCTTTTGCTTTTGCTGGTTCCTGTGACTGGAATGGCCCCCCCGCTTCTGCCGGTTTTGCTCTTCAAATCCTTGCCTCTCAGGACTGTGTCCTCTGGGCAGCCCTCATGGATCCTTCATGTCCCACGAGAGCAGGTGTCTTCCTCCCATACCCAAGCCAACAACTTCTTTCAAAGTGTTGTATGACTTACGTACCATCCACTCACGTCTCTCAGGCGTATGGTTTGATGCGTTTTTCATCTGATCGTCACTTGGATCAGGATCTGGAATATTTCCAGCGGGCTTCCTCGTGCCCCCACTCACGTCAGTGGGGTTTCTCGTGGGGTGAATGTTCTCCCAACCTCTGCCGCCACAGCCTAGTTTCGGCTGGTTTTGATCCACATGTAAATGAATGGCTCTTACCCGAGGGCGATTTTGTCCCCCAGGGGGCATGTAGGGATGTCTGGAAACGTGCTTGGTTCTCGTCATGGTCAAGTGGGTGGGAGGATATGGCGCTATTGACTTCTGGTAGGGGGACCCAGGGGATGCTACTAACGTCCTACAACGCGCAGGACAGCGCCAAAAGCCCAAGAGTTACCCGGCTTCAGAAGTCAACAGTGCTGAGGTCAAAAAGCGTGATATGAAAAAAGAAAATTAAGGGGCGCCTGTGTAGTGCAGTCGGGTACGTGTGTGACTCTTGGTTTTGGCTCAGGTCACCATCTCACATTTTGTGAGTTTGAGCCCCGAGTAGAGCTTTGTTTGGGCCTCTCTCTCTTTCTCCCTCTCTGTCTGCCCCGCCCCTGCTCGTACGTGCTGTCTCTCTCTCTCTCTCTCAAAATAAATAAAAACATTAAAAAAAAAAAATCACGAAGTATATTCTCTTTGTGTCTGACTTCTTTTTTTGTTTTAAATGTTTATTTATTTTTGAGAGAGAGGGAGTGCGAGCAGGGGAGGGGCAGAGCGAGAGGGAGACACAGAATCCGAAGCAGGCTCCAGGCTCTGAGCTGTCAGCACACAGCCCGACGCGGGGCTCGAACCCACGAACCGTGAGATCATGACCTGAGCCCAAGTCGGAGGCTTAAGTGACTGAACTACCTAGGCACCCCTGTGTCTGACTTCTTTTATTCAACATTATGTCTGTGAGACTCATCCCTGTGGCCGTATGAATAGTTTGTCCTTATGTACCGCAGTGTTGTATTCTACGGTACGGATCTATGTTTTTACTCATTCTGTTGATGGGTATCCCAAAGTCATTCTTTAATAGCATACTTGGAACATTTATTTCATTGGTATATATTTGTATCCAACTCAGAAAGAAAGTCAGTTTGAAAAAGTGACCCTAGGGTCCAGTGTGGGTGCCAGGCTTCCTAGACTCAACCCTTGGCTTTGCATCATCCTAGTAAAGGACCTTGACACCAAGTCCCTCACCCTCTCCATGCCTCAGATTCCTAGTCAGTCGAATGGAGATACCGAGATAATAGTACCATTTACAGAGTTGTTGGAAGGATGAAGTAAGTCAGCGCATTTAAGATGGTATTGTAGGGCTGAACCTATTATAAGTGCTAAAAACGTTTGCAGTGGGTGCCCCACCTAGTTATTGGTTGGGCCAATAACTGAGCCTAGTTATTGGTCAAAAAGGATTTCTTTTGTGTAATCACCAGTTACTCGTGAGAAGGGGGCAAAGGAAAGAATTAATTGTTTGGACGTCTGTTAAGGATGCAAAAGAGACTGGTGTTCAGCAAAGGGTCTGTAATAAAATATGCCCATTCCATTTTGGGGCTGTCTCTGGTACTTACAAGACGTGCGGACAGATCATTGTTGTACGTATCTTAAGATAACAAGATCGAGGGACTTTAAAATATTCTTAAAGAGAAGTGGGATTCAGTATCAAGATGTGACATCCAATTCAAATCAATCGAGAGCTTTAATTAAGATCTTCAAGAAATCCTTTTCCAAGTTGTACAGAGAACATCGTACAAAAATGTCACACATCTTGGTCATGAGAAATTGCAGCACGTGGAGGAAAAATGACTAACATGTTCAAGATGCTAATTTAAAAAACTTTAGAAATACTTTATTTTAAAAGAGTTGTGAATAACTTGTCTGGTTGAATGAGGAGGTCATTGGGCATTCACTCTATCCACCTGGAGATCATTTTAAAAAATAACGTTCCAAAGCAAGTAGAAATTTTTAGTCTCGGGGCGCCTGGGTGGCTTATAGTCAGTTAAGAGTCCGACTCTTGATTTCAGCTCAGGTCATGATCCCAGGGTCATGAGATCAGCCTCAAGTCGGGCTCTGAGCTGACAGCGCAGAGCCTGCTTGGGATTCTCTCTCTCCCTCTCTCTCTGCCCCTCCCTTGTTGGCACCTGCTCTCTGTCTTACAATAAATAAACCTAAAAAACAAAAGAAATTTTTCGTCCCGCTTTTTATGTTTTCCATATTCAGGGGCTTACTAGATGCTTGAGCACAAAACATACCTTTTTGGCTGAGTGTGTTGGTAGTAATTCTGTTCATGAAGCCTGTGCAGACGTCAGACCTGGTGTTAAGAAAGAATCGAACACACCGTGCGGACTGCTGGTAGACAACAGATGTTGTTGCATTATCGTTACAAGCCTTGCTGTGTAAGGGGGTCGCTAGCCCCCCCCCCCCCCCTCTTATCTAATGATGGGTGGGATCTGAGTAACGGTCAGCTGAAAAGATGCATTTAATGAGTGTCCCCTGCCACAAACAGATTCCGGAGGGACCTCCTGGCTCTTGTCTCTCTGGAGAGTTTTTTCCTAGGAATGACCTTCTTTCTCACGGAAGTCTGGGGATACGGTTTCTTTAACCTGGTAAGACATAAAAAGCAGGTCATGGACTTTGTTTATTCCGCAATGGGTTCTTGGGAGGTGATACCCCTACCATGTTGACAGCAAGTGTTTTCCAAAGGTGTCTGTCATATTACCAAGAGGGTGACGGTGTTTCCATGATGGAGACGTTTGGAAGCTGGTCTGTGGTTGCCAAGGAAGCCGGTCTCCTCCACCTGATCTGTGGTTCACAGAGGCCCCTGAGCAGTGGGTTATGACTCGTGGTCCCTGGGTGTGTCCCCGTCTGTGAAGCTGCTCATGTGGCGTCCTTGGGGCTCACACAGCCCTTTGACAATGAGTAGCTGTATGCCAAGGGAAAGATTCCTAAGAAAAATGTAGATTCTATTAAAGTCGGGCGGTACTGTGAATCAAGCACGATTTCTTATTTGGTACCTGAAAAATAAAACCAGGAGGAGAGAGACTGTTCTCCATAACCCCCACCGGTGAAAGGATTTCCCCCCCCCGCCCCCAGGAAATACTGTCCAGGATCAATGGATCAGTGACAGATAAATTTGGCAAC
>NW_024412423.1:12615555-12684398 GCF_014898765.1 Herpailurus yagouaroundi | reverse complement strand
CCGCCGCCCCCCCCCCCCCGCCCCCCAGACATGACGAGACTGTTAAGAGAACTGCCAGATGGTTCGAAACGAACCCCGAGCCGAGGCCTCACTCCGGCTGAGGACTGGTTAGAACGGACACACGCATGCGACCGAGTTTCACTTCGCAGAAGAAAGAACAGGGCAGCAATGACGACGCAGAAGGAAAATGAGGTCCCCGGACTTGCCCTAAAAGAAAAAAAGAAAAAAGCCCGATCTGGAGCACACAGCGTAGTTAAAGACTGCCGTGTCACATCTACACCGTAATTTACCCTGGAAGATGGTAGAAAAGGAGGGAGAGTCTTTTTTTTTTTTTTTTTTTTTTTTACCCCCCACCTAGCTCTACTGAGTGCTGTTAGTGTTGAACTTATTTTGGGTTAGTGGATGTGTATGCACGTTGGTGAGGGTCAGGTTCTCCAGAGGAATAGCTTGAAGCTTCGAGGCTGGAAAGCCAGCGAGGCCCTCCCATATCCGTCCTGCTGACTCACCCCCAGGTGGTACATAGCAATGACCTTGTGTTTTGGGGCAGGCTCCACCAGTCATACAGCCCGTCGTTAGCTAACAGGCCCAGTGTGTCGTCCTCAAGAGTTTGTTCCCTGTCTCTCTCTCTCTCTCTCTGTCTCTGTCTCTGTGTCTCTCTCTCTGTGTCCTTAGATACCCAGATCAGCCCGTTGCCTTGCAAGAGTCTTGCTGTGAAGTGGACGGGACCTAGTTCGAAGAGCTTCTGCACGGTTTCGTCCGACAGCGCTCTGACTTCTCGGTGGAGAAGTGTGGGAAGAGGCAGGGTCAGACCTCTCATCCAACCACCCTGAGGGTGCTTGATTCATCCCGTCTTCACTTAAGAGCCCTGGGTCTTGGGGCACCTGGCTGACTCAGTCCCTTAAGCTTCCGACCTTTCAGTTTCCGCTTGGGTCATGATCTTGGTGTTTATGGGTTCGAGCCCCCCTGTTGGGCTCTGCACTGATGGCACGGAACCTGCTTGCCATGCTCTCTCTTTCTGCCCCTCCTCCGCTTGCGTTCTCTCTCTTTCCAAATAAACAAACTTAGACAAAAAGTCCTTTCACAAAAAACAGCTATGGGTCCTCCCATCCCTCCCGACCAATCCTGTGTCTGAAAAACAAATTTCACCAAATGCCAATACATTTCTAACATTTCTCATGAGCATCAAACAGCCTTCAGGTGGTGGTGTTATTGGGGATGAATTCTACATACAGTAGGTCATGCCCTTTACACTCAAATCCTCAAAATAAATAACCACAAATGTAATTCAGATTTATTACATGCCAGGTATTGTTCTTGGGAGTCCTGAACAAATAAATTTGCTGCTTTAATGAAATACACATTCCTGTATTAATTAATTGACGTAGAATTTAAGGTCAGATGGTGAGAAGCGCTATGAAGAAAAAATAAAGTAGGGTACGGTAATAGGGGAGGGCGGATGAGGGTGCTTTTTTAGGTAGGGGTCAGGAAAGGCCAACTTTGACGGATGCATCTGAGCAGGGGGGCCATATAGCTAGCTGGGGCCGGAGTCGGCTCTGGAAGAGGTCATAAAAAATGCAAAGGCTCTAGATTTACATCTAAAAAAAAAAAAAAAAATGCAAAGGCTGTGAGGTCATGGGCTTGGAGTGCTTTAGGAATGAAAGAGGACATTGTGGCTGGAGCACAAAAAGCCAATGGGTGACAGCTAGAGAGGCGGCCCGGGGCTAGATCAGGTAGACCTGGGAGGCCAAGTTCAAGACTTTCAGTCTCGCTCGAAATGTAACTGGAGGCCATTGGAAAGTTTGGGCACCTCTGGCAAACTTACCTACTGATAGTTGTTGCTCACATGTGCAGATCCCAACTCTACATTATTCCCCAAATATCTTTCCTTGCAGGTGGGGCACAATGCATTATTTCAGGCTTAGAAAAAGCCTGTGAGCAGTCCTAGCCACAGTTTGTGAGCCGCTGCTACGTCCTTGCACTTTGCCGGTTGGTTTATGTACGTTTTCGCTCGTCTTCACAACCAATTTGCAAAGCAGACCTCGCTTCTGCTGTTTGATGCAGGAGGAAACTGAGGCTGAGAGAGATGAAGGGACTTGGCCTTCGCTACGGCATCAGTAGGGTTGAGCCAGGACTTTGACACAGGTCCTTACCAGTCTAAACCTAGAGGCTCTCCTTCTTCACGAACAGGCTTGCATTATCATGGCTCACTTGTGTTTTGTTTTTGTTTTTGTTTGTTTGTTTGTTTTGTAGAGAGAGAGAGTGCCAGCAGGAAAGAGGGGCAGAGAGAGGGAGGGGGAGGGAGAGGGAAGGAGAATCTTAAGCTGAATCCACACGTAGCATGGAGCCTGACACGAAGCTCAGTCCCACTTACTGCGAGATCATGACCTGAGTGGAGACCAAGACCCAGATGCTCAACGGACTGAGCCACCCAGGTGCCCCTATCTTTGGTCACTTTTAACACATATAGAAACAGCTGCTCAGGAAGTGAAATGAGTCCCTCAACATCCTCTGGCTAATGCTGCCCACTTACAGCTGCCCCTGGGAGAGTTATCAGGCTCCAATGAACTTATTTGCAGGTGATTTCAAACCCTTGGGTTGGAAATAGGGCAGGAGTATATTTTACGTTGCTTTCAGTGCTCTGGTGCCATTAGCTTTTCTTCCATTAAGGCCACTGTCATGGTTGTAACTTGTAGATGAGTTAAGAGCTGGAGGGAATGGATATGCTGTGTTCCTTTAGTGTATGTCAGGCCAACTGACCAGGATGGCAAAGCATTTTAAGCTATGCTGTTTAATCCTCCTTAGGAGGGTGTCCTAGGGAGCCATGAAACACAGCGGCTCAATGAAACCCCCCACCATCAGCTAGAGAAAGAGGGACAGGACTGGGTTTCACTCAGTTTAGCTTTGTTTAGATCTTTGTGTCAGTCTCATAGTCTTTCCTTAATACTCTTTCCTTTCCTGGAAGTTCTTGACCTGAGGGACCTTGCCTGCCCAGTGAAAGTCATCTCTGACCCTGTCTGTGCTGCCCGTGTCCTTAAGGCTGCAGATGTAGCTGCAAGTGTCATGTTGGGATAGATGGCCGTCTTCAAAACCCAAGAAATGAAGCTAGTGTATCTTAGAATTTCTGATAGTGCTAGGTGCACCTGAGTGGCTCAGTCAATGAAGCATCTGACTTGGGCTCAGGTCATGGGCTAGAGGTTGCTGGGTTCCAGCCCTGCATTGGGCTCTGTGCTGATGGCTCAGAGCCTGGAGCCTGCTTAGGATTCTCTGCCTCCCTCTCTCCCTGCCCCTCCCCTACTCATGCATGTGCTTTCTCTCTCTCTCTTTCGAAAATAAATAACTATTAAAAAGAACATTTCTGATAGTGCCATTGTTCTTACCCATGGTGACTTTCTTGGTTGAATACTGGCAAAACCAGTAGTTCTCCAAGAGTGTCAAAAACTTACAAGGGATATGAAATCCTCATTCCCTGCCAGTGAGAGCGTTAAGATTGCAGAAGTACTTTGGAAATAATTTCGGCAGTGCTTTAAACACCAAACATGCATGCACTACATTTAATCAACAGAAATGGAAGTATGTTCCTCACACGGGAATGTTCATACCAATGTTATACACAATAGCTCCAAGTGGGAAACAACATGTAGATGGGCAAAAGAAAGCGTGGTGCACCCAGACAGTGGAATAGTACTTGGCAATGAAAAGGAATGAGCTACTGATGTACCCAGCAACATGGATGAAACCCGAGTGCATTAGGCTGAGTGAAAGAAGCCAAATATAAAAGAGTAAAAACTGAATGACAGCATTTATGTGAAATTCTAGAAAATGCAAACTCACGTAAAGCGACAGAAAGCAGGATGGCTTGTTGTCCGGGTGTGAGGTTGGGGGAAAGATTGAGTGGACTGGGATTAAGGGTACATTTTGGGGGTAAGAGATGTGTCTTCAGTCTTGATTATGGTGGTCATAGAGACGGGTGTGTATGTGTGTGGCAAAACTCATCAAACTCTATACTTAAAATGGATGAAATTGATTACAGCTGAATGATACCTCAATAGGGTGGATATTCAAAAAGTTATATTTAATTCCTTCCTTGAGTTGCCCTGAAGGATGAATTCCCTGGCTTCTCCCCCTTCCTGTGGGAAATGTCCCTGCAAGGAGTCTCATCAGAGGGTCAAAAATTTGTCCGATAATTCATTGGCTTCTCTTGCTGCATTTGGAAGTTCCCAAATGGTTATGATCAAATTAATGTGCTCAGTTGTCCCGTTCCTAGATTTTTAGTAGAGGCGGAATGGAAATCTATTGGCAAAAGGTCTGTGTTCTGTGGCTGGATTGGCCTTTACGAATGAATTACTGGGGCCCCTGGGTGGCTCGCTCGGTTAAGTAGCTGAGTTGATTTCGGTTCGGGTCACGATCTCACAGTTCGTGGGTTTGAGACCCGCATCAGACTTCACCCTGACAGTGTGGAGGTTGCTTGGGATTCTTTCTCTGTCTCCCTCTCTCTCTGCGCCTCCCCCTGCTCAGGCTCCCCCCTCAAAATAAATAAACCAACTTAATCCACAAAGGGGATGTGGATACCCTTTGGGATCCCATACAGCTTTAAACAGGCTGGCAGGTGTGAATGGACAGAGGAGGGGAAATGTTTTACGTTGTGTGAATCATCTTGCCTGCCCTTCCCTGCCATGAGGGACCATGCCAGCAAGACTGGAGATGGGGGGGATGAAAACTCAGTTCCCGAGGGTCTTCTGCGCTGTGAGCATCTTACCACCCTATGTGAGATTTTAGTAGTTTCAAAGATCCATGCCTTCCGTACAGTATATCCTCCTGATACAAGTGCGTCATCAGGGAAATCTTGTGCTTCAGTGTGAGGAATTTTAAGCGCGTTTAGTCCTTCTTTGTATTGGAAGGGGTTACAAATTCCTCAAAAAGAGGAATTTGGATTCAGTTCTACAAAAGTGCTAGTCTCATGCTCAGCCCCCAATGATCCCACTCCTGGCGTCCTTTGCTCTTGCGTCGACCCTGCCCACAATGTAGCAGACTGTACCCCATGACCAACACACTTGGTGCTATGACCATGTGTGACTTAGGAGACTAGGTCATAAAAGGCATTGCCACTTTTGCTTGCTTTCTTTAGGATCATGTGTTCCGAGGAAAGCCCAACACTCAGACGTGCCATAGGGACGCGAGTGTAGCGGGGAACTGAGGTCTCTGGCCACCCCCCAGGGCCAGCTTGCCAGCCGGTCACGGAGTTGTCTTGGAGGCAGATCTGCTAGGGTCAGTACGTGCTTGGGATGACCTCAGCCTTGGCTGCTCTTACCCGAACCCTCATGAAACATCTCCAGCTAAAGCCACCCAGTTCAATCACCCCCGGATTCTTTACGTGCCAGAACTGTGAGTTAGTATCTGATTATTATTTTGAGCCAGTAGGTTTTAAGGCATCCTTTCAGGCAGCAATGGGTAATGAATTCAGTTAGAGTCTTGAAGGCCATCAGGGACCCTTTGGCAACTGCCTCCTTTTATCATAAAGCATCCAGTTGGAGCACCACTCTGGTTACAGGGATTCCAAGAAGCTTCAGGCACGCTTCACGTACAGTCTCATTTAATCCGCCCAACACCTCTTGGAGGTAGATACTCTTTATCATCCCATCTCATAGACCAGTAAATTGGAGTCCAGATCATTTCAAGCTCACTCAGGTAGGACTGACTGACTTCAAGACCCATGGTCTTAACTTCTAATGTAATAATACCACCTACTGTCTAACTCCTTTCCCATCCTAGTGATTTCATAATCTGTTTTATGTGAGATTTTAATTTGTTTATAGTTTTGTCTAAATGAGATGCAAAGTATTTTAGAGGCACAGCGCAGTTTTACTTGTGCCCTATGAAACTCACAGCTCAATGAACTAGGTTTCTGTGAAACCGAAGATCTTAGTAGTTGTATCCGTGATGCGTACAACTATTTTCCTAGTAAAACAAACCAGATGGGGAGGAAGCATGCTACTTTTCTTCCTGTTTTCTTTCTCTTCTTCTTCCCCTTCTTCTTCTTCTTCTTCTTCTCCCCCTCCTCCTCTTCCTCCTCCTCCTCCTCCTTCTTCTTTTTTTTTTTTTAAAAAAATTTTTTTTTTCAAACGTTTATTTATTTTTGGGACAGAGAGAGACAGAGCATGAACGGGGGAGGGGCAGAGAGAGAGGGAGACACAGAATCGGAAACAGGCTCCAGGCCCTGAGCCATCAGCCCAGAGCCCGACGCGGGGCTCGAACTCACGGACCGCGAGATCGTGACCTGGCTGAAGTCGGACGCTTAACCGACTGCGCCACCCAGGCGCCCCTCCTTCTTCTTCTTTTTAATGTTTATTAATTTATTTTTGAGAGAGCACAGCAGAGGAGGGGCAGAGAGAGAGAGGAAGACACAGAATCCGAAGCAGGCTTCAGTCTCCAAGCTGTCAGCAGCGAGCCCAATATGGCACTTGAACTCATGAAGTGCGAGGTCATGACCTGAGCCGAAGTTGGATGTTCAATCAACTGAGTCACCCAGGCGCCCCTCTTTTTTTTTTTTAAGCTAAGTTGCCTAAAAGTGCTTTGCTTATACTTAGTAAAAAAAAGTCAGTTTTCTACTTATTATCATTTCAATATATTCACAGAAACTTTATCAGTCAAAAGCTTAGTTCGATCCTGGAAAGTGGAATTCATCACGTACTCAGGAAGAAGCTTTTCCATGTCTTAAACCAATGCAACAATTGATTTAGTCTCTATTTACTAAATCCTCACTTAATCTTTGCCTTATTTTATTCATAGCAGCTATCTCTGTCGAGCACTACATAGCTGAGTTGTATAAATGTGCCTTGCATATATAATTTAAAAAAAATTCCTCGGGGCGCCTGGGTGGCGCAGTCGGTTAAGCGTCCGACTTCAGCCAGGTCACGATCTCGCGATCCGTGAGTTCGAGCCCCGCGTCGGGCTCTGGGCTGATGGCTCGGAGCCTGGAGCCTGTTTCCGATTCTGTGTCTCCCTCTCTCTCTGCCCCTCCCCCGTTCATGCTCTGTCTCTCTCTGTCCCAAAAATAAAATAAAACGTTGAAAAAAAAATTAAAAAAAAATTCCTCATACAGACTTCTGTGAAGCAAATACTAATGTTGTCCTCATTTGACAGATAAGAAAGATGAGCCAAGAAATGATATAAGGGGCGGACTTGGGGTTTGCACCTGTCCATGGCCCTTAACCAATAGCAGGAGGCAGGAGGGCAGAACCCGGCAAGTGCCCGCAGGTCTGATGGGCTCTGGAGGTCCCCTCCAAACAGCCCCCAGCGCCCCACAAGGCAAGAGGATGGACCAGGCAGGGCTCTGCAGACCCTCGGTTTTCATGTCTGGGGAAGTGGTCATTTTCTTCCCCCGAACCTTACAGGCGTGCTAGGTGCCTTCCCACACCAGCGGCTTCCTCTTGACCGCATGAAGGCTCTGGCTGTAGTTCAGAGGCTTCGCTTGGGCTGAGCATGTGGCTGGGCACGTTTTCTTCCACTGTCATTCTTGCTTTGCTCTGAACTGATAAAAGTAACGAACACACAAGAACCAAATGGTTGATGGATTTCCACGTGAGGGGGTAAAATTGTACGTACCTGGCCATGACTAAATCAGAGACACAAAGTCAGTTCTTTTATGCCAGGAGTTTTGGAGCACACTTTGACTTTATTTTAAAAAGTGAGGGGCGCCTGGGTGGTTCAGTCGGTTGAGCATCCGACTTCGGCTCGGGTCATGATCTCACAGCTCGTGGGTTCGAGCCCCGTGTTGGGCTCTGTGCTGACAGCTCAGAGCCTTGAGCCTGCTTCGGATTCTGTGCCTCCCTCTCTCTCTGCCCCAACCCACTCGCATTCTGTCTCTGTCTCTCTCAAAAATAAATAAACATTTAAAAAAATTAAAAAAATAAAAATGAAAATAAAAAAGTGAAAGAACGTTGCGATATGGAGATTTCTCCAGCCACTGAATGTAGCTTCGGCTTTTATTCATCTTTCTGGTTTTTATTTGTGGGCCACTAATTCTCATTCGAATGAGGAATCTAGAGACACGGGTCTGCTCAACGGTGGAGTCAGGACTGGAATGCTGGTTTCCAGGTGCCAAGGCTAGTGATTTCACAACATACTCAAGCCTTGCTTTTAGATTTAGCGGTGTGCCTGGGTGGCTCAGTTGGTTGATCATCCAGCTTCGGCTCAGGTCATGATCTCATGATTCATGAGAGCCCTGCATCGACCCTCACGTCGGGCTGTGTGCCGTCAGCATAGACCCTGCTTCGGAACCTCTGTCTCCCTCTCTGTCCGCTCCTCCCTTGCTCATGCTCGCACTCTCTTCCTCTCAAAAACAAATAAACCTTAAAAAAATTAAGTATTTTACATCTAGCACGTGGTAATAATAATAATAATAATAACAATAGCAATAATAATAAGGGTGTTTCTTTTTTGTTTTGTTTTAGTTTATAACTAAGTGCAGTGTTTTTTTTAACTAAAGGTTTTATTTTTAAGTAATCTCTACCCCCACCATGGGGCTTGAATGCACAGCCCCGAGATCAAGATTTGCATGCTTTACTGACTGAGGTGGCCCCAGGTGGCCCCTGACTGCAATTTTAGAAGAAGACTTCACATAAGTCTCAATCTTTTGCAATTTCTGCAAGGACAGTCCTTGATTTTTTTTTTCCCCCTGTAAGGTAATTCTCTGTGACTTTGTAACTATTAGATGGTGGGGTAGTAAATTGACAGATATTTATAGAAGTGAAGGATAATTTAGTTTTTCCAGAAACAGGCTTTGGTGTCATTTTTCCCAATTCATCTTTCATTAGGTCATTTGAATTTATTACGATTGACACGTAGTGGTTGGGCACAAATTGGAGAGTCGTCCTAAAGGTGATTGTCCCAGATTTCCTGTGCGGGAAAGATCCACGCAGTTAAAGACACAGTAAAAATGTCTTCATGAAAGTCCAGCCATGACATGTATACTTGAGGGGAGGTGTACATAAACTTAGAGAACTCTCTTCAAGAAAAGCAAAATAAAGGACTTTGGTCAAGTCTTTGAGGATGGATTCTACCCTGTCTGGTTCTAGAGAAACACTGAGCTGAAGAAAGCAGTGGGAACACCAGTGATCTAACTGGGCCCACTAGAGTCAAGACAAATACATAAACCCCAGATAGTAACTCCTTATTAAGGGTTTATCCTTCCAACAAGTGTTATTTTTTCCAACTTTCAAAACTACGTTAATTCACCTTTTCTCCTTTGCTGTTGCTGCGTGTGTGGAGTCAGTGAATCCAGTTTAAATCAGGAAATCACCCTCTGGCTCTCGTTCACAACAGACACAGAGAGCTTTCTCACATGTACAAATGGTGTGGAGCCTATAAAAATGTAGCTTCGTAAGTTGTGATCATGACCTACTTTGGAAAAATTGCAATGACATCGGCAAGACCGTAGGAAATAACACTTTGTATAAAGAACCAGCTCCAGGGCGACTCAGAAGCTGGGCCCACTGGGAAGAGGTGTGTTTGGGAGTCAGACTGATTGACTAAATAAATAATTAATCAATTCAGCTGTTTGTTTGTAAACTACCTGCTGTAAGCAGGCTGTGTTCCATACAACCCACCTGCCGTCGTGTTGAGAGTGTTTTGGATTTGGCGGCTTTCTCAGTGTTCCTACCCAGTTCTGTGCAGCGCTCCTAAGATACTTACAGAGGTAATAAAGGAAGTATCTCCTGGATATTCCATAGCTCTCAGCATTCGTTGGAAATCTGGCCTACACTCCCTCTGTGACCTGTGCATGATCTTTGGTGTCGGGTTCATGGATACTATTGAACGCACTTCCGTGCAGGAGGAGAGAGAGACGGCGGGGGAGTGTCTCGGTCCTGATGTCTTCCGTACGGCATCCCCGTGCAATGTTGAAGATGGAATGGGTTAATGATCGGCAACTGGTAACCAGCTATTTTAATTCTTATTGGCAAGAAAGGCAATAATCAAAGGACTCCCATGGGAATGAATTATAATGATGTTAGCAATAAGCCTTCAAGTGAATTATGCTAATTAATTTCTGTAGGTCAGCATTATCCATCACCTCTATCATAAAAGGCAGGGAAGCCTCAATCCGGAGAAACAAAGTTGAATTTCAAAAGCCTTTTTGAGTGGGCATCCAGGGATTGGAATTTGTAGCTTTGCATTCCAAACGGGATGTTGAGTTTTAGAGAATCAGGACAATGCCCAAGGGGTTGACCCTCTTTCTTCTCTGTGGAGGTCATGTGCAGGGGAGTTGTGGGGCAAGTACTTGGTGCACCCAGAGTGGATGCATTTACTGCTTTCGGTGCAGTACTTGTTCTGCAAACAAACTTCAGTCCCCAAGACTCTCTAGTGTGCATCTTGGAAGGCATGAAATTCACACACACACACAATGGTGATTCAATAGCCTCCTGCCCAGTAGGACCACTCTTTAAAAATTAAAATAAGATTGAGCTTTCTATAAGAGGAAGCAGCACTGCCCTAGAAATTGGCTCCACTCAGCTCTCTGAATAAGAGCTAATGTAAGTCCTTTGTGAATATATTTTCTCGCATGCGGTCTTAGGTTAGCGCAAATGAATAAAAAGGCAGATTGCATGAGAAAGTAAATGTGACATTTTATTCCTTAAGTGGTACGATGTCAACCATTCGGTCTTGCTAATCCAAGACAGGGTGTTCAGCCACCGTAACATTTTTTTTTTCTGCCATTTTAGAGGGCATCTATGCTAATAAAATTTACTTGAACAAGACAGAAATTGCAAATGCTGGAAGCTTTTTATGTTGCATGGGTTCAAGAATTCAAGTTTCAGCTGTGTTGGCTCTAGGACAGATATCTCTGTGACCACCACAGCATAATGTATTTCAAATGTTGCCTACTTTCCAAACTGGAGGTGACTGTGTTTAGATGGCGACGGCGGTGATTTTTCACAGCGAGGGCATTTGTGAAATCGTTAGCTCTGAGTAGCTCAGGTATACGCGTTAAAATCTTGTTCCTGCTCCTAGGTGTGCTAGATTTGGGGTTTTGATTCCTCAGTGATGGTCAGCTTTACGTGGAGAATACTGACTTGATGTTACAACATGCAACTGACGGCAAGATAAAAGCGTATGATTCGTGACTAAGTCCATTCTCCATTATGATAATACAGCTAGTTTGGAGAGTTGGCACCAACTTTTACATGTGACATTCAGATTGAAATGGTCATTTCCTCTTATGTAAAACTTTCGTCAACTCTACCCGGGACACCGATCAATGTTAGCGCTTTTCTGTCTCTCTAGAACTGCAGTATTTTTGAAATGCTGTCAAAGCTGGCTCGCCCACATTCCTAAGGGCTGTACTGAAGGTCATGTGACTGTTTACGGCTTCGATAAAAAAGCAACTTATAAATGCAAAATGCTATTCACTGTTTATTCATCTCATGTATTCATGCAACGCTCGTTGGCTTGCTGTGGTGTTTGCTTGATATGTATTCCACAGCATACCTTTTGTTTCTGCAAAACTGCACATTGTATCATTTTTTGCATCTGACACTGACTTTGTTCTCTGGAAGTGTTCTCATAACAGAGGGAAAAAGAAAATGGTCTAAGAAGGAGCTCTGTCACCCTTGCAGATTTGCTTAAATTGCTGAAGAGGCAGGGAGATGTTAGAGGGCAGGCTGACCTTCAATAGTGAGAAATCCCACGGCAAAAGGTGTTGAACCATAGTGCACTGCCAAGTCTGATCACAGTCTTTTCTGGTTTGCTAGTGTAATTTCGTTTTAAGTTCTTTATTATCCAGCAGAGATATGTCATGGTTTACACGAAACCCCCAGTCACCACATGGGGAAACCCCACACATTTACTCAGCTTTCACCCACGAGGAGTTGGGAGCAATGGTTACTTCCGGGCCTTTGGGGGGAAGACTTTATCGGTATGAAGCTTTAAGTTGCGATGTCTCTAAATTGAAGCCTTTTCTTTGGCACAGTTCTGTTCACTCATTCACATAATCAAACTCTGTGGATGTGAAGTTCTCGTTCTAATCCAGGTTTCAGTATGAGATGTGGGGGAAATTGGATGCTGGTTTGAGTCAGGCACCTACCTCCGAGTTGTATGAAATCAACAAGTCATTATCCTCTCTGGACGTTAGTTTCCTTATCTATATAATGTCAAATACTGATAAAAATGCCCACTTGGAAAGCTTGTTGTCTGTGTGTAGGTATATATATCAGAGACTCTGCAGATGTTGCTTCCCTTCCCACCTTACTTTGCTCTTAGGATAAAGTAACTTTTTGTGTCATGGGTTTTTTTTTTTTCTCGCAACTCTGAAACAGAGATAATGATGCTGTTGTCTGTTGAAATTGTTCAGTGGTAGAAAAGTAATAATAATGTATTTCTCAAAACTAATGCCAGACCACCCAGTGCTCAGATCATCTTGAAAACAGATTGAAGTGGTCAAGGCATCGTGAAGTATGTATTAGTTCCAAGAGACCGAGAGACCGGGACTCAGATCCTGATCCTCTCACATCCTAAATGGGTGACTTGGTCCTCTGTAAGCCTGAGTTACTCATCTATAAAATAGAGATCATAATAAGAGAAATTCTAGTAGCCACGCTCATAAGAGTTCTGAAGATTAATTGAGGTAATATGGGTATCAAGTGCTTGGAAGAGTTTGCACATCGTAAGGGCTCATACACGCCCCTTGTGATAAGGAAAAATCTGTTATAGGATGGCCAACAGGACTGATAGGGAAATTCCAGTCCCCAACAGAAGATTCCCCTTCTGGGTTCTTCTTCCTGCCCCGCTTGCTGTGAGCGGCACATTATTACTAATGTGGGATGCGGAAGTAACAGACGATAAATTGTCCCCCCGTGCTTGTGCTGGGGACTCAGACCTCTGGAGAGTGATCTCCTCTGAGCCCGCCGGCGTGAAATAAACCTCCTGCCTTCCAAGATCTCCAAGGGCCGCTTGGTTCTTAAGCCGGGTGATCCAGACCAGGTTCCGTAACACTTGCACTCCATCTAGAAGCTTCCTTTTGGCTAGAATCCTCTGTCCGAGTACAGCCTTAAAGAGCAAAGACTGAAACCCCATCATTCAGTCACACTTGAGCTGCACTGGTCAAGATGTGGCCAAGACCGGTGGTAGCATTTATTAACATGTTTTCTCCAAGCCCACGTCCCTTCCGTTTTGCATACAACATGCCACCCAGCCCGAGTAAGTGTTGAATGCCATGCCGCACGTCTGGGTGGCTCTCCTTAACAAACCTACAAATTCTGCTTGGTGTCCTGAGAGCGAAGAAAGATTTGTTTTCTCTATCAGTTGCTTGAAGATGAGGCACAATGTTAAGTGACATCAGTGCTTGGTATAATTTTATTGGTGCCCCCTGCATCTTCAGTCTGAATATCTCGAGGGGAAAAGATCTCATCCTTGGCCTCTGTGGGAAGCTGCTGTATTGCTCTACAGGGTCACCGAGACAGCAGTGACGTGTGGGCTAATGACGAAAGGAAACCCATACTTGTCTTCTAAGCAGGTATTTTCTGCTTTGAGCTGAAACAAGGACTCCTGTAAGTTCACCTACGGCCGAGGACAGAGCGGTGACGGGGCACTGAGCTTGGGGGACACAGGCCTGCCTTGTTCTCTAAACAATGGGCTGACAGAATGCGTATTTTTAACCATTTCCAGATGCAAGCCACAGAGTCACATGGGAGATTTATTTCTTTTACAACAGAAGTCAATTGGGCATGACATTAATGTATTGTTTCAAGAAAAGTCTAACTCCACTAAATCGAGACCCAGTAGGAAATTTAAAGAGAAGCAATTTCTGTTATCGGGTTTAATGAATACCATTAAGTGATAACCAAAAAGAGAGACGGGGAGAAAAAAAAAAAAAGAAAAAAAGATCAGGGATTGCTCAGAAAACATCCTTCCCACTCTTCTAAATTATCATGACAACACAATCTTTAGCTGTGAAGTTAATTTCCTCCGTAATTACATTCTATTTAGAGGTGCGGTTGCTTAGAAGCACCCTCCTGGCGAGGAGGCTTTTTTATTCTAGCAGGGATGAGGAAGAAGGGGTCCCCAGCCCCAGCAGCAAGTCTTTATGGGCTCTGCTTCGCCTTTGGGCACTTACCCATCGGGGGCGCCTCGGGAGTCCCTCCCTACCCGGTGGCCAACTGTCACCCACAGAGCAGTGGGCAGAGCAATTCACTTGAGAGAGATGCTCTGGGGAAGCTTCCCAGGCTGCCTGAGAATGGCACTTGCATTGAATTCTAGGGGCTCTCTGAAAGCACTCTGTCCCCCATCCCGGGAAGGCGGGTTAAATGGGCCCTGATGAGGTTATGGAGGCGAGAGGGGGCAGGGTGCTTAGGAGAGAAAGTATTTTGCAGAGCAAGATGAATGCTGGGGTCCCCAGGCTCTTTGGTATGCAACTGAATCATTGCAAGCCTGATTCTGCTATGACAGGAATGAACGGATTTTAACATTTCCATCAGCCAGATTCTTGTTTACAGCCTTTTTGCTCCCTGCCACTGGGGGAGAACCACAAAGAAACAAACAAACAAAAAAAGCCACACGCAGACTCGCCGTCTTCCCGTTGGTCGTGAGGGCTTCACCCCAAGGACTAAAAACTAGGGCAAGGTACTCTGTTAAGATGTGGGTCAATTTCCTGTTTTCAAACCAGCAGGAAAAAAAAAAAAAAAAAAAAAAAAAAAAAGCCAAAGGATTCCGATGCGTGATTGTAAGAGCCGAATCCCGAGATTGTCGTGCATGTGTCACGCAAAATCAGAGTCCCGGGTCCAGCTCTTGGAGGCTCTAATTGCATCACCGCCTCATCCAGGCACATTATTTTTGCTCATTAACGAGATGGCATCATAATGGCGCATGCGGCAGCCAGAGTGATTAGCAAAGCGTCTCCTTCCATTCTTCAAAATGTCATCAACACACTGGTCAGGAAACAAGCTCATTTTCCGACTCTGCCATGATTTGCGGGGTTTCAGGCACTGATGATAGCTTGTCTGCTTGGTTTAAAAGAGCTCCTGATATAACAGAACCTGACACTGTTTACTTCAGCCTATTATGCCTGCTGCATTCACTGAATGCTCCACTGGAGAAGAAAAATCGAAAGAAGGCTATTCATTGTGATGCCAGCTGCTTTTTAAAAAAGGAAATCAATTTTTGCTTGAGCTCAGAATGTACTCCGCGGGCCCAGAGTGACCTACCAGTTTTGAAGTCAACAACAAAAGGATCTGCCTGAATTTTCCACAACAATCACCCAGCAGCTCCGAGAACACTGAAAATCCTAGATTAGTTTCATTTTAGTGTATGTTCACATCGGTATGCCCTCATTCCGACAATATCACAAAATAGGAAGCCTGATGTGTCACAGCCCTTGAACGCCACGCTGTAGAAGTTGAGGCTTTGCCGCCTAGTGCAGGGTTTTGTTATAAATTACTTGGCAGGGCCATTTTATGACGGAAATAATTAGTTATGTTTAGTATTTATAGCTAGTATCATGATGCCTTTCTACACTGCTAATTAATTATTTTATGGCCAGCATGTTTCAAACGCAATTAGTTAGGTATGGCAATGATCATAATATTTTGCATATTCATGACAACATTCTGCCTATTTACAGCAAAACTTGGGTGTCAAAATCAGTTATTTTCCTTTTGTTATTAGGCAGAATGATTACAGGAAACAATAACAATGATCTCTTGCATGTGAATAACATTTTACAACCGAGCACCTCCATTCATGTCCCCCACGCATGTACCCCTGTGGTTTCTCGTAGGGAAATGGAAACTCCATATGGCGACGACTTTTGGCTGGGTCTTTAGTCAGCTTGAAGGTCACCAATGGAGACTTTTGCTCTTTTTACATATATTTGGAGCCTCGTGTGGCCCACAGGGATAGACTGGTTGCTAAAGGAATATCCGGGCAACAGATACTGCCCTCGGTTGTTTAGAACAGAGTCCCAAACTTTTTTCTTTATTGTGATGCGTTCTGTTATTTTTTTAATAGTAAGTGTGGAGGGGCCTTTGAACAGAAGAAAACCTTCGTTAGATCTTCCTGCCTTGGGGGGCTCAGATGACAGATTGAGTTATTGCTTAACTAGGCTCTGTATCCAGCAGGCACATTGCCTTCTGTCGAACTATTGAGCGCTTCTTAAATCCTGGGAGTCTAGAAATAGTATTGCCTCATGAAGCCTGGGAATGTTCTCAATTAGCTTGTGGACAAGATCAATGACATATGCTCCCTTTCAGATCTGCCCCTCTTTCTCTTTACTTTAAGCCTCTCAGACTAGCCCTAATCCCCCGTTTCCTTTTCCCCATATGTGCTCTGCAGAGTGGTGAAAATAGCACAAAAATCAAGAAAAATATCGTGGACTGAGAATGGAGATTTAACCATGAACTTCCTTTTACGGAACAGTCATACGACTGGGCTGTGGGCGCATGGAGAACACAAGTGCGGCAGGGAAATGAAACGTTTGTGTATTTCCGGCATTTGCTCCCCAATGTCTGGATTATGAGGAGCAAAAAAATTTTCTTAGCAGTTGAAGAATTTAGATTTAAAAACCTTTTATTTTTTTTTTTTAAGTTTCTTTCTTTATTTTGAGAGAGGGGGGAAGGGACGAGATAGAGAGAGGGAGACAGAGAATCCCTAGCAGGCTCTGCACAATTGGCTCAGAGCCCAACGCAGGGCCCGAACCCGTGAACCTTGAACCATGGCCCGAGCCGAAATCAACAGTTGGATGTTTAACCAACTGAGCCACCCAGGCGCCCGATGAATTTAGATTGTTTAAGAAAGAATTTGTAGTATATCTCCTTCTTAAGAAGGACAGCAGACGTGGGCTCCCTGACCTGTCTGGGGACCAGAGTACCATGCCTTTCCCTCTGAAAAGCAAGCAATTCTTCCTTTTCCTTCACCAAATTCTCTACTGCTTTAATTTGAAGCCCATTTCCATTCATGGGGTTTGTTGCAGACATGACGAGCAAACAGACTTTGAAGTTAATAATCATTATTTTCTCATTTCTGGGGATAAAGGCAACACGAATCCCTTTAGCCTTCCCTCAGAAACCATTCTGTGTCCCTTTTAATCATCTCTGTCACTTCTCTGAACTTATTCCAGCTTTACCACATCTGCACATGACAAGCTGGAGATCTCAGAGTCCTTAAACACACCCCCAACTCTGTTCTCCAAAACATCTGCCAGCACTTGAGGCCAAGTTGAGAATTAATCCTTCTGTTTTTATAGCTCTGGTATTGGTCACAGGCTCGCTGTTTTTGTTGCCTTTCAAAACAAAAACAAATACAAAAACAGAAAAACACCCCCACAAAACATCCCACAGAAAAGAGAGAGTTTTAAGGTGACTTTAGGAATGACACCCTTCCCTTGTGACCTTGAAGATGGGCTGCTTTCTAGCTGAAGCTCCCACAGGCCAACCAGGCCAAGGCACAGGGTCTGGGAACAGCAGTGCAGTTGATAGTACTGCGGCCTGCTGGGGAGGCTGGAGCACTTTGGAATGAACTCCAAGAATTCTGGTTCTACATAAAAGACCCCGAACAGCCAAAGCAATCTTGAAAAAGAAAACCAAAGCAGGAGGCATCACAATCCCAGACTTCAAGTATACTACAAAGCTGTAATCATCAAGACAATATGGTACTGGCACAAGAACAGACACTCAGATCAATGGAATAGAATAGAAAATCCAGAAATGGACCCACAAATGTATAACCAACTAGTCTTTGACAAAGCAGGAAAGAATATCCAATGGAATAAAGACAGTCTCTTCAGCAAGTGGTGCTGGGAAAACTGGACAGTGACATGCAGAAGAATGAACCTGGACCACTTTCTTATACCAGACACAAAAATAAACTCAAAACGGATGAAAGACCTCAATGTAGGACAGGAAGCCATCAAAATCCTCGAGGAGAAAGCAGGCAAAAACCTCTTTGATCTTGCCCGCAGCAACTTCTTACTCAACATGTCTCTGGAGGCAAGGGAAACAAAAGCAAAAATGAACTACTGGGACCTCATCAAAATAAAAAAGCTTCTGCACAGTGAAGGAAACAATCAGCAAAACTAAAAGGCAACCGACAGAATGGGAGAAGATATTTGCAAATGACATATCAGATAAAGGGTTAGTATGCAAAATCTATAAAGAACTTCTCAAACTCAACACCCAAAAAACAAATAATCCAGTGAAGAAATGGGCAAAAGACATGAATAGACACTTCTCTGAGGAAGGCATCCAGATGGCCAACCGACACATGAAAACATGCTCCACGTTACTCATCACCAGGGAAATGCAAATCAAAACCACAATGAGATACCACCTTACACCTGTCGGAAGAGCTAACATGAACAACTCAGGCAACAGCAGACGTTGGCGAGGATGCGGAGAAAGAGGCTCTCTTTTGCATTGTTGGTGGGAATGCAAGCTGGCGCAGCCACTCTGGAAAACAGTATGGAGGTTCCTCAAAAAACTAAAAAGAGAACTACCCTACGACCCAGCAATTGCACTACTAGGTATTTATCCAAGGGATACAGGTGTGCTGTTTTGAAGGGACACATGTGCCCCAATGTTTATAGCAACACTATCAACAATAGCCAAAGTATGGAAAGAGCCCAAATGTCCATCAACGGATGAATGGATAAAGAAGATGTGGTATATCTATACAATGGAGTATTACTCGGCAATCAAAAAGAACGAAATGTTGCCATTTGCAACTACGTGGATGGAACTGGAGGGTATTATGCTAAGTGAAATTAGTCAGAGAAAGACAAAAATCATATGAATTCACTCATATGAATAATTTAAGAGACAAAACAGATGAACATAAGGGAAGGGAAACAAAAATAATATAAAAACAGGGAGGGGGACAAAACAGAAGAGACTCATAAATATGGAGAACAAACTGAGGGTTACTGGAGGGGGTGTGGGAGGGGGGATGGGCTAAATGGGGAAGGGGCACTAAGGAATCTACTCCTGAAATCATTGTTACACTCTATGCTGACTAATTTGGATGTAAATTTTAAAAAATAAAAAATAAATAAAAATAAATAAAAGAATTCTGGTTCCACGTGAGGGCAGGCTGTGGGTCCTGAGATGCCAACAATGAATGTAGTTCCCCATGCGATATTTATTATTAAAATCCCACCTGTTATTATTATTCAGTACCTACATGACAAGCTGATAAAGCTGAGAATGAATAGGGAGAAATGTAAGATAAAGGCATTACATGTATGTATTGAGGCAGACACAGTTCATCAGTCCTTGATGATTAATAATCATCGATGTAGGGACTCTGCTGTCGTTCACACATCTGTTCCTAACTTAGTGCGTGAGTCCCCAGTATGCTCTCCTCCTCTTTCCTGACTCCTCCCCTCTAACTCCCAGGCAGCCCCTTTGTTTAGGTGGTCTTGCTTACCCTTCCAGTGGTATCTAGAAAAATTAAAAAGTGACTGATACCTGCAGGGGGTAGGATCATTATAATTCCCTTTCCTGTAAGCATCTTGCCAGCCCGTTCTCTTTCTATAGCCTCAACCGCAGTTGGAGATGTTCCCTTACGGAGAGACATTGAAAATACAAACATATTGTAGTCCTGATGAGCCTATTCATGGTTTTTGTCATCAAAGAGCGGCATAAAAAGAATAATGCCAGGGATGTGCTTTTAGTAATTGAGAGTCTAATCAATTCCACATTGTAATTGCCCCTGTCATCTGTTTACACACCTTTCATCCCGTTCACAATTGAGCTCTTAAAAGGCAGGCTTGCCCCGGCCCCGTAGGTTGGGAAACACCTGTCTTCCCGCCCTCGGAGCACAGCACAAAGGTTATGTTGAAAGAGAAACATCAGTCACGTTTTACAGACTGATTTTTGTTCATTTAATTCATAATTGTGAAATATTAGTGCCGGGGATCGCTTTCAGCCCAAACAGAGTTTGATTTGTAGTAAGCGGTTGATATAGTGAGATAATTTGAATGATTTTCACCTATGTCTTACCTTGTTTCAGCAGCCTCCTGTGGTCTTGAAAAATTTGCAGGCCAGTTATTGTGACCAAAACGGAATAATTTTTACCTATCTCAAGCTAAGCTTAGATTTTTAAAATGTTTCTTTATTTGCAATCATAATTTTCACACCTTTTATATTTCTAGAAACTTCACAGGCTTCCCTCATATATTTCCATGAAGATTGACTTGTAGCAGCCTTCTATAGGGATTAGAGCTGACATCTGTAACAGTGCCTGAGAGGAAAAAATATTAATATAGTTCCTGCTATAGGATGATCGACATTAGGATGTCATTAACAAACCAATTTCTGAAATGGAAACTGACACCGTATCGGGCATTCTGGTCTTGGGCTTGACCCAACTATAGGATCTATGCCCACGACAGGACTACTAAAGATCTTATAGGGGCGCCTGGGTGGCGCAGTCGGTTAAGCGTCCGACTTCAGCCAGGTCACGATCTCGGCGGTCCGTGAGTTCGAGCCCCGCGTCGGACTCTGGGCTGATGGCTCGGAGCCTGGAGCCTGTTTCCGATTCTGTGTCTCCCTCTCTCTCTGCCCCTCCCCCGTTCATGCTCTGTCTCTCTCTGTCCCCAAAATAAATAATAAAAAAAAGTTGAAAAAAAAAATTTAAAGATCTTATAAACAATGCAAGAGAGAACCTTATTTTTTTTTTTCCCCCTCTAAACTCTTCAGGCATGTGATGTGAATGAAATTCGAGAAGGCAGCGTGTAGCTTTTCTGGTTTTCTGGCTTGAACTCCTGTTTTCACAGGGCACCCTGCCCCCCCGCCCATAATATATTTCATTTTTCCTGGGAGAAGGTGGATCAAAGCAGAAAACTCACCACATAATTTTATATTTGTTTATCTGGAATGTGAATAAAATGCATATAAATGTAGCACCTTCAAGTGGAACAGAAAACTGGGTCTCCTTTGTTTCTGGGTCTCACACTTATTCCTCCCCTTCCCACCCCCCACCCACCCAGAAGAACGCTCAGTGCTGATTTCTTTACCTAGCAGTACGTTCTCTCCGAGGGACTGGCTTTAACTCCTGCCCAGGGTGGGGCTGAATGCTTTAACCTGCAGTTCTTGAGGGGATATTTCCCCAGCCCTTTAAAACTTTGCAAACCCACAAGTATCATTTTCACGAACGCACTTGCTTTTAGCTTGGCCTTTTCATACATAATGCAGTCACCAGCTACGCACTGAGTGTCTGTTCCTTGCTCAGAGGTCCCCAGCACCCATCCCAGGCTTTCAACTTGCTTGTAATCCAGACGTCTTGGCTATATAAGTACACGGGGTGACCTGGTTTTCTCTCGATCAGTGTCCTGTTTTATTTAAAATTCTATATTCCATTACCTTAAAGTTATTTGGTTTGTGTTTTTGTATTGAAGGAGAACCGTTTTTTGATCCCTTGGGTCTGAAACTTTGCTCTGTTTCCCCATCTATTGCTATTTCAATGTTGCAGTCACCCTTTAAAAGAAGGAAAGCTTAGCAGAGGTACCATGAGCTCCTCTGAGAGAAATAAGGTGACTCTGAATCCCTCCCCATTGCTCAGTGGTGAAGCTCAGTACAGAGAGCCCCAGATAACAGGTCCAAGGTCGATGGCTGGATACAGATAAACCAGGTCTGTGGATGCACAGACCAGGATTATTTTCCCACTCCTCAAGGACCAGACAGAACCAACCATTCCAGGAGTGACCGTTTGCGGGCCATGCTAAGGGTACCCGTAGAGCTCCCAGTGTCGTGATTTGAGCACATGACGTAAACAGACGGCCCGTGGCTCACCAAACAAGCTGAACGCTTCGGACTGTCCACTTGCACCTTCAGGACAAGCAGACCATCTCCGATAGAGACAGCAGGCCAGAGCACTGTGACTGTGGCTCGATCATTTTAGATCTGGGGGCTTGCCGAGAAACACCCTTCTGTCTTTTTTTTTAAGTTTGTTTTGTGTTTTTTTTTTTGCTACACTTCAAAGTTATTTAGAAGGGAGGAGCAGGAAAACCTTTGTTGTTTTCACTGCCCTCAACCGAGACTTTTCATGAAATAGTTGTGCAACTCTTCGTTTGTCTTGATCCCATTATTAGAAATGAATTTCCTTTGTCTTTAGGGCAGCAACCACCTTGACCTAGCGGGTGCCTTGGCGCACTATGGGCGTATCACAAAGTTCTAAAAATCGGGCAGGTCTCTGCATTGCTGGCCCTCACCACCTCCGAGAGGAATCCATCCAGTTCGGAGTAGTGTGGTTTGGAAGGGATTTAATTGCTACAAACTGTATTTGTAAACTAGCGCTTTCCACCACATCTAACAATTTCATGAAGTAATTGTTAGCAGAAACAAAATCTGTATTTATTAATGTTTATTGTTTTCTGGCTGAAGTTAATTTTCAAAGCATACTTCTGAGTGCCATTTACATTCAAAAATAAATACAGCAGATGTGTTATTAGGCCAGCTTCAGGATATTCCAGGAGGCCTAATGTGCCAACATTTACTGCATCAAGGCAAATGAGCAAATCTCCAGAGTGATCAGCTTCATGGAACTAATGTTTTATCTAATCCACTGCTTGAATGAGACATGAACATATTTCTGCTTCGCTGCGATACCAGTAATTAGCAAAGTCTCCCTAGGTCTAGTTACATTTCGAATAAAGTAAATAACTTATTCATGATTTGGCCATTTCTCATATAGTCCTGTGGCTTTTAAAATTGAATGAATGAATTAAAACAAGCTGTTGCCTATAGCAATCACCATAAATGCTTCTTTAAATAGCATAGCATTAAAAAAAAAAAAATCTAAATCTCCCCATACCTAAGTCTGACACTAAATCATACTCAGAATAGGGCTGCCGGATGCTGCTTTTTAAAAACCTTAAGAATAGCCCTGTACATTTTTTAACTCCAGGGGACCAATGTGTCTGATATAATTTTCAGCCTCATTTTCTGGCCTCGCTGAACAGAGGAGGACCTTTTAGAAGTTCTCCTGTTTTCACTTATCTTTCGCGTATTTCTAAAAACTCAAATGGACATCTTGTTAAAAGACGACAGAAGGCCTGTTTTATTGCAAGAGGCTTCCTTTTCGCCTAGAAAATGGATCTAGGCCTAGCTTCTCAAATTGCCAGCCTTTCTCAACGGAAGAGAGGTGACAGGGTGAATTACCTCTCCCTCCTTCAGAAAAATGCTTTCCGAATATCATCCTCTGCCCCATGGGGCTCCGCCTACCTGGGCTCATGACAGGGGAGATACGTGCGATAGGTCCACACAATCAATCAGCGTCGTTCACCTCATCAAGCCCTAAACGCAGTGAGATGTGGCTTGTCTTGCTGCACGTGTTTTTTGTTGTTGTTGTTGTTTTGTTTTGTTTTTAACGTTTTTTTATTTTTGGGACAGAGAGAGACAGAGCATGAACGGGGGAGGGGCAGAGAGAGAGGGAGACACAGAATCGGAAACAGGCTCCAGGCTCTGAGCCATCAGCCCAGAGCCCGACGCGGGGCTCGAACTCACGGACCGAGAGATCGTGACCTGAGCTGAAGTCGGACGCTTAACTGACTGAGCCACCCAGGCGCCCCTTGCTGCACGTGTTTTTGATGCAAATGGAAGAAAGGACGTCCCACTGCCAAAAATGCCAGGAAGCTCTTTGATCTCCTGTCTCGGGAAGATAGGATTTGAGTCTTAAGAGTCACGTGGGTATGATGGCAAAGACCTTTTGTGAGGCCAAGGATGAACGTTAAGCTGAGGAGTGACTTAGGGTATTGGTTTGCACGCGCCTTCCCTCCTGACGGTGTCGTGGAACATTCTGCACTTGGGCGATTTTTTACACGTTGATGTTTCTCCCCAGCAAATATTCCAAGTTGGTTTTATTTTTACTTGGTTATCGACCTTTCGCCTAACGCATGATGATCGTGCTCATATGGAATCCTCCCGCTTTCACAAGCTGGTGTTTCTGGATACAGAAGAGTGATGGTGGGGTCTGTTGGTTCAGTCGTGGAATATCACCCTGAGGCTCTGGGTTAATTGGCTGTTTCCCCTCCTGGGCAATGGCACTCGGCTCGGGAAGGTACGCTGGGCACAGGAGAGAGACTGTGATGAGACTCTCCTGAGAACCTGGGTTGGTTATGGCCTTCAGCCCAGTGTTGGGAGCGATGGCAAAAATAAGCCTCTTTCCACGCTCGAATGATGCTTCCAGAACGGTGGGCCTCCTGAATTTTTTTGTAACTTTTTGCACGTGTGACGGGGGCCCATATCTATGAGTTGTTGTCAAAGGTAAATAGAAACCAAAAACAAAAGGGCACATTATAATATTGGATACGTAGTTGGTATAAATGGTGATAAATATTCCTTGCTATTGAACTACTGAAGTGGAGAATTTTATACTGTAAAAGTTGCATGATATTCTTTTTCTGACCCTGGCAGTTCTCGGCGATGAACGTTATAAATATTGAATGTTCCTATCTTTACCTTTGAAACGAAAGGAGCAGGACCAAATGTGAAAATTTAAATGAGGCTTTGGGGGTCACCGACAGACAAAGCAGTCTGTCTTTTGTTTTGATTTGCTTTCGATTCAGAAAGGCAGAAGCAAGTGAGTTAACTTTTTAAGTCACTGCGGTAGCCAAATGCGCTGGCCTTAGTTTAATTTTAATTTTTCAAATAATTTCAGTCAGCCTAACTTATAAATCTTTGTAGTGCTCGACACCAGTGGGTTTCTTTTTTTCTTTTTTAATTTTTTTTTAATGTTTATTTATTTTTGAGACAGAGAGAGACAGAGCATGAACGGGGGAGGGTCAGAGAGAGAGGGAGACACAGAATCCGAAGCAGGCTCCAGGCTCTGAGCTGTCAGCACAGAGCCCGACGCGGGGCTCGAACTCACGGACCGTGAGATCATGACCTGAGCCGAAAGTCGGACGCTTAACCGACTGAGCCACCCAGGCGCCCCGCCATCAGTGGATTTCAAAGTGGGTACTTGGGGGTCCCCCAGACTCTTTTAGGAGGTTGGAAAGGCAAAACTATTTTTATAATGATGCTAGTACTTTCCTTGGCTTCTTCCCTGTGTTGGAACAACAACGCTTTAAAGTCATTTTAATAACAATGCTCATACATTGAATTGCCTTTTGCACTCTGTTATATTTTTCCTGATGCTGGAAAAGCAACAGTATGAATCATGGCAGTGGCACCCAATTGGACTGGTACTTACTCTTTATTGCCACCTATTGTAATAAAATAAAACAAAACAAAAAAACCGCTCCCAATTTCTCCCTTCTTTTTTCCACTTTCTCCTGAGAGTATCCTTAAGGAAGCAGTAAAATTACTCATGTTTATGACATTTTGACTCCGAGTACACACCTTTTATTTTGAATTTTTTAATTTTTTTTGAGCCCACACCTTTTTTTTTTTTTAATTTTTTTTTTTCAACATTTATTTATTTTTGGGACAGAGAGAGACAGAGCATGAACGGGGGAGGGGCAGAGAGAGGGAATCACAGAATCGGAAACAGGCTCCAGGCTCTGAGCCATCAGCCCAGAGCCCGACGCGGGGCTCGAACTCCCGGACCGCGAGATCGTGACCTGGCTGAAGTCGGACGCTTAACCGACTGCGCCACCCAGGCGCCCCAAGAGCCCACACCTTTTTATGTCCTCTGTGTCAAAAATCTATATAAAGCACATTTGCTGCAGATGGAAATACAATGGTTGTCTGGAGGAAAAGCACTTGTGTGATTATTTGAATTGTGAGCTGAATTATCTGCTTTTCTCCTGGAGCACCATTCTTATCTGAGAGACTGGCTGTTGGAAAACTATGGTCGTTGAGACTTGGGCCGGTGGTAGACATTTTCTAAAGAATGAACCAAGTGAGCCTGTGACTTCAGGAAAAACAACCGACTGTGTTTGTTGCCAGGGGTGAAATTTGAGCTTTTAAGAAAAATCAGAACTCTGAAAAACGTGTGTTTGCCAAGGTGCCAAGGTGAGCTTGACAGGTTTCATACACTTAAAGGGGCTTTTGATGAAATCCGTGGTGATAACGAACGAATGTGATCGATTGATAGTGTGTAATGAAATATGGCAACCTTTGAGAGCTTTGTGTATGTCAGGGAACAAAAAAATTTCCCACTCAGTGCATATTAAAAATTTATGCATCAGTCAAAGATTCATTCAAAGTACAAGGTAGTCCAGTGGATTTTAAGGAAACAGTGTGAAAAGTTGTTTGATATAGTTTCACATTGCTTATTTCAACTAACTTGTGAGAACAGCCATTTGTGGAGTTTTGGTGTAGTATTAAAGAATACTTATACAATCATATGAGAAAACCATTAAAATATTCTTCCCTTTTCTAACTTCTTGTCTCTGTGAAGCCAGATTTTGTTCATATACTTTCATCGGAAACTCAAATAGAAGGGGTGCCTGGGTGGCTCAGCCAGTTGAGTGTCCGACTTCGTCTCAGGTCAGGATCTTGTGGTTCGTGAGTTCAAGCCCCACATCGGGCGCTGTGCTGACAGCTCAGAGCCTGGAGCCTGCTTCGGATTCTGTCTCCCTCTCGCTGCCCCTCCCCCGCTCGAGCTCTGTCTCTCTTTCTCTCTCTCTCTCTCTCTCAAAAAAAATTCAAATAGAAGCAAAAACATACAATAAGGATGTACCTGTCTTCTATCAAACCAGACCTGAAAGAGATTTGCAAAAATATAAAACAACGCCACTCTTCTCACTATTTTTGAAAACATGTTTATTTTCATTTCAAAGATTGGTTGACAGGCGATGTGTAGATAATGGTTATTTAACAATAACAATGGTCATGTCCTTTCCAACAGGGTAAATGGTGACCTGTGTCACCCACCGAAGCAAAAGCATTCCGGGAGCCTTCAGAATGATTTCACCATAAAGGATTCTGAGACCAAACAGACTGAAAACTGCTATGCTAGATAGTCTTCCTGCAAAGAGTTGAGAAGTTAACAAAAATATTTGAGTTTTGCAGGTACCATTTCTGTTCCGTGGTCTGATCCATCCTGGGCCAAGGATTTATTCCCAGCATGTGTACCGCCTGTGGAAATGTCATAGCCTTATCTTGTCCAATATTCATCCTCACTGTCCCACCATCCTTTTGGTTCAAAAGCACAAGAACATATTGAAGGCTTTAAGAAGGAAGCGTGTTCAGTCCTGTGCACCCTTCTCTTTCCAAACTTATTAGGTGAGGAAATGGTGTTCGGATTTGTAGTCCTTGAGAAAGGATGTAGCAAGGAAATATTTTGGGTTTTCCCCACATGTAGTTTTATTTGTTTTTAGTTTATTATTTTGGTGTTGTACACTATCATCTTGATCTGTATTACTGTGGCTGTGCTTCACATGTTCTGCGTTTCATTTTGAATGTTAAAAAAATTCACAAAAGTTCAGAAGTTGATGGGAAGATGCATTCAGGTTTCGCAGAGGTTACGTTGGAACGTTTGTCTTAGTTCATACTCTCCGTGGGTAGAAAACAAAGAGGGAAAAGGGAGAACAGATAGATCTGTCTGCAGTCTTTTTATTTTTCATGCCATATTTGTCTTTGAGATTTATTTCCGTTGAGATATGTAGATATGGATAACTTAAAAATGGTTGTGAAGTATTCTAGTGTATAAATAAATTCGTAAGGTCCTTACCTTCTTTATACTAGTTAACAAGTTTTGATTCCTTACTAATATATGAATGTAGCTGAAAGATATTTCACCTGCTCATCAAGATTGTTGGTTAAAATTTTACCAAAGCCGTGGTAACCCTTTGTATTTAGGTTTTCAGATACCATGCATCTGAATAGATGCATAAATTGGTGACTGGCTTTTTGGTTTAGTTCTGCACATATACTCTAAGTCAGCAATTTATTGATAAAAGTTATTCTAAACCCACTTAGTGTTCTAAATTATTTTCAGCACACAGCTTAATGTATTGTAGAGTAAGAACACTTAGAATCCAGGGGGAATCCCAAATCATCTCTCTGTCCCCATTCCTGAGAGATATTGAGAGTATATAGGGAATGATTAACATGAAGTCGGTATAGATAATTTTTATGGACTAAATTTTTTGTCCCCCTCCCAAATTCATAGGTTGAAGCTTTAACCCTCACTGAGGCTGTCTTTGGAGACAGGACCAGGGAGGCAATGTTAAAGGTTCATTGAGGTCATAACGGTTAAATGAGATCAGAACTGTAGTGCCCTAATCTGATAGAGTGGTATGCTTCTATAAAGAGGAAGAGACACCAGTGCTCTCTCTCTCCTTCTATTATATGAGGATACAATGAGAAGGCAGCTGTCTTCAAGCCAGGAAGAGAACATTCACCAAGAACCAAATTGGCCGCTACCTTGATCTCAGATTTTCTGGCCTCCAGAACCGTGAGGGAGAAATGTCTGTGGCATTTCATTATGGCAACCTGAGGTGGCTACTATAACCTACATATTTTAACATTTGTTCAGGCACTGCGATTTTAAGGAGTGATCAAAATAAGAGTCTTTGTGGATTTTGTATGAATTCTATGTCTCAGAATCAGTGAAGTGGAGAATTAATGCTGGATCGATTAATGTTATTACTGACTGGTTGTTCCCCAGAATGGAACAGAGTCGCTCACTGTGGCCCGACTAGTGTGTCCTCTACTCTTACTGTGATTGTGGGTGACTTAGTTTATCAGCGCACATTATTATCATCACACCCTTCGAGATGAAGAAATGGACCGGCCAACTGTCATATGCTTAAATTTGAACTGCAAACCCAGCGTTCTTTCTGTGCCACACTGCCTTTCAGTTTCAAGATTCTGTCCAGAATTATGTTATCGGTAGGACTTGCATCACCCTAAAGAGTGCTCTGATCTCGGGAAGCTTTGCTCAGAGAAAGGGAACTGCAGGAGCTGACTGACATTTAATCGACCCAAAAGCTTCTGGAAATTCCAAAGGTGGTGATATGTGGAGCTATGTGCCACTCACAGGAACCAGCTTCTAGCAGATGGCTTGTCAAGACAAAGGAGAAAGCAAAAGGTAACTGCTCACGTGAGGAAGTGACTTAGTGTAGTGTTTTTCGATTAAAATCTATCAGTCAGGGTCCTGGCGAGAACATCACTCTCTGATTGGGTGTTGGATAAGAAGTTCTAGGCAGTCCTGGCTAGGGTTTTGAAAAAGCAGTAAAGGTGGGGGTGGGTGCCTGGGTGGCTCATTTGGTCCTCCGACTCTTGATGTCGGCTCAGGTCACCATCTCACGATTCATGAATTCAAACCCTGCATCTCGCTCTGTACTGACAATGCGGAGCCTCCTGGGATTCTCTCTCTCTTCCTCTCTTTGCCCCTCTCCTTCTCGTGTCTGTCTGTCTCTCTCAAAATAAGTAAATACACCTTTTTAAAAAGCTATGAAGGATGGCAAAGTACCACAAGGAATATTAAGAGTGCAGGGCTGTTGGGTATCTGGGTGGTTTAGTCGGTTCGGCATTCGACTTTTGATTTCGACTCATGTTATGATCCCAGGGTTGTGGAATCTAGCCCTGTGCTGAGCGTGGAGCCTACTTAAGATTCTCTCTCCCCCGACCTCCCTGCCTCTCCCCCCAGCTTCAAAAAAAAAGAAAAGAGTTCAGGGCCCCCAAACATGAAGGGTAAAATGAAGAGAGCAGTTACAGGAATCCGAAGAGAGAATTATGAAGGGTGGTCCCCTTAAGGGAGTTTTGACCTTTATCATAGAGTCACAGCCTGTCCATAGTGACCCTTATTCTACTCCCACCCTCTGCTCTCTGCAAAGTAGGAGGTGGGAGCAGTGGCTTAAACCAGCAGAGGCCAAAGGTCAAGAGAGCACTGATGTCTGCCTGTCCATGTGTGCACAACCAGGGTGAAGGAGGGTGGAGAGAGGATCTGGGTCAGCCCTTCCCCTTTATGGCCTCCCAGAAACCCAGGGTCTGGCCTCGTACCTTCACACATCGCTCCCTGTGGTCAGCTATACCAAGTTAAGGCCAATGGCCATACATGCTGTTGAAAAAAAGGAAACATTCCACGAGGCTTGCTACGAGTGGTAAGGCAGGTTGATCCAGAACCTTCCGATTAGGTATAGGGCCCACTGCGACGGGATTTTACAACGGGGGAGAGACATGGGGCTCAACTCCAGTGTGGCAGTGGCAAGTGGAAATTCACAGCCAAAGAGCAGGTGGGGGTCAATGGATGGAAAATTACTAAGAAGAAACATCATGGGGGAGGGACATTCTGGCTAAACTGACCTAACAGGATTCTTACTGAAGGCAGGCCAGGTAGTCAGACATCTCCTGGAGGAGGGGGGCAGGGGCGGGATGAGGAATACGATAAGATATGGAGGGTGGTCCAATATAGAGGGTGGGGGATACTGGTTACACGGAATTAACAGGGTTCTTCCGGAAAGTGGATTTAACAGGGAAATGCACACGTGGGCCTGGAAGAAGCTTCAGGAGCCCCACTCAAAATCTGAATCTCTGTGGGTGCACTTGCAGCCTGGTGTTTTTCTTCCTCATATCAACACTGCCTTTTCAGAGACACCTCCTCTGTCTCCCCAGCTTGGGTACCTCCCCCAGTTCCCTGTTTTTACCCCCAAGGGGTCCCCACCCACCCCCTTTTCTTTTGTTACCATTTCATTTCCTCCATGTACCTCCTAGTTTCTTGGATCACAAGCATACTTACCTTGATCATCCCCTGAACATCGAAAGCTCTGTGAGAGCAGAGTCATCTATTTTCTCCCCTGATCCAACCTTAGCGCTTGGGACAGAATAGACTCTGGATATATAGTAGCTGAATCAGTGAATGAGTGAGTGAATGAATGAGTGGAGTGTTTTGGGTGTGCAGCAGAAAGCACAGGGTCGTAAGAAAGAAGCTGGAAGACAGCATATAGGTACGGGAGCCCAGGGCCGTGGCTGAGACCTATGGGGTTCTCTAAGAGAGCAACCTGTTACGTCTTCACGCCATCTTTCCGGAATTTACCAGCCCCGGGATTCCACTGAACAAAGTCATTGTTGAATCCAGTGTTTCAGCCATGCTGTCCTTGCTGCGTGTTAGGAAGGATCAGCTGGATGTCTTGATAGGCGGCGACGCATGCCCTCGTTCTCAGGGAGAATCTCGGAAACTTTGGGGACAAAGTCAATCTCATGCTTCTTGGAGAAAGTCTAACAGTTTAGGTGGCACGTTTCTCTCGTTTTCATCCTACACTACTTAGCTGTCATCTTGTTCCTATACGACAGAGTTTATAATCTTGGTCCTTTTGACCAGAAGTTTGAATGTTTTTATTCAACTCAATTTCTTATTCACTTTGCAGGTCAAGAGGATCCCGTGGGCCCCATTCGCTGATAGATGAAGTGACCGCAGGTTCCATTTTTTTCTGCCAAGCTAAGCTACTCTCAACGATTTACATTTCTCTTTGTCCGAGGAAATTCTTTTTCTTCCTTTTCCCTTTGGCTCTTTCAGGAGCGAGTACTTCGAAATTTTTTGTGGTTCACAAACATCACTTTCCCTTTGAGAAACCATTGTACCTCAACAGTTGGGACTCCTGCCCCCTTTAAGATGCTTAAGGAAACTAGAAGGAGTACATTAATTAATTAAGATTGATTGAAGGGCTTACCTGTGCTGAACACTATTCTGGACACCGGGAATATCGTAAGAAACGAGAAAAACCTGGTTCAGGCCTCATGGAGCTTCTTGGGGAAGAAGAGATTTAGACAAAATAAAACCCCACAAAAACACATAAAAGGAAAATAAATAATTGTAAGTTGTACAAGGTAGCACATCCCCTGGGGCCTTACTTTAGAGGAAGTGTTTCTGAGGAATGGTCCTAGGATGAGCATATATGGCGGACAGGAGGTGGTCAGTTGGGCTGGGGCACTCCAGAGGGCAAAGGGCTAAGGGCAAAGGCCAAAGGGCAAAGGGCTAAGTCCCTGAGTGAAGGATGAAAAATAGTGTACATTTATGGCAGGGAAAGGAGGTCATGAGTTGGGGAAGAGTGGTTTGTGATGAAGTTTCAGAGAAATACAGGGCCTTGCAGGGCATGGTGAAGACACTGGGCTCCATCCAACTGTAGTAGGATGACTTTGACAGTTTTAAACGGGACAGTGATATGACATCTTTCCCATTTTAAGTCATGTTTGCCCCCCTGTGGTGAGTGGCTGAGAGGTGGAAGATGTGGCCGAGGTCACTTAGAAGGCTGTAACCATGGGCTACATAAGACCAAAATGGTGGTGGCAGATATAGGGAGAAGTATACAGGTTCTTAGAGCTGGAGTTAACCAGACCTGCTGAAGAGTTAGATGTAGGGGTTGCAGAAAAAAGAGTCATTAATAAACCTCTTAGGTTTCTGGAAAGGGGACACTGTAGCGTATGGGTTAAGAACCTTGGCCGTTAAGCTAGAATGCACGGGTCCTCATCCCATCTGAGATTCTTATTAGCTGTGTGACCCTGGCAAAATTAACCTCTCTGTGCCTTGGTTTTCTTCTCTATAAAATAGGGATAATAAGAAATATCTATTCCACAGATGTGAACATTAAATGTGTTATTAGTAGCTGACCTACTTATTGGCACATAGTATGCGTTGAATAAATTCTAGCTGCGTTACTACCAAATCAGAAAGACCGGGTAGAGGCTCAAGGAGTAGGATACAGTTTTGAGGGGAGCCATCAAGTGTTCCATTATTGACAGAGTTGAAAGTGTCCATTGGAAATACAAGTGGAGACAGGTGGAATCACAAGTCTGGAGCTCAGAGGGGAGGTCCAGGTGGAGGGTATAAAATTGTGGGTCATCAACATAAAGATGATTTTGAAACACACGTAAGAATATATCGCCAGTGGGGAGCGAAGTGAGATCCAGGGCTAACCCCTGGGCTCAGCCCGAGTAGAAGCGGTGAGTAAAATGGACGGAGAAGAGCATCTGGTGTGGTAGGAGGGAAACCTTGAGAGAATATGAGGCAAAAGAAGACAAGAATGAATAAGGGAATACACATCTGTATTTGGCGCACGACTGAAAGGTCTAGAAGGATGTCCTTTGCATTTGGTGATAGATCAGTGGCCATCTGACAAGGACAGTTCCAGCAGGCATGGGGCTGGGAGGGCAGAGTGTTGTGTTGGGAATCGGTGGGGCCGAGGAAGTGAGACAGGAGGCGGAGACCCCTCTGCAGCGGATTTTCCTTGAAGTAGAGTGGCTGGGCAACTTGGGGAGAGGAGGTATTTTGGTGCGTGTGTGTGTGCGCGCACGCGCTTTATCTCAACAAGGGAGCAACTAGAATGGAAATTTCCCATCAGAAATTGGGAGTTTGAGGACACAGGAGAGGTAGAGGATGATCGAAGGAGTGACATCCTTGAGAAGTGATGAGGTAGCCATCCAGAGCAAAGAGGCTGGTCATGAGTGATAGGGGGAATTTAATGCTCACAGAGAAAGAACAGTGGAGTGAGATTATGGGCTGGGGGTGGTTAAGATAAAGGGTTTATGTTTAATTTCTATTTTCTTCATGAAGTATGAGGTAATGCTGTCTGCTGGGGGTGAGGGCAGAGGAGGTATGAAAATAGCCATCTTGGGAAGTGGGAGAGAGGCTCCAGGAGAAAAAAAAGAACAGGCTGGCTGGCGGAATGGAGTTCCGGCTGGAGGTTTGAGGACGTGAATCTAAAATAGAAGCACGACGTTGGGGGGCGCCTGGGTGGCTCAGTAGGCTGAGCGTCTGACTCTTGGTTTCCGCTCAGCTCATCATCTCACAGTTTGTGAGTTCGAGCCCCACATGGGTGTCTGCACTCACAGCACTGAGCCTGCTTGCCGAGCCTGCTTGAGAGTCTTTTTCTCCCTGTCTCTGCCCCTCCATACCCCTCCCAAAATAAATAAATAAATTAAGAAAATATGTATGAGAATGATATTGGATTGCACCATTTTCCCCTGCAGTATTCTGTCGCTGGGAATCTCCTTAAAGTGTTCGAGGTAAGGCTATTCCTGTGGACTTGAAGCTCAGGAATTGATTCAGAAGAAAGAATCTACTAGTCTGATGGTGGCAGTTGCCTTAATGGAGGCTACTTGGAATGTTTCAGACGAGCTGACGATCCTTTCACCAAAATGGGAGATTTCTGTAAAAACCCCCTTCAACAGGAAACAGATACTGAGCACGGATAGGAGACACGTGTCTGTGTGTGAGATGCTCTGAGCAGCACTCACCGTCGGGGCCCCACCGTTCCAAGAGAGGCCCATGTGATTGAAGACGGCAAGGAAAAATAACCCCACGTTGTTGATTTCCACACCAGTTTCTTTACAGGTTGAGACTCACACCGAGCTGTGTCAAACTGACGGACATTGCTTTTCATTTTCTTGCCCCTTCCCGACCACTCTTCCATAGGTTTTAAGGGAATGTGCGTGGAAGTGTGTGTCAATATGCAACTGTCCCGTGCACGTGTGTGTGTTGCTGGGGGAGGGGTGTTGTCTGCACTTCGGGGAATCAAGCATCTGTTCTCAGATCAGTGCTTTTTCACAGATGCACAAAACCAGACAGATCTGCTTGGTTCTGAGACCAGGGGAGTGTTCCTGAGGATGTTATCTTCTCAGGTTACTTGTCCAGGAAGCTTTTCTACACCAGGGCTCGATCACGCCATGGCCGTTTCCAATATGGCAGGAATTTCCATGCTCCTGAGACTGTGTGTGGTGCCAAGGGGCCTTTCTCTGAGACAGCGGCCGCCGTTATGTGAACTGGCTTTGAATCTGAAACGGACTAGCAAAATGATTTCTACCTTTTGGGAGATTTAACTTCTTCCTCTGTGAAAGGACAGGGTTCCCCACATGGGCTCTGTTGCTTAAGCTTTAAATGTCCGTTAAAATGTGTTGTGAGTGGAGACCTTTACGAGACCTGGTGACAGAACCGGCGGCACCCTAGCAGTGGCTTGTTAATTATTCAGGCTACTAGGTCGTGACTAATGCAGTCACTGAGGGAGGAAGGTGTACATGCATTGGGGCTATAAGAAACATTCAGGGAAAAGCTTCTTCCCTGGGGCTCTGTCTTTGTCCATTTGGGCTGCTATAAGAAGGTAAGACAGGGGGCGCCTGGGTGGCGCAGTCGGTTAAGCGTCCGACTTCAGCCAGGTCACGATCTCGCAGTCCGTGAGTTCGAGCCCCGCATCGGGCTCTGGGCTGATGGCTCGGAGCCTGGAGCCTGTTTCCGATTCTGTGTCTCCCTCTCTCTCTGCCCCTCCCCCGTTCATGCTCTGTCTCTCTCTGTCCCAAAAATAAAAGAAAAAAAAAAATAAAAAAATAAAAAAGAAAGCTCTGAGCACCTATGGGAAGAGGGCAGAAGAAAGTCCAAATCCTCTCCCTTCCTATCTGACAGGCATGTTTTCTCTCGTCTTAGGTAATGAGGGCCTCTGTCGTTCAGCGGAAACGATTTACCTGTTGTGAAAATCACTCCACCTGGATTCAGAACGAGGCTCTATCATTTAACAGACGTGAGACCTTGAGCTCACGTTCCGTGGGAAGCTGGTAGGGTGATTGTTGTACAGCTTAAACGAACCTCCCGGGTTGGAGGAATGTCCCGCAAATGTATCACTCGTACTCAACAATATTCCTTATCCCTCGTCAGTTGACTCTTCTGGTTTCCTTACTAATTTCTCTCAAATCCCAGAACTTGATCTGTTTCGCCAAGGAAATGACAGGTAGAAACTACCCAATTTCCTAACTTCCTGCCTGCAAATGATCTTCATTGCTTTTGTTCCTCCCCCCCCCCCCCCGCCTCCACTGGGGTTTTTCCTCTTCTGATCCAGTGAGCCGGGCCTTCCCACCTTACATGCTCACATGTCCTCACAGGTATTGCTGTAGCATTTATCTGCTTGGTTCTGGTAACAGTTTTCAGCTTCCTTGTCCCCTTGCTCCCACCAATTATCAAACGCCAGTCGCCTCTACGTGTAAAACAGACCACCTTCTCTTGGGCACATGTCTCTTAGTTTCTGAAGCCTGAGATGTAAGAGCACACTTGATTTTTTAAAAAAAAAAAATTTTAATGTTTATTTATTTTTGAGAGAGACAGAGCAAGCATGGGGGAGGGGCAGAGAGAGAGGGAGACACAGAATCCAAAACGGGCTCCAGGCTCTGAGCTGTCAGCCCAGAGCCCGACGCGGGGCTCGAACTCGCCGACCGGGAGATCAGGCCCTGAGCTGAAGTCAGACGCCCAACTGAGCCAGCCAGGCGCCTCTGATTATTATTATTATTTTTTTTTTTAATCTCTCGCTTCCACATCTAGTTAATCAGTAAATGCTCACTTTCTCTTTTCTCTCTCCATTCCTCCTGCCGCTTCCCTAAGTTGAGCTCTTGTCATTTCTAGTTAGGCCCCTAGCAATCGTCACTCACCAGTCTCTTTGCCTCTTTTCCTGTGCCCGGCAAGCCATAATCCCCACGGAGGAGAGAAGTCGGGATCGGGTGGCTTCCTAAGGTAGAGGTTTCCAGCCCGTTCTCCAGCAAGGCCATCGGCATGGGCATCACCTGGGAATTGTTGGAAATGCAAATAATCTCACCCCTCCCCTGGTCTCCTGGATAGAAAGGCTGTGCAGGGGTGGGGAGGCGGTTTATCAGTCCGTTTGGCAAGTCTTCCAGATGACTCCAATCTACAGTTTGAGTACCACTCTTCTTGAATTTAATCAAGGGGCAAATAACCCGAGAAAGGAAAAGGGGGGTCGGGAGGCAGAGCCACGTCTATCGCAGGGCTCTGTTCCGTGCCCTCTCCCAGGATGTGGTTTCTCCAGGGTTGCGTCCTAGCTGCTAGCTTGCAACGAGACATATGGCTTCCTGGATGACGTCTTCCCTGTGTTCTGTGCTTGGCCATCATAGCGGCAGAATCGAGGTGAGTTTTTTTCTTTTCTCAGTCTTCTTCCATCACCGTTCAAGGTTGACCCTTGCTTGGAAACACAGGCCATCACTTGGAGTTGTGAGAACACATGACCTCTGGGCTAGGAGCCGAGTGGTCTCCTTAAAGCTTTGTGACAGCAGAGGTCCCTGGTACCATGACCCTGTGCCCCAACCTCTGCGGCTCTGACCCTTGTCTCAGCTAATTCTGACCTCGCTGGGGAGATGGCATTTGAGTGGGGGCTTGAGGGTTAAGCAGGCATTCTGTAAATGGGGAAAGGGGGAAACCTCTTTCAGGCCGAAGGAATGTTAAACACAAAGACCGAGGTATGGGATCACAAGACGCGTCAGGTGGCCGACGAAAGGAGAACAATATTTGCCCAGAAAAAGGAACGAGACTGAAAAAGGAGTTTGTCATTAGTCCTGCAGAGCTCACGGAGGAGCTTGGACTCGATTCGGGAGACATGTAATGGAGAAATGAGAGGGGTAGTGTTCGAAGAGTCATAATGTCAGAAGTGTTATATCACCTGTTTGTATCTCTAGGCAGTTTTATTTCCTGGCCGAAGACACGGAAAGGCATACAATTTGTGTCTAGGTAGATTCAGAGCGGGGCCGAATAAGGCTGATAAATCTACCCGAGCTCTTGCCCAGGGGACTGCGGTAACAGCTGCATATACGTTAACACACAAGGAACAGTATGAGACCCGCTTAGACCGAGCTGCAGGTGTCTGTCTGATCGTTTTCCCCTTGCTTTCTAAGGTGTTGACACTGGCTATCCAGGTGTGGGAATCTTTAGTGGTGACCCCTTAGCTCAGGGACATGGGAACTCAAGACAGCCGTGTGGTGGTACAGAAGCTCCTTAAATGAGGCTGGTTCCTTCTTGAACACTCTCTCCCCCAACCTCGGCTCGCCCACCTTGACATCTCTTACTAGGGAATGATTTTGATCTTCCGGAGTGAGGACTGTGACTTATTAAGAAAAACAACTGTTAGGCCCCTGTTACACGACTGGTTTTGAACAGGCACCAAGATATTTCCCATCAGATGGGGCGCGTTAACCCTCGTAAGTGGCTGAAAAGCTGGCTATCCCTGTAGGTGATCAGCGTGAGCCTCTGTCATTAGTTTAGCCTGTGGCTGCTTTGATTTCAGAGTGATAATAAAGAACTTCGTGGAGAAGCTACAGCAGAACCGGCCCAAGCCCGCAGAGGAGGGGCCCACGCCTGCCTCTGGTTAAAATGGATTTATTTGATCGGGTTCAAGATGTGCTGCCCAACCCTGGTTTAAAAGTCTAAGACAAAGACTTAAGGAGAAACAGGAGCAGGTGGTGTGTGTTGTTTTTAATTTTTTTTTCTTCAACTTTTTTTTTTTTTTTTTAATTTATTTTTGGGACAGAGAGAGACAGAGCATGAACGGGGGAGGGGCAGAGAGAGAGGGAGACACAGAATCGGAAGCAGGCTCCAGGCTCCGAGCCATCAGCCCAGAGCCCGACGCAGGGCTCGAACTCATGGAACGTGAGATCGTGACCTGGCTGAAGTCGGACGCTTAACCGACTGCGCCACCCAGGCGCCCCTAATTTTTTTAAAAATGTTTACTTATTTTTGAGAGGGGGAGAGAGACAGGGTGCGAGCAGGGGAGGGGCAGACATAGAATCCGAAGCGGGCTCTGAGCCAGCTGTCAGCACAGAGCCTGACGCGGGCCTCGAACTCACGAACCGCGAGATCATGACCTGAGCCGAAGTCGGACACTCAGCCTCCTGAGCCACCCAGGTGCCCCTTGTTGTTTTTAAATAAATGGATGTTGCTTAATTTCCTTCTGTGTTGGGAGATGACAGGAACAAACTAGTCCTGTTTCTGCTGGGAGATGCTTACGCCTCAACTGATAATAAACAAGGGCGGGATGGCATGAGGGCCCAGAAATGTGGCTCAATCACTCCCCGCAATTACTATGTCTTATTGATAACTCGGAGCTCGATCCAGCAAATGCCATCTTTGGAACAAAGCCTGTCACAGATCAGACTGAATCCATTAAAAAGCTTTGATTAACATGTCCCTGGGGTGCTCTGTGGAAACTTTTTATGCCAAGTGACAGCCTATTGCTGTTCCTTCAGAAGTGTCCCCCTGAAATACTCTAGTGTTTTAATCTAGTGCGCAGTTTAAATTAAAAAAACGGCAATGACTTTGTGTGACCTAAATACGAGCCACTTCTCTTCAGGGTGGGATTTATCAACCGCTCGCAGATGAAGTGTTCAGAGAGGCAACAATTAACCTTCCTGTGTGGTGGCTAATAATGATTATATGTATATTATACGTCGGTTGTGTGTCTGTAATTGCTTGTCTGTCTCATATTCGTAAAACGTGGCCCGAGAAAGGGTCATAGTTAATGTGCTTAATTTAGTGGATACGGAGCTTTGTGTTCATCCTGAGTGGAAAACAAATTTGTTTGTGTTTGAGGAGCACAAAATCACTCTCCCTGGTGCTTTTTTATTGGTCTCTGACATGGATAGAGTAATGAACTGCAGCCTTTTGAAGCAAAGATAAAGCTTAGTCTTCCAACTGTGGAGTCGTTAGGGGCAGGGACCTGCCTGTTTCCACACAAATCTCTCCCTTTCATCCTAGGGGGGAGATTCAATCTTGATCGACCCTGTCTGTATGATGTGTGTGCACGGGGGTGTGTGTGTTTCTTTATGGTTACCATACACCCTCCTAAAATAGAAGCGTTGAATGGTCACATTTCAAAACTGTCACGAAGTACATTATACAATAAAAAATGATTCTCTTAGATGCCATAAAGAGACACTGTGGCAACTACCTACACGAGGAGGGTATCTACCCTACCGCTCTTCATCGTGGTTTAAAGTCTCTGAAATTGGCCCAAGACAAAAAGTGCTTTTGTTGGCAGGATTAGGATTCTTAGGAATCAAACTTAAAATGAACGAGTACCGCCTGTAGGATGTAGCAGCCCTGGGGGCCCCTGTGCTGCCCCCCGAACTGTAGAAAGATAGGCTTCTCTCTTTTCCTGCCCCGGGAATGAAGCCGGGCTCTCCGGGTGAGGCTTACCACGCACCGGGAACTCAGGGAGGACATCTCCACCTTTCGTCATTGGACTGTACTACGTAGGTACAGAGGGAAATCCGGGGCGAAGGACAGTTTTGATCAGTTTTTAAAACGGAATTTCTAATGGCTTGGGCATATACAAAAATGCAATGGGCTGCTCTGGGAAGTAGGAAGCTTCTGGTCCTTGGAAAGGGCTGGGTGATTGGCATCAGGTGAGACTTGGGGAGGCCACCATTTGTGTGGCTGATGAGGTCGGACGTGAAGAAAAGTGTCAGTTACTTAGAGTTGAAAACATTGGAGATTTTCATCTCAAGAATGGAAAATGTTTTTCCTTGGTTCCTCCAAACCTCCCTAAAACCTCAGCAGAATATAAGCGTCGTGAAGGTATATATCTTGGTATTTTATTCCTGGCTATATTCCCAGTTTATATCCCCCAGAACAGTGTAAGCCTCTAGTAAGCCCCCAACAAGTAATTGTTAAATGAGTGCATTACTAGTTTGTATAGATTTGATTTGCATTGACTTCTCAATAAGCAACAGCTTATGACCCATTATCCCCACAATGAGCAAACAGTGGATGCCTTTTCATGCTGGGCTTTACCTCGTCCTGAGGGTGTTAGGCATCCTCTTCTCTTAAAGTGGATCTCTTACCGGGGCATCTTTGTCAGTCTTGGACATCTGCTAGGAGACACTCATTCCGGGAGCAATGAATTTGGTTTTGACAAAAGTAGACCATCCTCACTTCAAGGGCATCCAACCAAGGGCTTACCAACCACTGTGGAGCCCAGCGCTTGACATTTTTTTTTTTTTAGGTTCTGTTCCACACCTTCTATTAATAGTGTCCGACAGCCTAGGATACATGAGGGTCAAGGGACAGTAGAATGGATAGTGTAGTGGCTGTATCTTTTCAAGCAGTGTCTCTCTTAGTCAGGCTGGTGTCTGACCGGGTTAATTCTGAGTGACTTCCTGATTTGGAGTAGCATCTGCCCTCAAAGAGAACAGCATCCGATGTGAACCGAGCCTGGGGCCGGTTTAGAGAAACCCTCCTTGGAGAAGAATGGCAAGGTAGACAGAGAATAATCACCCGTGAGTTCACAAAACAGGACCTCGTCCTCCATGTCATAGCTTGTACGGAAGCTCTGATATTCCAAAGTATGTCTCACTTGGATTTGAGAATTTATTTCTCCTTCCCATGCTTCTCTTGGATGTGGTCTATGACTGCCGCTACTTTCCAGACAGGGAAGGGATCCAAAGACATGAGAAAAACGTACTCTATAAAAACAAAGGACATTCTTCAGTTTTCCTATTGGGAAAACCCAAATCTGCCCAGTAGGGGGAAATTAAAAGTATGTGATTTTCTAATAACTTAATCCTATATTAGATGGTTATTGACCAGGCAAATAATGAGGGAGAGAAATGTATATGGAAGAAGTATTAAGGGAAAAAGTGTAAAACATGATGCAGGAAGAAAATAAGGGTTACAACTCTATATCCATATCCTGTATCCAATATCCCACACCCATCCGTCCATATATATTTATTGAATATATAAAAATACTATAAAAGAATGTACAAAGTGGTAGGCATGAGCATTGCCATGATCTTTCCCAGAGAGATGCTGACCTTCAGAGAGAGGTTCAATAACCTCTTCAAGGAGGGGGAGACTGAGTAGGAATTCCTTTGCCGGTTGGTTTGAAGCCAAAATCAAACCCTTTCCATGAACCGGATGTTCATCTGGTCATTCTTTTCTGCAAAGTCGCATAAAATGGCATTTTCAAAAATGCAGTTTTGCTTCAAATATTGGTGAATCGTGACTTACCATTCATGTTACGCTGACACACTGGAGGCAAATAAAAAGTGACGCTGATGAGTTTAATTTACATTTGGGGGGGGGAGATGTTAGTGACACGGTAGATAAAAATCTCTCCTGGGCAGTTTGTTTTTCTTGTCTTTTTCAGCATAAAACACAAAGCATTGGACTTGCACGTGGACTTTTTAGCGCTCTTTGGGCTGTGGCCACACGCTCCTCTTCGGGTGCATGAATACTAATTATTTTTAATTTTTTTAATGTTTGTTTTAGAGGGAGAGAGAGAGAGTGTGAGTGGGGGAGGGGCAGAGAGAGAGGGAGACACAGAACCCGAAGCAGGCTCCAGGGTCTGAGCTGTCACACAGAGCCGGACGTGGGGCTCGAACTCATGAACCGTGAGATCATGACCTGAGCCAAAGTCGGACGCCTAACTGACCGAGCCACCCAGGCGCCCCGGTACTAATAATTTAGATACTGCTGCTAACTTGATCCTAAGAGGTGAGCAAGCGTGTGATCTTTTAATCCATTCTAATGATGAGATCTATCCAATTTAGAAAGTTAAAGTGACAAGTCTATACAGTCGTAAATTTGAGTCCCCACCCATCTTTTCTCCCTGTCACTTTTCACTAGTAAACAATGTTTCTAACATTTTGACTTAAATGTTTTTCTTAATACTGCCAACGTGAACCAAGTAATTTTCTTTCCTAAGCTCCGTATTAAGACACTGGCGCCGTCGGGCCTGTTCCAGGGAATCGTAATTGTTAATGGTCATTGGCATTGAGCATAAGGCACATTGTGGGGAGAAAAGCTTGAGCATGGAGGCTGAGCTCTCAATTTGAACCTGGCTGTGCTGCCGACCGTTGGTGTGATCCTGTGCAAGTTAACTAATTTTTCAAAGGCAAGTTTTACTCGGCTGTGAAATGGGGATAACCTCTGCCTGCGGAGGGTTGGAAAATGTAACATACATGGGAAGGATCTGGGGTGATAGGTTCTACCTCTTACTTATAAGTAATAGTAAGTAGTACAGCCTCGTTTCGTGGTTCTCAGCATATCATGCCTAGACCACCACCCTCAGCCTCACATGTTAGAAAGGCAAATTCTTCGGTCCCGACCCAGACCTTCTGAATCGGAAACATCGTGGGTAGCGATCAGCAATTCGTGTTTGCACAAGCCTCCCAGGTGATTCTGGAGCTTGTAGGGTTTTGAGAACTCCTTAGCTGAGTGGCTAAGTGTGGCATCCTCATCTGGAAAATGGGCCACAAAAAGAAAAAAAAAAAAAATACACCTCCCTCGCCGGGTAATGGTGATAAGTTTATAACAGTGTTGGGTGCTTGGTATACAGGCGATGTAGGTCATTAGTGTTATATCTGAGGGACACGCTGGGGCGAATATTTGAGTCGATGTTCTTAAGTTGGCAAAATACAGTAGCCGTTTAGGTGTATGAGTTTTGGACTGAGACAACTGCCTTCAAATCCGAGCTCTGCCGCATGGAAGCCATTGGTCTAGGGAAAGTTTCCTTCCCTAGGTCTCACTGTCCTCATCTGTAAAACGGGAATAGTAATAGAATCTACCTCAAGTAATGGAGAAGGGGCCTGCTGAGCAGTGTCTCTGATGCAAACAGTAGTTGTTAAGAACTACGCTTCAAATGGAAATCATCTAATGGAATGCCTGATGCTCACCCAAAGATTTTTATTACTTAAAGTTGTCATGGTTAATGATCCCATCATGGATTCTTGCTTAGTCATGAAGTTTCCATATATTTCTAGAACTTTTTTTTTTTTTAAACCTTGAGGAGCACAAACTAGCTCATGGCCTCCAATGAGATGAATCTGATTATTTAGTTTTAGGTTCCATTTAAAAAACAATCTTGGGGGGCGCCTGGGTGGCGCAGTCGGTTAAGCGTCCGACTTCAGCCAGGTCACGATCTCGCGGTCCGTGAGTTCGAGCCCCGCGTCAGGCTCTGGGCTGATGGCTCGGAGCCTGGAGCCTGCTTCCGATTCTGTGTCTCCCTCTCTCTCTGCCCCTCCCCCGTTCATGCTCTGTCTCTCTCTGTCCCAAAAATAAATAAAGGTTGAAAAAAAAAATTAAAAAAAAAAATAAATAAAAAAAAAAAATAAATAAAAAACAATCTTGGTGTTTCTCCCCATTCGTCACACATGGGTATAACCAGCAGCGGCCATTCTCTAGGAGGGGGTTACTCTATCTGCCCATCTCTTATTGAAGAGGAACTTGGGGTAAGGCGAATTTGGTTACTTTTAGTGCAGTGCGGTATCCAGTTCCATGCTCTGAGACGAGGCTTTGTTCTTCAAGGTTGAGATTACTTAGGTAGGCTGAAAAACCCTTCACAAAAGACTCTGAATGGATGGTGCATGCTTCACAGACCTCCTTTTGCTAGTCTCCCTTACCTTCTTTCAGCAGGTGTGAGCTTTATGCCTAAGATTCCTTTCCATTGTGCAGCCTGGCTCTAAGCCTTCTTTGTTTCCACCCAGTTCTGGTTAACTCTTCTTTCTTTTTTTTTTTTTTTTTTTCCCCAAGCTTCCAACCTACCTGAAGGAAATCTGATCGGGAATAAGGTCATTTTTGTGTCTCTAAAAATTGCCACGTACGTAAAAAGATGTGTTAAAGCCAAGCGTGACCCTTCTCAGGTCTCCAAGGCCCTTCAGATGGGCGAGGGTCCCCTTCTTGAAGAAGCTGAGTGAAATGGAGGTGGAAACTGAAGCAGAGAGGTGTATGGTCAAGCTGCAAGATGGGTTGAGAAATCGAGATCTGCCCAATCACAGCGTACGCGGAAACAAGTGAGAACTGAAGCCAATTGAGGCACCCTCGGTCCTACATCTGGGCTTTGCATGCATGCATGCATAATTAAGCTTTCAGCAGCTGTAGGCTTCTCCAGTGCAACAGGGCGGGTGGGATATTGTAATACACAGTAGGTTGTATATCAATGGAAGGCTTTTTAAATTCACATGACGCTTAAGATAAAAAGACACCAGCAAAAATTAAACAGCATTCACAGTGTCGGTGAATAGTGATACAGGCCACCAGGAAAACAATGGAAACCGACTCGGTTTCCCCCCATTGTTCTGCAACTCCCCCCCCCCCCCCCCACCTCCAATAGATTAGAGCAGCCATGCTGACTTTGTTTTAAAATACACACTCTCATGAGATCAAAGGGATCAATGCACATTCAAGCAACTTTCAAGGCATCACAGGAAGAGCAAAATGGTCTGTTTTCTTTTGAAAGACAGCAGAGAAAATCACACACATGCGTTGAGGCATTGTGATATGCAGATGGTGAGCTTTCAGGAGAATTAAATATTCATGGAAGATAAAAATCTCTGCTATTTTTAATCTCTGTGAGGCTTTGGGCTCAATGCCCTCTGTGTTCACATGATAGACAGACTCTTCTCTGTATGTGGCTCAGATGGCATCTTGGGAGGTCACCCTCGCTCTGGCTGGTCAGACCTTCCACAGCTGGGCTGCCTGATGGTGGCCGGTTACACCCGTGGGAGAGGGTCAGTCACATTTACCTTCCTTGGGATGCACAGTCAGTAGTCCAAGACCCTTGGCTGCACTGTGTTTACCAGGGTCCCCAACCTTCATTCCATCTGATTGCTGGGGCCACAGGAAGTCTTCGAGGCCCCTGACAGAGGGAAGTCTCTCAGCTACCTGGGCACACGGAACAGTCACATCGGTTTCTCTTACTAACCCAGGTGCAAAAGGTAGTCTCTTCCTGCTTTTTTGGCTTTTATTGCATACTTTTGCTTGACCAGAAATTGAAGGATTTTCCAATTCTTTTCCCATAACGGGAGCCAACCCATGTGGAAAACGCCATTCAAAAAGATGATCTTGTTTAGGAAGGAGGGCAAAAAAGATCGGTTTATTCTCCGTAGGCGGCTGAAATTAACAATTTTTTGGTCCTAGATCAATGACCTGAATGAAAACTACACCTGCTTATAGGAAGGCATTACGAAGGTGGGGAAAATGAACGTTCCTCTGAATTCCAATTTGATTTTGAATTTAGTTAATTTTAATCCATTTAGGACACTGACTCCTTGCTCCATTGATCTGACACAATGTCACTGTGTTACCTTGACTTCTCTGCCTATTTTTCTCAATTACTTTAGGACTGTATACTCTATAAGGATAAGTAATTACAGAGTAGCCATGGCAAGAGAGTCACAACACAGTTGCTGGCATTCAGGTCACTGTATTTGCATTGCAAGGTAGTTATTGGATGACTTCTGCTGTAATGCTCTGGTCCCTGGCTTTTGGGGGTGGGTGTTACTGCTACCCTCCTCAAACAAATTCCATTTTTCCCTCCACCTTAGATTGAAAAACATTGATTTTCTGGGTGTTTTGCACCCATATTTTAAACGTAAACAAAAATGGGCTTGGATTTCTGGACTCAGGAATCAGACATAATCTTCTTTTACCCCTGGCTGGGAACTGTGTTGGGTTAAAAGTAACGTTTCTATGATAAGAACCTCAGTCTTGTCTTTTTTTTTTTTTTTTTTTTTTTTAAAGAGTCCCAAGCCCTAATTTAAACAGGACCCCAAATTCTCCTTGCAATGACTTGAACACTGGAATAGTATAGATGCTGGGGATTAAAGAGATAATGGAAAAGTCCACCCCCTTGTCTCCACTGTCACCAGGCACTGCCCTGAACCAGCATCATCAGGGTCCACGTGAGAGGCACCCGGAAAACTGTTGTCTGGGGCCCAAGCCATATTCGGGACTGCTGGGAGCCCATCTCTGCACAGGCATGCTCCTCTCTGCACCTGAGATTTCTCACAAACAGAGCAGACCTCCATTCATTCATCAGGCCACTGTCATTCTGGAAAAGGCTGTTTACTTATTCTTCTACAAGAGGAAACGGGGATTGTTTATACCTTTGCATTTGACCGGTTGCTGTCAAAGGCAGGGTCTCTGGGGAGAGGCAGAAGCCTTGCTTGTACTATAATCGCTCTGTCTACCTTCCAAGTGTGAAAATAGTGCTATTAATTTTAACAGCATTAAAAAAAACCCACCTCTCCCCTTGCATCCTGCTGTCCTTCCTCCCAGCGCCCCCCCCCTTTGGACAGCTCGGCCCTGTGATTTTTCTGATCTTTCTTAGGAGGATGTTTCCAAAGAGATAAGTGGTAGGAGTCAATGCACATCATCTTAATTACCAAATACAGTGTGTTCTATTGTAAGCCACGTATCTCCCAATGGCCACATGACAAATGCCTGGTTCCGGTGCTGACAGTTTGCCTCCTTCTCCAGAATGGTCCAGAAATACTTGTTGGATAACCCAAATGTCTCCAAAGTGACTTTTCTATTTAAGATATCCTGAGTGCTAAGAAAAATTGCATCAAAATTTAGTTTACGTCCTCTGTAGATGGCTGCAGCAGTAGCTGTGAAGACAGGGATTCTCCTCAGACAGCTTTCGTAAATATATTTTCTTTCTTTTTTTTTTTTAAAAAATTTTTTTAACGTTTATTTTATTTTTGAGACAGAGACAGAGCATGAATGGGGGAGGGGCAGAGAGAGAGGGAGACACAGAATCGGAAACAGGCTCCAGGCTCTGAGCCATCAGCCCAGAGCCTGACGCGGGGCTCGAACTCACGGACTGTGAGATCGTGACCTGAGCTGAAGTCGGACGCTTAACCGAAGGAGCCACCCAGGCACCCCTGTAAATGTATTTTCAACATATGTCTATTTTTTAAATTTATTACTAAAAACTTTTTTTTTTTTTTTAAATTTTTGAGAGACAGAGCGTGAGCAGGGGAGGGGCAGAGAGTGAGGGAGACGCAGAAATGGAAGCAGGCTCCAGGCTCTGAGCTGCCGGCACAAAGCCTGATGCAGGGCTCGAACTCATGAACCATGAGATGATGACTGGAACCGAAGTCAGACGCTAAACCGACTGAGCCACGCAGGTGCCCGTCCACGTACGTGTATTTTTTAAAATTACAAAGTAATCCATTTGGGTTGGATTACTTTATTGCTTTTTTAAAGCAATAAAAAATACAGACTAGTGAAACGTAAATCTAGACCTAGATAGACATCTAGATGCTGTAGGGTCAGACCTTAGCCATGGGAGCCTCTGCGGAGGTAAGGAGTCATGAACGGGGGCATTAGGAACACTCCAGAAGGCTGGAGGTCTACATGAGTATCTGATGATCTTGTCACCCAAGATAGAACTCCAGGGGCATCCTTGGGTTTGTTTGTTTGTTTGTTTGTTTTTGACATTTGCACCTTCCACATCACACATACTCCTTATGTTATATTCTAAATATTTATACATTCTGTGCCCTCTTAAGCCAGCGTCTCTTAGCTAGCTTCTGGTCTGGGAACTGTCAGGTCCGTGTATCAGCCAGGCGGCCTCTGTAAACACAAATTTGACGTTGGCCGTTTCCCACAAAATCCCTCAGTAACCCCCTGTGTCCCACGGGACAAAGGCACACGATCCCTGTGTTCTGTCTCCCCTCCGCTGGTGAGCCACATCTCCTGTCAGGATCACTCGGAAACGCCTCAGTGACCATCGACTCCTCTAACCCTTTTAGGTTTGGAAATCACCTTGTCCTTGGAGCCTCTTCTGGATCCTTACTTCCCCAGAGAGGCTTAGGATCCCCTTTCCTAGTATCCCGTGATACTCTGTGCATCTCTAGGTCGCTGACGTGCTGGATGATAGCCTTCTTAGCTTAGGGTTGTGGTCCTGGCAGGAACATCGCCTGGTGGTGACGCTTGGTGCATTTCAGGTGATGTTTTTCCCCGTAAGAGGAAAGGACAACATAGCAAGGGTAGTGAGGAGTGCGTGCAGAGGGTGTTGGGGCTGGCACCCACGATGAGGCCCTGGGCCTTACGGAGAGAAGAGGGACCCAGGAGGACCTTGGGCCTGAAGGATCCCCACTTGGCCTATTCTGTGCAGGTGTCGTGGGACCTATTCCTTTCTCTCCCTTCCATTTGAAGGAAGGGGGCCAAATGGAAACCAAGGTATTACAAGCAGTTACCTTTTGTTTGGAAAACGTGTAGTCTTGCCTGAACTACAGGCTTACGTTAACCTGAAGTTTTTAATGTTCTGGAAGGTGTGTGTCTTTGTTTTAAGGCTCCATAGCACAAGAATGTCCCTGTCTTTGTCCACTTGACTCTAGAGAACTGCCATTACAGACTAATAAAAATGACGCTTTTCAATAGCTAACCTTCTTGCCTTTTTCACTGTATTTATTTTTAAGAAATTTTTTAAAGACTTTTTAAAATTGAAGTATAATTACTTACAGTGTTAGTTTCAGGCGTGCAGTATAGCAATTCAACAATTCTGTACATTTCTTCCCGCTCATCACGGTAACTGTACTCCTTTATTTCTCTTTTCCACCTCTCTCTTTTCTGGAAACCACCCATTTGTTCTCTGTACCTGACAGCCTATTTTTGTGTGTGTCTTTTTTCTTTTGTTTCTTAAATTCCACGTATGAATGAAATGATAGGGTATTTGTCTTTCTCTGTTTGAATTATTTCACTTAACATTATACCCTCTAGATTCATCCATTGTGTTGCGAATGGCAAGATCATAGCCTTTTTTTTTTTTTTTCAACGTTTATTTATTTTTGGGACAGAGAGAGACAGAGCATGAACGGGGGAGGGGCAGAGAGAGAGGGAGACACAGAATCGGAAACAGGCTCCAGGCTCTGAGCCATCAGCCCAGAGCCCGACGCGGGGATTGAACTCCCGGACCGCGAGATCGTGACCTGGCTGAAGTCGGACGCCGAACCGACTGCGCCACCCAGGTGCCCCGATCATAGCCTTTGAGCATTTGAGTTGCTTCCATATCTTGACTTACGCAGATAATGCTGCGATAAACAGGGGAGGGCGTATATGTTTTCAAACGAGTGTTTTTGTGTTTTGGGGGTAAATACCCAGTAGTAGAATTACTGATTCATACAGTAATGATATTTTTAACTTTGTTTTTAATGTTAGTTTATTTGTGAGACAGAAAGGGTGCATGCGAGCAGGGGAGAGGCAGAAAAAGAGGGAAACAGAGAATCCCAAGCAGGCTCCCGCTGTCAGCCCAAAGCCTGACTTGGGGCTCGAACTCACGAACCATGACATCATGATCTGAGCTGAAGTGGGCCATTGAGCCGCGTAGGCACCCCTATAATTTTAACTTTTGGAGCAAATTCCAAACTGTCACAGTGGCAAGACCAATTTGCACGGTAATCACCAATGCATGAGAGTTCCTTTCTCCCCACATTGTTACCAATACTTACTATTTCTTGTCTTTTTCATTCTTGCCATTCTTAAACGTGTAAGGTGATCTCTCGTGGTGGTTTCTTTTTGTATTTCCCTCATGATGAGTGATAATGAGTATCTTTTCATGAGTCTGTTGGCCTTCTGTCTATCTTCTTTGGAAAAATGTCTGTTCAGGTTCTCTGCCTGCTTTAACATTAGTCTCTTTCGTTTTTTGGTGTTGAGTTGTATAAGTTCTTTACTTATTTTGGATATTAACCCCTTACCAGATCATTTGCAAATATCTCCTCCCATTCAGTAGGCTGTCTTTTTGTCTTGTTGATTGCTTCTTTGGTGGTGCAGAAGCTTCTCTTTTGATGTAGTCCAATACTTCATTTTGGCTTTACTTTCCCTTGCCTCAGAAGATCTATCCAGAAAAATGTTGCTATGGCAGATGCCACAGAAATTTCCGCCTGTGCTTTCTTCTAGGATTTTTATGATTTCAGGTGCACATTGAGGTCTTTAATCCATTTGGAGTTGATTTTTGTGTATGGTATACAAAAAAATTGGTTCAGTGTCACTCCTTTGCATGTTGCTGTCCAGTTTTTCCAGCACAATTTGTTGAAGAGACTGTCTTCCCGTTGTATATTTTTGCCTCCTTTGTCATAGCTGATTTGACCATGTGAGTTTATTTCTGGGCTGTATTCTGTTTCATTGATCTCTGTGTCTGTTTTTGTGCCGGTACCGTGTTGTTTTAATTACTACAGCTTTGTCATATATCTTGAAATCTGGGACTGTGATATCCCCCAGCTTTGTTTGTCTTGCTCAAGATTGTTTTGGCTATGTGGGGTCTTTGGTTTCATACAGATTTTGGTATCATCTTCTTGGCCTTGTTTAACCTTTTGTAAAAAGAATGTTGAGCAATATATATGTGGTAAATCCAGTTTTCGTGTTAAGTATTACATGCGTATAAGGCTCTGAAAACTAGATCCTTTATGTATGCCTAATTTTTTTTTTTTTTTAATTAAACTGAAATCCAGAGAGTCATAGGCTGTAACAAACTAAAAGAGCCTGGACATAATTTACTCTAATTGCCCGATTTTACAAACAAACATGCTAAAGTTAAGAGTGGAAGCTCAGGAGCTGAGTTTACCTTCTGACATAAAATTGCTATGTGACCTTGGGCAGATTACTCAACGTCTCTGTGTCAGCGTCCTCTTTGGTAAAATGGGAGTAAAAAAGATTGACTTCTAGGTTTGTGTGGAGAATTAAATGGGTTAATAGTAAGCGCTCACTAATGTTTGTTGTTATTAGAGTTTTCTATGTCTCCTAGCAAATTAACCAAGACTAAAATCCGGGTTAGTGCCTGGATAATCTAGGGCCATAACCAGCACTAAAATCCAACTCCTATCCAAGGTTTGTGCTGCAACTCTCTCATTTTCCAAATCAATTGAGTTTCCCTGCCTTTCCTGTAAGATTTTGTAAATGTGGTAAAAGAACATTTTTTCCCATTAGGGCTGTGTATGTAGCACCATATGCATTTTTCTAGCTGTGTTTATCTGCCTGGTCCTCTATTGCTCTCTTTAATTCAGTTTATGCCTGCCCTACAGAGTTGCCTTAGGCCCGTCAAACACTTGGAGGGAACAGTCAGCCACGCTGATGGTCCAGGGGACCTCACTCAAAATAGGCAAACTTAGGGGCGCCTGGGTGGCTCAGTCGGTTAAGCGTCCGACTTCGGCTCAGGTCATGATCTCACCGTCAGTGAGTTCGAGCCCCGCGTCGGGCTCTGTGCTGACCGCTCAGAACCTGGAGCCTGTTTCAGATTCTGTGTCTTCCTCTCTCTGACCCTCCCCTGTTCATGCTCTGTCTCTCTCTGTCTCAAAAATAAATAAACATTTAAAAAAAATACAGGCAAACGTAAATTCGTAATTCCGAAAGATTATATACAGGATGAGGGCTGGAGATCAGCCCTTTGTGTTTTGGGGCAGATTCCCACACAGGTCAGGGCTCGCTGCTTTCAACAAAGACCTTTCGCTCCGATGTGCGCGTTCTGCTCAACCCCTCCTGAGACCCCAGCCCTCAGTACGTTCACTTTTGGACAGCTGCTGGGCCCTTCCACCCAGTCTGACTGCAGCTGTTACTGAGATGAGACCACATCCAGCTCAGGATGAAGGACAAGTGTGGGACCAGAATGAATGGCGTGCCAAGTGTAGACTATGGCTCGCCAGCCTCTGCTTACTAGCATCCCCAGGCATCACCTAACACTGGGCAAACAAGCTGAGTTGTCTAGGATAATCTGATTTACGCTTGTTGTCCTGGCACAGTGATAAATAGGATCTCCGTTCACACCCAGAAGTGCCTGCCCATCCAAGATGCAGGACCGCACTCACCCTCCCTGATCCTGTATCCTCTAGGATTTTTGTGTTTCATCCCCCTCCTGGTTGGCACTGCTTAGACAGGAACTGTTCCCAATTTGTATATGAGCCCTCTGTTTTTCCCTTGTTTCTCCCCTGTGCTCTGGCATCCCCCCTACCATGAGACAACTCTGCTGTACTCTGAGCCTCTAGAGAATGTGTCTCAGATTCCTGGCCCCTGGCTTTCCTGACAGCATGCTTTGGGGGTGGGGTGATGGTGTGCGGGCTGGGAGCTGCTCAGGCCTGCCCTCGGGCGACTTTGGTCTTCTCTTCAGTGGATCGCAACAGTCCGCCCACCTGCATCCCTCCTGGAGTGACAACAAGAAATACAGGGAGCTCCTTCATTCTTATAAATGAGGCTTTTGTGAATCTCGTGGCCTCTGCAATGGTAAAGGACCCGACTTTGTCCAAAGAGAGGTCTGGCCTTTGCCCTCAGTTTCTGGGAGGCAATCTATATCATACGTGGTAGGAGTGACTCTGGTTAGGGCAGGAACTGACTCATCAGATCTCGGAGGGGGACTAGCCTCAGAGTCGAGGTAAGGTGGGTGGCTGGCCATACCAGCCAGACCAACCATGTGGCTTAGGGTGGGGGCTTCCCGTCACGTGGTATTAGTCGGCCATCAGCCTGGTGAAGGAGGTCCGCTGTGTGGGCAAGTAGTCAAACAATCAAGCTTGCATAATGGAGCCTCAGGGAAAACCGTGATCAGCAAGGCTGGGGGGGAGTTTTCTTGACTCTCCCTGGTTGGCATTACTCTGTGCTCATTGTCACATGTTGACGGTGGGCAGGTAATGCCCCCTGTCTCCACACGGAAGGGACAGCAGAAGCTTCATGTTTGAGACCCCTCTCCCTTCGACCCACTCTGTGCCGTGTGCTTCATCTTTTGGAAGATTTTGACCTGCTTCCTTTGCCTGTAATACATTGTCACGGTGGGTATCGCTGCCCTCAGTGAGTTCTCTGAGTCCTTCCAGTGAATGATCCACCATGAGGGCCATTTGGGGAATCTCCTGAACTTGTAGTTGGTGTCAGAAGTGAGGGTGATCCCAGGTAGAGGCTGTGCCCTGTGTCTTACACACTTTGGTGAAATTCAGGCAGGGTCAGTGTTGGTACCTTTGCACTTCTATGGAAGAGGAGACACATTCCGGTCCCTTTTCTCTCAAGGGCCTTCCAGCTCCTTTTCTAGGTAGAGTTGCCAGGGGAGGGTTGCTAGTTCCTCACACATCAGTGCAATGCAAAAGGTCTAATATCCCAAGATTAGCTGAACATGCCCTTCACATCTCTACCCAGATAGTGAAAATACTGAACCCCTTCCATCGCTGACAGCAGAGTCCCTCCTGGTGGCCTTCGTGAGACCCCTCGATATACCTGCACTGCAGTGTTAGAGGAAGGGAGAAGGGGTGCATACAAGAGGCACAACTGATGGGTTTCACTTCAAGGGAGACGGGTGGGGAGTGAACACGAGGGCGGCTGGGGGAGAGCAGGGTGAGAACAGCAGTCAGTGGAAAGCCTAGTGTGGGGGCACCCACTCGGCATGAGGACACCGATGCCCTGGCTCCACGTGGAGCCTGTCGGCTGCCCCGTCTGTGGTTTCTCCAGGGGCCTTGCCTCCCTCCCCACCACAGAGGCTCCCCACCGCCTCGTGCGAGGGGGCCTGAGCCTCTCTGTGGGATCTCCACACGCCCAGCAAAGCTCTAGAGGCAGCACAGGCCTGGAGACAAGTCTGCTGTGGCCGTTTGCAGAAGCCTTCCAGATGACTTTGACCTCCAGACAATGGACTTGGGGGCATGAAGTACTTTGGATCACTGGCGTTTCTGGTACTTACACACTGTCTTACTTCCTGAGCCCTGACCACGTATTAACCACTTGGCTAAGTGGTTGGCTCCTTCGCTCTTTACTCCTTTTCATCCTACGGGGTGGGTACTCTGTCCATGTCACGGTAGAGAAGCCTGACATACACATTCATACTCGGTCAACAGCGCCTTTATTCCAGCGCCTCCTCAAGAGCGTCCACTGGCTCCTTGGGAGTTCGACTTTGAATTCAGGCTTTCCACCTACACCTGCCACCCTGCCAGGCCTTGAGACCCAACCTCACTGGCCCCTAGGGCCTGACCTCTTACCCTTCCCTGCTCTAGCCTCTTGGGCTCTGCCGTTGAGAGAAACTCAACAGCAGCTCATGAACAGCTCATGTTCATTTCCACCTATGGGTCCCGAGGCCTTGCTTCCTCTTTTCCATCCGCGCAGTCTTTCCTTCCTAGCCTGGGTGACCCCACCTGCTCTACCCCCTGGACGCCGTCATGGTCTCCCTGCCTGCACTCTGTGCACTGGGTGCTCTGCGCACCTTTCTGTCCTCGTGGCTGCGTGCCTGTGGAGTGGCCCCTGGCCGGGATGGCCCCAGAGAGCCCGCTCTGGGAAGGGTTACGTGTGCTGCGTGCAAGCTACCAAAATGACGATGAGTGAGGATGGTAAGAGTAGTACAGGTTTTGAGTTTTCCTAGCTGAGCTGCTAGGCAGGTGGTATGAGAAAGCTAATTTGTGTTGACTCTCCTCGAAAGAACGATGATGTAGGGCGAGTCGGCAAATGTCTGGAACGGGGAGGCGGATCTCAAGAGTCTACCTTTACTCATCGGCACCGGGCACATTCTGTCTACAATCCCTTCTCATCCACCCACTCACCTCTCTATGTTTTATCGTTCTGATTTCCAGCATTTTAAATATGCTTGAATTCTTAGATTCCTTACTTAGAGCATTAGTGGGTAGAGTAGATAGAATAATACTCCCCCTGCACGCCTCCCCCCCAAGTTGTTCATGTCCTCACGATCCCTGGGACCTGTGAATGTATCAGGTGAATGCAGAGGGGAATTAAGGCTGCTAAGCAGCTGACCTTCGGATGAGAGGATGCTGGATGTCCCTGGTGGGCCTAATATCGCAGGGGTTCTTAAACACAGCGGGGGAGGCAGAAGAGATCAGAGTCACGGGGGAAATGTCACTAGGGGAGAAGGCTCAGAGAGATAGGGTGTTGTGTCATGTCAACAGCTCGGTTTGTGGTCATATGTTACAGCGGCAATGGAAGCAGATAGAGTGATGACTGCAGAGATGTCTATGGAAAACTGTTGAGACTCCCTGCTCACAAGCCCAGGCTCTGAGGCTGCCTGATAGCAAGTCTTGGCTCTTGAGGGGCACCTGGGTGGCTCAGTCGGTTAAGCGTCCGTCTCTTGAGTCGGGTTCAGGTCATGATCTCGTGGTTTGTGGGTTCGAGCCCCACAGAGGGCTCTGTGCTGACAGCTCAGAGCCTGGAGCCTGCTTCGGATTCTCTGCCTCCCTCCCTTTGTGCCCTTGCCAGCTCGTGCTTGTCTCTTTCTCTCTCTCTCAAAGGTAAAGAAAGCATTAAAACAAAAAAAATCTTGGCTCTTGAGATGTTGATTTCCACCCCTCCCAGTGTTACTGTAAGAATCAAGTGAGATAATGGGTCTACGGTGCTGAAAATGGTGCCACGCCGTCCCTTGTTGCTATTTACCATTATTTTTCCTATGCTACTGTAGCTGGTGCCATTCATAATCTCCAAAAAAAATTATGTTTAGTAAACATTTGGCTTCTGTATACATGGGCTGCTGGGTTTTGCATTTGTCTAACTAGAAGACCTGGATTCACCCTCTGCCTTTGCGTAAAGGCCTTGGCCGTGATACAGGAAGTCTGTCTTTGAGATGTGGAGAAGTGTTCAAAGCTCAACACACAGCTTTGAGGGTGCACAAGGGAAGCACCGTACTGAAATCAGAGGGAGCACAAGTAGCTGATTTCCAGTGAGTTCGACAGTTTTGTTTCGTTTTGTTTAAAGTTTATTTCTTTATTTCGATAGAGACAGAGACAGCGTGAGTGGGGGAGGGGCAGAGAGGGAGACCGCGAATCCCAAACAGGCTCTGGCACCGTCATTCCGGAGCCTGATGCGGGGCCTGAACCCACGAAACCGTGAGATCATGATCTCAGTGGAAACCATGAGTTGACGGCTTAACCACCTCAGCCACCCAGATGCTCTGAGTTGGATAGGTTTTAATTTTCCCTCTCTGAGTTCCTGGAAGGTGGGGTCAGAATACTAGGTTAGGGAATGATTTTCTTGAGCCATTTCATGGAGGTATGGGCAGGCAAAGAGTTTGTTTAAAAACCTCTTGCAAAGTAAGTTGGGGATGTCAGATTGGGGTTATGTAGAAAGCTCATTTATCAAAAAAAAAGCAAGGCAAGTTGCTTTTTTCCTTTTGTTTTTGGTGTGTGATGTCTCACTGGAAGGCTTTCAGTGTTTCTCTTAGTCCCTGACTCTCTTAAAAACCCAGTTCCTATCCCAGGCTGAAGCACCTCTGTCTCCTTTTCTGCCCTGGCCTCTCCCTTTCCATGTTCCACCGTCACCCTGTTAGTGACCACATGTAAGGTCTTCAAAATTCCACCATTTCACATGTGCCCATCTTCGGCTTTGTCACAGCCCCTCCCTCCCTTGTGCCTCGTGCCTTGTGCCTAGACTATGACCAGTGCCTCCTGGCTGGGTTGCTTTCAGACTCTCCTTCTTAAAACTTGTTCCGCATAGATTCAATTACTTTCTTGAAGCACAGTTTGTGATATGAACCACTCCAGTCTGCCCAGTGCTTTAGTATCTCTTGCTGGTAACCCAGTTAAATATCGGGGCCTCGTCCCAGCATCCAAGACTACGGTCCATGCTTCGTACACTGTGAGGTTTCCTTGTCTACAGTTCCTGGGGGCTACCTGGGTTCATGTTGCTGCTCCTTCTGAGCTGACTCTCTCCATTCCTCTTTAGAGAGAGAGTGAGAGCGAGTGACTGCACACTGGAGCAGGGGAGGGACAGAGAGAGTGAGAGACAGAATCCCAAGTAGGCTCTATGCTGTCAGCATAGAACACACTGTGGATTCGAACTCACGAATTGCAAGATCATGACCGGAGCCCAAGTCAAGAGTCGGATGCTTAGCCGACTGAGCCATCCAGGAGTCCACATTTATTATATGTTCTTAATGAAACTTTAGTTTTACGGACCCTTATGTACTTTTATCTCCACTAATGGAAGCTCTTCGAGGTTAGGGTCTAGGAGTACTCCATATCTATGAACATAAACTACAGTTTGGTACATTACCTTGATCATGGTGGTAGTCTAAAGCTATCTTATAAGTGAAATTCCCTCATTGGTGAAGCTATCATTTTCTTTCAAAACGCAGATAGAAAAAGTACATAAAATATGATGTATATATTATAATGTGAGAGCCCATGAAATGGGGAAATACAACATGCCTTGACATCCTTGGGCTGAATTCTGCCTTGTGGGTTAGAGGAGACTAATAGCTGAATGGATTCCACCAATACAAACACACACACACACACACACACACACACACACACACACGCACACGCACACCCTGTAGCTGAGCCTGAAATGAAATGCATAGCTTTGTTTACAGAGAGGCTTCAAGGTAAAAGTCAAGCCGTTGAAGATAACATTATGCAATAGTTTCCTCTTGCTAGGTCACCAGTTAACCCCAAACTCCTTGGCGGAAAACAATCACCATCATCTCACATAGCTTCTATGGGCCAGGAAAGGGGAGTGGCCCTGCTGGGTGCTTCTTGCTCAGATTCGGTTACGACCTCGGGCTCAACAGAGGCTGAGGTTGTAGTCAGCAAAGACAAGACTCAGACTAGAGAGACTGATGCAAGGATCCTTAGTCCTGTGGCAAATGAGTGTGCTCACTCTGGGAAGATATCCTCAGTTCCCCCCTACATGGTCTTCTCCACTGGGCACATCAGTATTGTGGGTTTTTCAAAGGTTTGATTATTTTGAGAGAGAGAGAGAGAGTGGGAGAGAGAATGTGAGTGAGGGAGGGGCAGAGAGAGAAGGAGAGAGTATCCCAAACAGGTTCCATACTCAGCACAGAACCTAACCCGGGGCTCAATCTCATGACCTCAGGATCGCAACCTGAGCTGATAGGAAGAGTCAGATGCTCAACCAACTGAGCCACCCAGGCGTCCCAGGCACATCCAGAACTTATTGACACTGTGGCTGGCTTCCACCAGAGCGAGGGGGCCCCATGCAGAGTGGAGAGAGACTACCCAGGAACTTGAATATCGGGAAGTGAAAATCACGGGCGCCCTGTCGGAAAGCTGCCTACCACGCTCCCGTTGCTGACGTCCAATTATTCTATGTCTCGGGCCCCTGGTAGAAAAAAGTTTGTTGGCTTTACTTGAATCCTGTGGGGTTTGGTGGGGTCTGAGGCCTTAGTCCTCAGCTCTAGAATTCCGGGCTTGGCTTTCTGGGAGGCTCTCTTGCCCTTCTTAGAACCCGTCCCCCCAATTCCAAGCATACCTACCTAGTGGTGGCCTTGGTTGCTGGGCCTCTCAATTACAGTGGGAAGAATGCAGCAGCCCCGCCATGAATGCACAGCCATCCATGGCTTCTGGACAAGAATTTGATTAAACATTGTAAAATCAGTCCTGATGCAGCTAGAATGCCCCCATGTACCTGCTGACTTTTTGGTAGGGCTGAAATTAAGGGCCGGTTTCTTCCGAACGGAAGGTATTTCTCTCTCCCTTTGGAAGCAAATCCTTTTCCTAAGGATCTGGATTGGCTTCACTTATTTATTCAGCACTCTCTCAGCAGCAAGTCGATGACGATGAGATACATTCCATTTCGGTGACACACACATTTGAAAGGATTCATGCTTCTGATCATAAAAGATAAAGTTTGTTTTTTTCTTTCTCAACATCTGGAGCCTGATGAATAATTACTATAATTAAACAAGAGGCCATTGTACATTTGGGTATTTTTAAAGCTTCTGATGCCTCTCTGCAAGATTCACGTTGCACGCTCTTTGTTCTAAAGCCTTCTACTGTGCAGGGCTCACAATCTACTGAGGAGCCCTCATGGCTGGCGTGAAAAGTAGGTCATTACTGCCTAATCTTCATCACTCCCTTCTTCTGCTTCTCCAAAAGCTTTAATAACTGAGTTCACCGCACCCCTCAGGATTCTCCACCTGGCCCCACAGCACCTCATAGCTCTGGAGGGGAAGGAGCCGGACAGGGCATCAGGGACAGGGGTGTTAGCTCCTCTTCTCCACCCCACCAATGTGACTGGCTTAGTGAAATCATCTTGTCATCATCCGTGCCACCTCAGTGGTTGTTGACACTACTAGGGATCGATTTATTTTTTATTTTAATTAAAAAAAATTTAAGGTTATTTATTTTTGAGTGAGACGGAGACAGTGGGAGCAGGAGGAGGGACACAGAGAGAGGGAGAGAGAGAATCCTAAGCAGGCTTTGCGCTATCAACACAGAGTCCAATGCAGGGCTCGAATTCACAAAACCATGAGATCATGATCTGAGCCAAAACCAAGAGTCAGACGCTTAGCCGACTGAGCCACCCGAGAGCCCCAACGCTACTAGGGGTAGATTTTAGATGAGCCACCGTGAGTTAGAAACCACCTGCAGTCTTGGATTTGTTGAGTATATATTTCTTTTTTTTTTTAGTTATAAAATGCATCTTTATTTATTTTGAGGGGTGCGGAGGGGCAGAGAGAGAAAGAGAGAATATCTCCTGAGCACAGAGCCCAATGCAGGGCTTGATCTCCCCAATCATGAGCTCATAACCTGAGATGAAATCAAAAGTCAGACATCCAGGTGCCCCTTAGGTGCCTATTTCTTAACCACATTATATTAGTCCTATTATCATTCCATCATCTGGTTACCCTTCCAGGTTTATTCCCCTCAGTATTAGAACATGTTCATTCCTGTGCAGAATCCTGGTGCTTTGCTGGTCAAGCTGACCTTGGCACTGGGGTTGCTTCCAAGAACCTGAATCTACAGATGGATTTGGCATCTCCAGCTTTGTGATAGAAGCCCTAAAAATAACCCTAATCACCTAGAGCCCAAAGGGTCTTTGATACATGCTAGATCCTCATTTTTTATTGAGTTTGCCATTTATTCAACTTCATGGATGTTAATTATTTTGGCAGACAAGGAACTGCAAATATATCTTGATGTTCTCATAAAACAAATTGCTTTATATTTCACAATATTCTTTAAGTACCTTGTACATGGTAGGTGCTCAGTAAATTCTGATCACTTGATTGAGTGACATGAATTCACGATCGTTTGTTAATATTTATGTTTGGCCTTTTGAATCGTGATTCCAGAGGCAAAAATAACTAGGAGGATGGTGTGAAGTAAAGCTGGACCAGACTAATGCATGATGTTAGGAGGTTTATCATTAGAGAAAATCTTTTGTGAATCTGTATTAGTATGTATGTATGCATTCATTCACTCATTCAAAGTAGGCTCCGTTCCCAGCCTGGAGCCCAATGTGGAGTTTAAACTCCAAATCCCGAGATCAAGACCTGAGGTGAGATCAAGAGTTGCAATTTCTTGTCTGCCAAAAAATCATTAATATCCATGAAGTCGAATAAATGGCGAACTCAACAAGAAATGAGGATATAGCAGGTACCAAAGACCCTTCGGGCTCTAGGTGATTAGGGTCATTTTCAGGGCTTCTATCACAAAGCTGGAGATGCCAAATCCATCTATACATTCAAGTTCTTGGATAATAATCCCAATGCCAAGGTCAGCCTGCCTAACAAAGCACCTGAGCCACCCAGGTGCCCCTATACTAGCAGTTAAATAAATATTTACTATTGTATAAAAAAAATGTGGAGCTTGTTACAAGAGGATGAATGGTACCAAAATTTATTGATGAATAAACGTTTTGCCTGTGGAATCTTGAAGAATTGAGGGCATAGTCATAGCTAGGAATAACAAGTTAATGGCTATCTTCACCTCATTGATTGAAGGAGACTTATGAAAGTACTAAGACAGACAGCCACCATGAAACATGATGGAATGAAACCTGCTTTAGTATTTTGTGATTTAGTGTTTTTAAAATAATCCAGGGGAGGTGACTTAAAGCCGATGCCCTGTCTCAACAAAAGAATTCTGCTGGTATAAGAAACATTTAGGTAGCTATTGCAGAGACGAAAGTATTCATTTTTAAGGCAAAAAGAAAATATATGTTCATATTAAGTGTATATACTAAAACCGCCTGTATGGATGTTAGATACATACAGATTTAGAGTTAGGGCTCATACATCCTGTTGGAGGAACCATGAAAATGATCCTCTGTAAAGAGTTACTGGTGCCGACCGGCAGAATGTAAAGTGAGTGCATTCATTTATCCCCGCAATGTGTCAGATGACCAGCTTTCATAAAAAGTACTATTAACCTAAAAAATTAGGGTCAGTAAAAGCCTAGCTCTAATTCACCAAACTCAAAACGCTGAACCGTTAGACCCAATGAGCTCATCATGGTAGATTAAAGACCAAACATAAAGACATTATGAAATATGTGATTTTAATATGTTTGATCATATCGGAGCAATCCTTTAATAGCATGATTTTATCATGGAACTGGGCGAGTTTTTCCTGAAACCCAAGAAGGCGATCTAAAAGAATTTAACCCATTCTTGTGTCACAGCTGGAACTCTTAAGAGTGAGCTATCATGTTACCTCATTCAACTCTGAGCATAAGTCTGGTCTTTATCATTACTTGGATTTCACAAAGGAGGAAACAGAAATGGCTGATCTGCATGTCCCTACATTTTCTGCTATGCTCCTGTTAGGATCACTTGTGGAATGGTCAGAAACAAATACAGGGATGTTCAGATGGTCATTCTTGTGACCAAGAGGTGATTAAAAAACGGTTCTCAACTTGGAGCCTCAAAGTCAAGTGTGTGTATTCTCCTTTTCCTAGTGGACAAAATATAGAAGGTGGGGCAAGCCCCTCCAGACTGGAGAACTTGGTGGGCACCCTCATTCTTTCCCGGGGAAGTTGAGGCCAGCCCAGCCATGAAAGACACGCTGAGAATCAACAAGATTGGACACTGAGGGAAGGAGACAACTGAATTAAAAGCCCTTTCTCCTTTGCTAACAACCAGTTCCCACGTGGGAGAAAGCTCAGTTATACCTTTTACCTCGAAAGATTGGGACATACATCCAACATTCCATTCCCATGGGTACCATGAGGACAAAGCTCCTAAAGGCTCAGACATTTCTGAGGATGGTTGGCGGGAGAACACAGCTTTGCTCTTAGCGTGATTTTGTGACCAGGCCCAGATGGAAACTGCCATAGTCTGAATACGTGTGTCCCCCAAACTCACGGAGAAACTGTAAGGCCCTGTGTGATGGTGTTCGAAAGTGTGGTCCTGGGGTTGGGGGGTGCTTAGGCCGTGAGCGTGGAGCTCTCCTGAGCAGGATTTAGTGCCTTAGGAAAGGGACCCCAGAGAGATCCCTAGCCCGGTCCCCCATATCAGAACACAGAGAGAAGGTGCTGGCCAAGACGCAGGAAGAGGTCCCTCCCCACATGTGACCAAGCTGCCACGTTGTTGTCAGACTTGCCAACCTCTAGAGCTGTGAGAGATACATTTCTGTTGTTAATTAACCACCCAGTGTGTGCTGTTGGGTTAGAGCAGCCCAGATGGATTAAGTAAGACAGGGACTGTGGGCATCTTGACTTGCTCATGATCTGGTCCTTTAAAAATCATACTCTTGACAAACTTCCGCATTTACTTGGACGAGTCCGAGCTCTGTGTAGGAGACAAGTGGAGGGGGAGGTCTCATTTTCTGTCTCAAGCCAGTCAGCTCTGCTAGGCTTGAATACTCTGCTCAGTAGAACCCAGCAGGCAGCTGCCTGGCCCACCCTTCTTGTAAGTCGGGGGCAGCAGAGTGACTCAGCACCCCCTTCCTGTGTGTTTTGTCCAAAGACAATACTTTATCTGTAACAAGGGACATGGGAAACCCAAGTTGCTCCATCTTGGGACCTTTCTGTGACTCTCTTAGTACCTCTTAGAGAACAGTGTCCTAGGCAAGTGTGCCTGGCCTGCCCTTAATTCAGCTCTGTTCCTGACAATATGATTTATAGAACAGAGGACCTTGTGCATCAGGTGTTTCCTGTTTCCATTGCCAGAAAGTCATTACTTGATTGCATATGTATTTGCAAGCATGCAGAAGAAAAATGATCAAAAGTTTTTTGACTACCTCCTTCTTCCATTAAGGGAGGAATGTTCTTGAATTTTCTCTTGTCATGCTAAAAATTCTCTTTTCCAATCTCCACTTAATTATCTCTCCCACCTAGGAAGGCCCAGTTTTATCTTCTTCCCTATTCTAGGTAGACACCCTTCTCACCTACTGAAACATACAAATAGGAGGTTTGGGGAGGATTTGAGAAGATGACTATTTGGGAGGAGGAGACCTTTAATTTCAAAATCCACTCCAAGGAGGTATGTAAACCTCCAATCTACCTCTTTGTTGTATCATTTCTAGTTACACACAAACCTCAAAAATAATTTAATGTTGTTAACAACAACAAAAAAGAGTCCGGCATTAGTGATGAAGAGATTTTGCTTATATTTGTTTCAGGGAACCTGTACCCATTTGTTTTAGTAACCTTTAAAACTGTTCAGCACAGGGGTTCCTGGCTGGCTTAGTCAGTGCAGCATGTGAGTCTCGACCTTGGAGTCGTGAGTTCAAGTCCCACATTAGGCACAGAGATTACTTAAAAAAAATAGAAGAAGAAAGAGAAAGAAATGGTTCGAAGGAAATTATTCCAACTGTTGTGTTATGGTAAAATTCAAACTTTTTTTTTTTGTGGGCAAAATCTTTATTAATTTCAATTATGAAGACATCTCATTTTACTTCTAAATGAAAGAGTTTGGGAAAAAGTATCAGTCAATCAATCTAGGTTGTTTTAAAGGTTTTCTAGGAGCACCTGTGTGGTCCAGTAGGTTAAACATCTGACTCTTGGTTTCAGCTCAGGTCATGATCTCACAGTTTGGTGAGACTGAGCCCCTTGCTGCCAGCACAGAGTCTGCTTGGGATTCTTTCTCTCTCTTTCTCTCTCTCTCTCTCTCTTTGTCTCTGCTTCCTTGTGCCTTCTCTTTCCCTCTCAAAATAAATAAAAATAAATAAATAAGTTATTGTCTGTATTTCTTTTAAATATGTTAGCTTATAATAAGTGGCATGATACTGAAAAAAAGTAGTATGTTGGCTTTAAAAATTAACTTTCCTTAGATATGTCATCAGGAATAGTTCTCTCAGGTTAAAAAAAAAAAAAGCTTAAATTCGGGGCACCTGGGTGGCTCAGTCAGTTAAGCATCTGACTCTTGCTTTAGGCTCAGGTCATAATCTCACAATGTGTGAGTTTGAGCCCGAATCGGACTCTGGGCTGGCAGTGGGGAGCCTGCTTGGGGTTCCATCTCCTCTCTCTCCGACCCTCCCCCACTCACATTGTCTCTGTCTTTCTCAAAATAAATAAGCTTTTTAAAAAACTCTTAAATTCACCTTTATTTATTTATTTATTTATTTGAGAAGGGGAGAGAGCACCTTCTTGCATGAGCAGGGGAGAGACAGAAAGAGAGAGAGAGAGAGCGATCCCAAGCAGGTGCCATGCTTAGCACAAAGCCTGACGCAGGGCTCGACCTCAGGAAGTATGAAATCATGACCTGAGCCAAAATGAAGAGTCAGATCCTCAGCCGACTGAGCCACCCTGGCGCCCCTTGAATTCTACTTTAAATAAAAGTAATTTTCAGATGTGCTTGACTAATTGCATATAATTCCTTGTCACATTTTTAATGAAGCTGCTAAAATGCTTCATAAGCTGACACATTAATTTAGTACTACAAGACGATATTGTAGTACTTAACTCCAAACTTTCTCCGGCAGCGTGGACCATCAGGCATAGCAACGCTCCGTGTTGTTGGGAAATGCACACTGTTGGCCTCTTGGCAGTGGACTCTTTTAAAAAAAATTTTTTTTTTTCAACGTTTATTTTGGGGACAGAGAGAGACAGAGCATGAACGGGGGAGGGGCAGAGAGAGAGGGAGACACAGAATCGGAAACAGGCTCCAGGCTCTGAGCCATCAGCCCAGAGCCCGACGCGGGGCTCGAACTCCCGGACCGCGAGATCATGACCTGGCTGAAGCCGGACGCTTAACCGACTGCGCCACCCAGGCGCCCCAATTGGCAGTGGACTCTTAACTGGCCCACAAGTTTCTGGGCTAAGAACAGACTGGAATGAGGGTAGGATAGCATGTGAGGTTGTGTGACCAATTAGCATACCTCTACATTAGAAAGGGTGGTCATTTACTCTGGGCGGGGTGCTGGAGTACAGAGGCAATTAGATACCAAAGTCTTCCATTTCGGGGAACTTATTTTTTAGTAAGCAAACAAAGAACAATGATAATCGTCATCACTATTAGAAAACAAAACTGAATCTTCTCATAGGGACCAAGCCATGATAGAAGGGCTCTGTGCATCTGTGTTTTGTTTAATATGTTTTATTTTTTTAAATGTTTGTGTATTTTTTTATTTTGAGAAAGAGAGCAGGGGAAGGCCAGAGGGAGAAAAGAGAATCCTAAGCAGGTTCTGTGTGTCAGTACAGAGCCTGATGTGGGGCTTGAACTCATGAACCATGAGATCGTGACCTGAGCTGAAATCAAGAGTCCGTCGCTTAATCAACTGAGCCACTCAGGCACCTCTCACTTTGTTTTACTTTTAAGAGAAGTATCATCGATACACAAAGTTTCAGGTGTACAATACAGTGATTCAGCAACTCTATCCCTTACGCTGTGGTCACTGCAAATGTAGGTAACATCTGACACCAAACGATGCTCTTACAATACTGTTGACTGTGATGTGTTTAATTGTCTTTGCTTTTTATTTATGGTCTTTGTTTTTCCAAATGAAGTAACTAGTCTAGTTAGTGAGCCAGGATGCAAAAATTCATCCCCTTTAAAATCCAGGGTCCGTTTGTGGGGGTGCTGGTGGAAAAGTGGGAAGGAGACGGAAATAGAGTGAATGTTCGCATGGTGGTCATTTTCTTTCCTGTTGTAAACACCTTTTTTACAGAGCTCTGATGTGTGCGTTTTCAAGTTAACAGTGAAATCATATAGGCCAACTGCCTATGGAAATAAGCATGGATATTACATAAATAGACACTTGTTGATGAGTGAAAACTAAAATACTTGATCTAACTGAAGTGTTTTCTTTCGTTAAAAAAGAAAAACACATATTGGGATGCCTGGGTGGCTCAGTCAGTTAAGGGTCTGACTTCGGCTCAGGTCATGATCTGGCGGTTTGTGGGTTCGAGCCCCACGTCGGGCTCTGTGCTGACAGCTCCGAGCCTGGAGCCTGCTTCGGATTCTGTGTCTCCCTCTCTCTTTGCGCCTTCCCTGCTTGTGCTCTGTCTCTGTCTCAAAAATAAATAAATATTAAAAACATGATAAAACATATCTAAATGCAGGAATGGGAATCACAAAAGGATATTTAAGAAGCACTAGTCTTTGAAAAGTGGTTAAATTACAGTAACAACCCAAAATATTACCTACTTTTTACCTTATAGCTCTTTCATGAAAAATCACCTCATGTAGGACGAATACCCATGTTTGGCCTTATTATTACAATTAGACCCATGCACAGCAGAGTCACAGGGTTTCCTGACATGGATCTCAATGCCATGAGGGAGATGAATGCCAAAGAATGTCTATACTTTAGGTCGTTGTCGCGATTAGCCTTGTTTTTGTCAGGCTCTATTTGGAAAGGAAGAACGTTTTAATGTTTATAAATGGCTACTATAATTTTACTGTGGGCTCTGAGCCACGAGTGACTGAGTCGGTTGCACTAGAAAATACTGTTGGTCCACTAGTCTCAAGACACCAGGTGGCCGGGGCAGTGCTCTTGGCTCGAGACTCATCATGGTACCGGGAAGGTCTGTGACTGGCAATGCTGGGTCATCTGGTCACAGTGTTCTACAACCACGTGCGAAGAGCATTCGAGCCAGGAGCCAGTCACCTCCTCCCAAGTCCACAGAAGGTTCTGTTGCAATCCATTCATCCCTTGCCCAGAAGGGCCACTGGGGACAATGATGAACCTAACTGTGGGCTGGGAGAAATCAGATAAGCACCTCTATTGTGTTGACATTCTCTAGTGGCTTAGGGACGCAGAGTTTTTCTGAGGCTCAGACAAAGAAGCTCAGAAACCGCAGTGGCTTTAGAGGTTGATGGTGACTATGTGGGTTTCTCTTTAATCACACCAGAAGGTTCCCATTGTTTAATTGGACGACTCAATAGTCCTTGTGAGTTTTGAAAAACAAAAAATTCTCCTTACACTGATGTCCTTCATAGCCATCAGATAAAGGCTCTCCTACCCCGGAGTTCACATACCATTGTGAAAAGGAAATGATCTAATCTGGGAAAATAAGTAAAGCCTAAATAAACGGACTAACACAGGTCACTGGAATTTAAATCCACGTCTTAGGTTCCTCCCCCTATAGTTGATTATAAAAGAAAAAAAAATGTACCAGGAGCCCAGCCCTGAGCCAAATCAGGGAATCAGGGAAGTTTGGTGTTTGGCGTCTTACAGGTTTCGCTCTGGGTGCTTTTGACCTTCCTTCTTAACAATGCCGTCAGCACCCTGCCCTCCCCTGGCTCCCCGCCTCCCAGATAAACACACACACCTTTCATCCACCCCCTTGGCATCTGTTTGGTTTCTCTTATCAACCTGCTGCCTTCATCTCTGCTCAGCCATTTAAGTCCTAATTCACCTTGGCGCGGATAGTGACACCCAGAGGGACTCCGCTGAGATGTGAGGTTCAAGACGCGGAGGAAGAAGCAGGCAGCGGCATGGGCAGGTCAGTGGTGAGTCTGGAGCCCCAGGGAAGGACATTCCATCTGCTGCCTGCCCAGCCCCGCCTGGTCCTCCCCAGCCTGGTGCTGATCTATCACCTGTCTCATCTGGTGCCACCAGGCACATGGCTTCTGCCAGCTGAGGTCGCTGGATTTTCCTTTTGGCCTCTCTTCCTCTCCCTCTACGTTCCAAAATCTTCAGAAAACTGGAAGCCGTTCAGAGATAGCAACTGTGAATGTAAATGACAGCGGACAGTAACCTAAATAAAGGCCCTTGCTCCTCTAAGTGTGGTTTCCAGACCAGGAGACTTGACGTTCTTTGGCAGCTCGTTGGAAATGCAAGGTCTTGGGCTCATCCCACGCCCCCTGGATCAGATCTCAAGAACTTCCCAGGTTATCGGAAACATCTGGGACACATACTGCCCTGTGTCTCAGTACTTACCCATTAATTACATTCGAATTGTGGACACTTTTTCTGTACTAGAAAAATGCTATGGTGACATGGAGACTGCTTTTCACACCTAACCTTGAAAGAACGATTAAGGAAAGAAATACTCATATTGAGTATGTATACTGACGATTTTCCAACCCATAAACACCCGTGATTGAACATGGGACTGTGCATTTGGATGTTTTGTTACTGAAGTATAGTTGACGTACAGTTATACGTTTGAGGTGTACAAAGTAGTGATTCAGCAATTCCATGCATTTCTCAGTGCTCATCAAGATAAGTGTCCTCTTAATTCCCTTTAATTCACCCACCCTCCCATCCGCCTCCCCTCTGGCAACCACCAATTTGTTCTCTGTCCTTAAGAGTGTGTGTTTGTTTGCTTGCTTGTCTCTCCTTTGTTCATTTTTTTCCTTTTCTAGAAAATATTTATTTATTTTGAGAGAGAGAG
>NW_024412423.1:12602527-12615545 GCF_014898765.1 Herpailurus yagouaroundi | reverse complement strand
CCTGGCTGAAGTCGGACGCTTAACCGACTGCGCCACCCAGGCGCCCCTAAAAATATTATTTTAAAACGATTACTTTTTAAAAACATCCCTGATGAAAAAATTGTATAAAAACACAATAGTTGAGTAGCTATTTGGAACTCTGTTTCATTTGATAGAGAAATGGCAGGATCTGGAAATTCGTTCTTTTCCCCGTCAGAAAAATTAATCTACTCATTTGACCCATTGTAGTGTTTTAAAGATGGCTACAAATACATTTCACATCGCATATGCTTTTCCTGCAATGTGACTTTGAAATTGTTTTCCAACAGAACTTGAGGCCTACGTTGCTTCCCCTTGGCATCAGGCAGGCTTTGATGACTGGACCAGTGGAGTATGGTGGGAGTGGTTCTACATGAATCGGAGACAATTTCACGTCGGCCTTGCTGGAATTCTGGAATATTTTACTGTTCAGTAGTTACTCTTCACGTTTTTAGCCTCTAAGTGAACAGCGCTACTCTGAGAAATTCCAAACCAGTCCAGCTAGAGCGCATGGAAAGGCTCTGAGACGCTGGGTAGCCCAGCCTTTCATTGGTCCAAATGCACCAAACGAGAGACTATGAGTCAGAGCTAATCAGTTGAATTCTTGACCCACAGACCCCACGAGAAAAGATCAAACAATTGTTCTTCTTTGAAGCCAGTAAGTGACTGCTTACAAGTATTTTATTGCTTCCTGGCTAATGGTATTTTGTGTTCTCATGCCAGCTTCCGGCGGTGATATTTAAGTTTGAGCTAAAACTACGGATAGTGAATGGAGGTTGGTGTTGTCTAAGTGGTAAGAAGATTTTTGAAAGAGAAATGGAGGATGGTAGAAATGGGCTATTGGAATCCCGTGGGCAGTTGGGACGGCCGAAGAAGATGGAATGCCTTCGGTTGGGGCATTTATAGAGCACGGAGAATTTAGGTAACAGAAAAAAGTTGGCGCCAGATTAAAGGGGTTTTTAACTGGCAGACTGAAGTTTGACTTTGATCTGTGGACAAAGAGACCTGATGGACAGTTTGGCATATGCGCCTGTGTTGGAGGGAGGATGGCGATACTTACCTAATTGCTGTGGCACAGTTACAATTGTGCATAATGTGAAATACGTCCCGTAAACTTGACCGTGATTCCCATCTGAATACAGTACCAGGATGTGCTCTTTCATGCTTGGTCTTCACGATTTGTTTTTCATGTGACAAGGGCACATGCTCACACTTTACAAAAGCAGAGGGAATATTGCTCACAGCTGCATTTGGGCCACTCTTAAACTCCAGGGAATTTCACTCCTTGTTTCTATTTTTATAACCATCTTTGTCACTTTCACTTCTTCTCTTTTTCCCCTTTTAGATTCAGCCGCAGCCGTATCCAATAAAACACAGTGACAGATAGATGGATCTTACAGAAAATCTGCTGATTGCTCTCTCTGTAAACCTCACCTGTAAACAATAGAAGGACATTTGTTTCTCTGTCATGTTTCTGTGAGCGCATAAAGATGAAGAACCAAATCAATGTTAGGAAAAAAGAAAAAAAAAAGAATATGTTATGGTTGTCTCCTAGTTGGCTCTTTGGTCACCATTCTCCCTCAGAACGTGCTTTTGCGTTTTGACGCTCTGTTTCGCCGGAGACAAAAGAATTTCTGTTGCCCTGATTTTCAAGTTTCTCAGTGAGGAGACTCTAGAGACGCCAAATCCTAGTTATTGAAAAATGTTGACTTATTTCGTTCCTCGGATTCTGTGAAGTACCGTAGCCAGCATATGGTGTCGTGATACCATCTCAGAAATTGTTACATGTGGAATATTCGGGAATATGCTAAGTACTTGGTTTAATAACACTGTATACACAAAAGAGTTGGATATTTCAAGAAGAGCCAGGATAGTGACAAAATGAGGTTTGCCACTCCATCTTCGTTTCTCACCTGTCGCTAGCCCCCAGCCAGTCATTGACACGGGCACTAGAAAGATCTTTTGAGTTCACCACACAGTGGGTTACAGCTCTGTGTAGTTCAAGTTGTATAGATAGATGCTCTGCCTTGGACAGGATCACTTAGCTCTACCTGGATACCAGTGTTTCTTCTGCTGCCGAACAGGACCTTCGTGTTTAGACTTTGCACAGCTGGAAAATGCATCCCGTGGTCAACAAGGTAAAGCACAGAAAGAATGCCTCTGTGCTTTGTGGCAGGTGAGTGATTCGGGTCCCTCGTGGAGGCAGATGGACAAGGACCCGAACAGCAGTACAGATGGATAATGTAGGCACCATGCAGTCCCTTGGGGTTTGTACTGCTGGAAAACATTTTCAGCCCCAAGTAATAAAAATGACAGACAGTCACTCAGCCTACATGGAATTGTATCCTGTCATCTTTAGTCGGGAAAATCTGCCTCTGAAGTCAGTGGGGGGTTTTAGACTGAGAATGGGGATAAAATATGCCCCTGTAAGTAAAGACAATGGAATTAATGTTGAGCTGAGCAATTCAGAGCACATTTTAGTGACATGTATAAGAAATTATGGAAATTGCACAATTTCTCTTAGAAGTGCATCATCGCATTACTTGGTATCATGGTAGCCACCGATTTGTTTCCGAGGATGGATTTAACTGGCTTATTCATAGAATTCCACAGGGAAAATTGCCTTTCTTTTCTTCCTTAAAAGTCTATTAAGAACCTCATTCTATCACCGAGTTCTGGCTCTTTGAGAGCAGCATGACGTACCCAATGGGGAATTAAAAATTATATCCTTTACTTAATTCTTGGAGCATGTTTGCCGAGAGTTAACACGGTGATGAACGTGGTGCCTGGAACTCAAATGTTACTCCCGTGAAGGAAAGCGAAAGCTAGAACAGTCACAGGAAGAGGCACAGGAGAGACCCAGAGCCAGACCCAGGCTTCCAATAGGTGGTCTAAAGATGGGCAAAACTCTTCCTTTCTCCTTCTCCTGACACACAGGCCCCATAGCCTCCTTCCGATCGTGGGGGTGCCAGCTTTAGACATGTAATTTTAGTGAAAGTCGTTGCTTGTTCTCACAATACAGTGATTTTTTTTTAATTTTTTTTCTCAACGTTTATTTATTTTTGGGACAGAGAGAGACAGAGCATGAACGGGGGAAGGGCAGAGAGAGAGGCAGACACAGAATCGCAAACAGGCTCCAGGCTCTGAGCCACCAGCCCAGAGCCCGACGCGGGGCTCGAACTCACGGACCGCGAGATCGTGACCTGGCTGAAGTCGGACGCTTAACCGACTGCGCCACCCAGGCGCCCCAATACAGTGATTTTTTAAAATCAGGTGTCTCTTTAAATTTCCATAGTTTTCTTCTGAGAGCTCTTGAAGATGAGTAGAGTTAGATATATGTAATACGTGTGTTTATTATATACATTATGTATGTTACATGCGTATTCCCTACATATATATTGAAGTGCCACGAGGTCCGACACATTTATACCTTGAAGAAGCACGTTATTTAGATCTTTTGAGACCATCGTGTCGATTGATCAAAGATAGGATGGAAAGGGGCAAGAACTTGTTACTGCGTGTTTCAGGTCTGAGAATTGCTTCTTAGAATTCTTTTATTTCTCCCCTTGGTATATTTTCTTTCCCCAACACTAAATGTTCAGTGAATTTTCCGTCAGGGTTTGGTGGGAGGATGGGCACGGATAAGTGGTTCCTCTCCTCTCCAGTCTGCCACACTCTTGGGCAGCACATTTTCAGGTGCCCGCTGTGGGTACCTTGTAGGCTCTGGCCTTATATACCTCTGACCTTATATACCTCTAGGCTCTTATATGCTCTGGGCATCCCTTTTCCTTCCCATTCAGATGGTATCACAGGATTTGGACGCGAGTTCGATCAACTAGACTTTCCACTCAGATTTTTATCTTTCCTTTTGTTACACTCATTCTGGTCTTGCAAAGTCTTTTGTCAAAGTGCCAACCATCCACTAACCTCGCCAGAAAATGTTGTTGACGTGACGGGGTCCATCTTCTCTGTATCAGGTAAATGATGTAGTGGGTCTTCATGCACCAACGACAGTGAGCGAATGAATACAGATTGTTTGCTGGGATGCGATCAAAAAGGATACAGCCACAGACGAGGACCTCAACCCAAACTCCAAAGTCTGGGGATTCAGTATGAAAACAGATCTCTCTGAATCTCCTTCACCTGTTGCCCGGTGGCCATTTGTCCAGTTTTCTTTGGAAAACGAATGATCCCCCCGCTAAACGTCTTGACATTATTTCCTAACACACTTCTGATCCTGGTGGCGTAAATTCCTGGCAAAATCCAAGTGTGAAAATGCAAGTGGATGAAGCAGATCCTTCTGTCGCTCGGTTCTTGATCGAAGAAGTAGATCGAGACAGGTCCCGATACTGGATACTAGTGCTGCTGGAAGCTTCTTTCCCTGCCGCACGCTGTAATTAAAGAAGAGAGACATCACCGTGGGGCCAGGTCCGAGGCGCTGTCCAGTTGCAAAGGTCACTGCTGCACATGAGCCCTTAGTGTTCCCCCCACTGCCGTGGGCGCTCTGACTGCCGAAGGAGCCGCAGAAACACAATGCGTGGATAAACCAGGCATTGGTTTATCCAGTGATCTGCTTGTCACAAGTCCGGTCATTATACGTCTGCCCTGAATCACAGAGGATAATGCTGTCCGGATGGGGAAAAGCGAGATTTTGAAAACACGCCCCCTCAACAGAACAGAACAAAGGGATATTGCGTGTGCTGGTGGGAAGGATGTGGTGGACCAAGTGTGGGGGGGGGGTTGGCTTTGAAGCCCCATGATAAACCCCAAATATTTGGGAGCTGCTTTCTCTGGCAGTCTCTGAGCTTGGCAGCAAAGCTTTTTTTTTTTTTTTTTTTTTTTTTTTGGCGTACTAAATGGGGATTTGAATAAATGGTTAGGAATGCCAGGGTTAAATTGACTGTTATTAGCCCGTTCTCCGAGAATGAGTTGCTTTATTAGGGATTGTCCTTAAGACGGAGTCATTTAAAACCCAGAACCTCTGCTTTGTTTTGATAGGGGTGGAAAGTTGAAGCAGCGAAGACAATGGAGGAGGGCTCTGTGGCAGATTTAAAATGAGGAGGGGGTGAGTCATGGAAGGAGGAGTCAGGAGAGGGAACGTCCTCCCGTGAGCCTGGGCCTGTCCCAGCCCCCACCCTTCCAAACCCCACAATGCAGTGGGCAGACAGGATTTTTGTGAGCCTCTCTGGAGCCAGGGGTTTGACCTTGAAGCAGATGACCCCCTCTCCAAGGTAGCCCAGATAGAAACTTCATTTCTTTGCCCGCTTCAGTCAAATCCACAAAAAGAACGAAGACAATTCTCATCTTACCAGCCCCAAAGGCAAGATTTTGTTTGATATTCCAGACAAAGCCCTGAAATTGCGTTTGACAAGAGAGGCCCCCAAATAGTGAATCATCTAAGGTTTTGACACATGAATCAGATTTTCCCTTTGTGTGATGAGGTAAGCTTTCAAATTGTAAGGTAAGATGATCATGCTGTGTTTCACGCAGGGGAGGGGGGCAGCTAGCTCTCCCCACCTTCTCCTCCTCAGGGTGTCTCCTTGAACCCATCATAGGCACTGTTTTTATATAGGCTTAGGCTTTTTGATTTCACAGTGGAAGGTGGTGGGTTCTTTGGATGCTCAGAACTGTAAATACATGCCTCTAAGATTAATTTAGAAGTTCCACGTAGTCCTGCAGGAGGTCATCTCAGGAAAGAACCCTATAATTGTTCTCTGTTCCGCTCCTGGGTCTCAACGCGTCTGAAATTCTGCCCAAACGTTGTCCAGGTTTTCGTGCCTGTAAATCTGCAATGTCTGCTCATAGACCGTGTTCTCTCTCCTCTGTATTGAAACGGGGAGGTCTTTTGTGGGCAAGCTTGTGTGCCTTCCCTGATGGGGCTCAAAGGGCTTGTGGGGTACGTTGAGAAGGGGGTAGGGCCAGCCAGGAGGTGAGTGAACAGAATAAGTAGCACAGGGTGAAGAAGGGGGTTTCCTGATGGATGACGGTGCAGCCGCTCTGTTTCACCGTGGTCTCGCCTCTGCTCATCTCTGACGGGGATTAAGTGAGCGGGCTCCAGCACTCCCTGGGCTTGCCACGCGTTCAAGCCTGCATTTTCTTAAGTTTGGGTTTTGCAGTTCCATTGATGGCTGCTTCTTAAGCAGCTTGCCTGAGCCTCGTGGAGGCAGTTGGTGCTAACTTCTTGGCACCCAAAGCTGCCTTTCTTTCTAGAGGCTTGGCTCTTTTCACCGAGGCATTTTGTTGTCAAGCCCTGAGTTGACAGCGTGGAGTTACTATCACTCTTGCAACAAAAACTAAGTTTATAAGCTTGTAATTAGTGTTTAATGTTTAATATTTACACAGAGCTTTACAAAGCTCAAAACAGTCTAACAGAAAGAAAAGGGAAAGAAAGCAAAAGAAAACAAAAGCGCATTGGAACGGGCATGGAATGGTAGGAAGTCGCATAAAACGTATAATGCTACACACACATACACACATGCACACACACACACACACAGAGGAATGAAGACTCTTTCTTCTTCTTTTTGAATAAGGACTTTCTAGATAACCGCTGAGAAATTACTGGCACATATTCTTAGTGTTTTTTTTTTTTATTCAAAAATCATTACTTCCATTATTCCAGAAGTAACATTATTCAATAATGTTTTATCGAGTCCAGGTAATGACACTTAGGGGCTTGGGCCATAGATTTTATTATTATGTTGGGAGGGGAGGGAAAAAAAAACGTTTTCTTCTGTTCTTCTGAGTTCCTGGCTGAGCCTTTGTAATAAAAGACAGATTAACAAGATACAAACAAACAGATGATTTATTATTAACATGTGTACATCATAAAGTTATGGGCGATAGCCAGGGAAGAATTAATAACTGTGAGGCAGCCTAAGCCACCAGATTCCGTACCATTGTTAAAGTTCCCCCAAAAGATGTGTGTGTGCGTGTGTATGTGTGTATGGGCAGTGGCAGTTACGCAACATTGTCAAGAAAGGCAAGGGTAGGGTTTGTTATGCAGGTTTAGATGTATTCAACATAGAGCAGATTTTTCTGATTTACAGTCCTCTTATTCCTTGCAAATGGGTGTTTCTTTTATAAATGCAAATGTCCCTTGTAACAGGGCAACTTCTACTCTGCTTTTCTGTCTTCTCCTCTTTCCCAAAATAACACCCTCAAATTCTTATACCCAGGAACATTTTGCTGCCCTTAATGTTCAACAGGCTGCCTCTGCTTGGGGCCCCGGGTCTTTATCCTTCTTCTCTTTTTTCCGTTTTTCTTTCTCTTCCTCCTCCTCAGGCGGTTTGTTTCTTTTTGCTCAATGTATTTTAATATTTAAAATCATAATAATACCAAAAAATTGGGATGGGAAGATTACTACTGGAACTAAAAATTCCCCTGAGTCATCTCTAAGCCAAATTTCCTCTGAATTTATCAGTGCTTTTTCTTGACTGGTGTGTATATCCTTGCGGATCACTTTCTTTTTCTTTTCCTTTTTAAAAGATTTTTAGTTTTTGGGTCCGCCTGGGTGGCTCAGTCAGTTAAGCGTCTGACTTCATCTCAGGTCATGATCTCGAGGTCTGCGAGTTTGAGCCCCACGTTGGGCTCTGTGCTGACAGCTCGGAGCCTGGAGCCTGCTTCGGATTCTGTGTCTCCCTCTCTCTCTGCCCCTCCCCTGCTCATGCTCTGTCTCTCTCTGTCTCAAAAATGAATAAAAACGTTAAAAAAATCTCTCTTTCAAAAATAAACATTAAAAAAATTTTTCTTAAGGTTTTTATTTTTTCAAGTGATCTCTGCATTCAACTTGGGCTTGAACTCATAACCTCAAGATTGAGAGTCGAATGCTCTACCAACTAAGCCAGCCGGATGCCCCCGGATCACTTTCACTGCATATATATGTGTGTGTAGATGTGTGATAGTGTGTGCGCAAAGAGGTATTCAGTTGGTGAATTCTGAAAAATAATAGTAATGATAGCTAATAGTTCTTGAGTACTTACGTTCTAGGCGCTGCTGTAAACATGCTACGTTTTATCCTCCCGATAATACTATGAGGGGTAGTATTATTTGTGTCCACATTTTACTTAGGAGAAAACTAGGAGCCCGGAGAGATTAAGTAACTTGCTTGGGATTGTACAGTCTGCACGTAGGCAGGATTCACATCCAGGTCAGTACCTGCAACCTCTGTGCTGCTCGATTTTCCTCTGTACCAGCAACAATGTGTCCGGGAGGTTTTTTCTGTATCAATGAATTCTGAATTACTCTATTCTTCTAAATGGTCATCTAGTTCTTCATTTCAGGGATCAGCCATATTCTGTTTAGCCACTCCCCGTTGGCAAATTTTCGGTTGCTACTAGCTTTTCACCATAAATATCTACTGCAAAGTCTTGTATCCGTATATTCACGAACGTACGTGGGTGTTTTTCTCAATGACAGAAGAGAAGTGGGGATTTCTGCCTTGATACATATTGCCGAGTTGCTTTCAAAACGTTGCTCTCACTTCCATTTCAAATCCGTGTCGCGTGAGAGTACGTATTTCCCTTTGTCTTGTCAACTCTTGATGTTAGTGATGTTGAAAATTTTTGCCAACTGGATGAGAGAAAACTTGACATCCCGTTGTTTAAACAGTGGTCATGTTTTCCCCGTTTGAATTTTATTTTTATATTTTGCTCTTGTGAGCAGCTGCTCTAAATTCTATTACAGCCAGGATTTTCCCTGGCCATCCCATCTGGGGATACAGCTGGGGTCACTTCAACTGCAATTACCCATGTCTAGCACAATGACTAGAACATAGTCAGAACTAAATAAATAACGATGGAACAGAGAAACCAAATGTCACTGACTTCCGACTCCACCTACTTCTCTAGTTCCTGGAACTTCTTAAAAATTAACTCTCAAGTACCTCTGGGTCCATTTCACACATGATCACAAACAGACCAGTTGAGTCAGAACTTCCAGTGGTCACACTGCCACTTGGTGTTACCCTCAACTCAGACCCTCTGGTGTTTCCTGCTCCTCTCCCAAGCACACGGTTCCCTCCCAGTGGCACGACGGACCGCAGGGACTGCCTGAGTGGATGCGCTAACTGTGCGGTGGTCTGGGAAGAGGAGCAGCTCACTCCATCTGCCTCATTTATTAGAGGATTCTCATGGCTGTGTCTCCCACATCCTGCGTCTTCAAAAATTTAGAGAAGTGTTGTTTTTTTTTTTTTTTTTTCCACTGTTGATCTAACAGCCTCTCTCTTCTTAAAGGAAACACATTTCTGGGAGGCTAAGTTTTTCTCTTGGGATCATTTTGTTTCCCTCAGAGCAACCCCGCTCCATGAAAATACGCCTCTGTTTTACTAATTCATCAAACGATTCCAGACATGCCTGAATGGTAATGCTAGACAGTGGTGCCCTCTCAAGCCTCGTCATCTCTCCAGTTCCCTGAAATCTCCCGCTGTGAGCTGTTAGAAAATATAATTATTAATAAAATTGTGTCATCAGAGGCAAAGGATTAAGGCCCACAGTACTAATTTTGAAATGTTTAGAGAAGGAGTTTTTTGGTAATTGTTTTAGAAGAAGATTGCCATATAAAAGATGGCTCCATTTTTTCGGCAAACACGCGTTTAAGGCCTAAGCTATGGTGGTGCTGTGGTAGAAACGCATAGTCGTGTCTGCAAGAGAATGATAAAGACACGCCCCGCAAAAATTTGGCATAGTCAAGGATAGCACATACTGTGATGGTCTGGAGAAGATTTGAAGGGGCCACGGTAGGGAGTTGGTGAAATTTATCACTGGGGATGAGGAAACCCTCTCTGTCAGGGTCGTGGTTCAGCTAAGGGGATCTTTTTTGATCTCTCATTTTGGGGAGCTGAAGTGACTATGACTTTGCTGTCATCACACGAACTCCAACCATAATGACGGATAGTGGGTCACAAAAGATCTGTTCCCCTAAACTGACATTTAGCCTGAAACTAACACCAAACCACGTCCAATAAATGTGAGGGCGTTTTTAAAGCCTCTGTCCTACAAGTTTTATAGATATTATCCTAAAATGCCCTGCTGTAACAGGAAATAATGTGATTACATGAAATAAACCAGACCTTGGAAAGTCCCCCCAAACACTTGTCGTCAAAGGTTACTTGGAGAAACATCTGATCGTGGTGGCAGAGAGGGAGTCGATCTCATTTGTCTCATGTAGGGGTTGATGTGTGTCTCTATTTTTACCTATTCCAGGTCTTTAAGTGTATGCATTTCATATGATTATATGTCTATTCTGTGTTTAGTTTTAAATGGGCTTTGAAGGAGATAGAAAATAGTGTTAATGAACTCAAGTCTATCAGATATTTTCTGTCTTCGAGTTCGTCGTAAAATATCTGATACACGGAGATACGTGGAGGGCAAATGGGAGAATGCCACCACCTTTGTGATGATACTTTTTTTTTATTTTCAAGGTTAGAGGATAACCCATGGGTGTATATTCTCCTAGAACTTTTAAGAAAACAGCTTAACACTTACAGTCTCTAATTTGAGATGTTCCCAGGTGAACCTAGGGAAAAGCAGGGTGGAGGTGAGAGGTTGGCATGAGTGAGTGAGCTTTAGTCCTTTGGGAGATAGCTGCCTACAGGTTGTGTTTGTTTATTCATACAACAAAAATAAGGAACATTATATACGGGGCCATGTGTGTGAGGTAGGGTATGGAAAGACAGGTTTTTTTTTTTTTCTTTTTAAAGAATTCGTAGTCTACTTCGGTAGACATAGACCTCACCGTGCAGTTTTAGTGCCGTAGAATGCTGTCTCTAGCTGGTCTTATACTAAACGAGGACTATAGGCAAAATGTGTGCCATAGGGGCTAAAAGGTGGGAATGACTGACCTCTCAGTGAGAATTGAAGGAGACTTATCATTGAAAGTGATGTTTTATGGATAACACGTATATGAATTTTTTTGTTTTCCCTTTAAGAAAAAGGCAATTACAAAACCCGGGGAAGAATAAAGCAAAACAAACACAGCACAAATGTTGCAAGGGAATAATGGTTGGAAAATGGAACAAACCCAAATATGAAACGATTTCTTGTAATTAATGACTTTTAAGAAAGAGTCATTCATTTGAGTCCTTAGATCTCTTGATCCTTTGCTTTTAAATGGTACACAGTTTATGACTTTGGGCCTGCGAATAAAGAAATATAATCCTGGCACCCTGCTGAGCTTTGTAGTCAACACTATTTTACATGTCAGATTAATCCAAACTCTTGGATTGGTTCAGTCTTTACCTTGCTAAATCCTCATCTTCAAGTTAAAAAAGAATGCCCAAAGAAAATCAGCATTTTCAGTAAACATTTAGCGTTAACTAAATAACTAGAAACATTGAGATTAAGGTAGTTGTCTCTGGGAAGCACCACTGTGGAGGTGGAGAGGAATGAAGACAGAAAAATGTTTTTTCAGTGTTTATTTTTTTTGAGAGAGAGATGGAGACAGAGCTCAAGCAGGGGAGGGGCAGAGAGAGAGGGAGACACAGAATCCAAAGCAGGCTCCAAGCTCTGAGCTGTCAGTATGGAGCCCGACGCAGGGCTCGAACCCACAAACTGGGATGTCATGACCTGAGCTGAAATCAGATGCTTAACCAACAGAGCCACCCAGACGCCCCAGATAAGGTCAACCTTTTAGAATTTAAAATGACTTCTGTGCTACTTAAAAAAAATGTATGTCTTACTTTCGTTTTTAAAAGGTGACTCAGAAAACTCTAAGATAAATCATTGATGAGTCAATGCAGAGAATCAGAATTATTCCAAATGACCACCCTTAGCCCTGTGAACCCTACAGATCTAGAGGGTACTTTTCTTTTTTGCTTCTGCTAATACTCTATTAGGCAGTACTTACCTTCCTCACAGTGGGCATGGACTGTGCCACATCCCTTTTTTGTTCTACCAAACGAGATATGTAGAAGAGAAGGAAGAAACAAGGTTCAGTAGCCATTTGTCCTGAAGATAAATGGTTACAAGTGCTTTTGCTACTAAGTTATGCTAATCCACTCTGTAATCCAATCACCATTTTCTAAATGACAAGGGACCCTAGTGCCAAAGGAACTGTAGTCAATTTTCTCTTTTGTCCCAATAGGTCAATTATTCTTTTTTTCCTGAGGTGAAAGAATAACTTTCTTCCCTGGAACTTGGGCCGGATCTGAAACGCATACCCCCCACTGGATCTGCCAAACTATTACTGCTCCATTAGAACCAGCTGAGATCATAATTACCTAAGAAATACTAGTGTTCAATCCACATTCTAGGGTGTCAGTGACTCCTGGCACCCCGGCTCATTCAAGAGTCAAGGATCGTATGTTCTGCCCTTTATTTTCCCTTTGGACTTCTGTGACCCCGCATGCTGAAGAATCCACAGGGCAATGTCTTAGAGCTGCTTAAGGGGAGTGAAAACCCACCCATTCGGCACTAATTCACGTATGTGTTGTGGCATCCATAAGGGAAACGGTATGAAACTTTACTGTGTTGAAGAAGCATGGGCATTCCTCCCACTTTGGTTCCTGAAATAACACCAGGCACAAGGAGGAAATTAGAAAGGTCTCTGGATAGGGATTGCTCATCGTATGGATGGCTGGTAGGCATAAAGATCCAGGAATACAACACAAATGGAAGGCACGTACCCTTTTACCCTTAGTGAGGCTCTGCGTCGTAGCCACTGGGAAATGTGAGTAGGAGATTCAGTAGTGTTTCCCAAACCAAATGTTTTTAAGGATTATTTTTTTCTTCTCCATGTTTCTACCTTAGGACACCATTTACCTTGATTGAAAGGGGTGTGTGTGTGTGTGTGTGTGTGTGTGTGTGCGCGCGCGCGCACGCACGCATGCACGCAGAAGAGAAGGTGTCTTGATTAGCTCTCAAGTGTCCTTTTTGGATAATCAATATCATTCTGGCAAAAGGCGGCACCAGCATCCAAGGCCTCACTGTTAGGGCAGCTTTATCAGGCATATTTCCTCAGTCTCTGAATACCCCAAATAGTGTTACCAGTGATTTTTCATCCT
>NW_024412423.1:12539493-12602127 GCF_014898765.1 Herpailurus yagouaroundi | reverse complement strand
CTCAACTCTGTCCATTTTAGATGTGCCTTTTACCTGGAAATGAAAACATGTTTCATGAATCTCTTCCCATGGTTGTTTGGAGACATTCTTATTGGCAGGTCATAATTAGGTGATTATTGGCAGTTATGTAAATTCTTTTATTCTTTACTGCTTTATGTGTTTCTTTCGCTTATTGGTCACTTTTAGACTTTGACTTCTATTTTAGGGCCATAAAGGTTTTAGTTTCAGTTCAATAAATCGGTTTTGTAAAAATTAAGTAGCAAATCCAATGAAACCAGTAGAATAAATGTGGAGTCAGTTAGTACAAACTCAAGCTTGGGTGATACCAGCAGGGTTAAGTGCCCTAATTTGTGCATATATACGTATTAAGAGGAAATAGGGTTTTTTTCCCCCCACGATAACCCTGCTCTAAAAGAATATCTGATTTTCATACTTGAAGATTTTGAAGAAAAACTTTGCAGATTTTTCATGGAAGGTCATGAAATTGTTATAATTTATAAAATATATTTTATCTAGATGGTGTTATCTTTTAAAATAAAAGGGTCTAAAACAGACGTTGACGGGAAGCAGATGGTGAGAAGCAGAATTTTTTAATACAACTAAAAAATTGTAAGGGCTGCATGAGTTGAACATGTACACGAACTCGTTCCTGTCATGTTTGTTTCTTTAGTGCTTATATTGCAAGCCTTGTTTTGGAGGGTTCTGTCTTCTATATCGGCAAATATTACAGGATTGTAAAGGAGGTGAGAGCAGGCACTGAGTTTTTTCTTTGCTCTGAGAAACCTTGCTCCAAGCCGGGAGCCGAATAGTGATGCTGGATGTAGAAACTCTTAAGTTTACATCCTCGTTATGGTGTCTGATGAAGGGGCCTCAGGCCAATGCTTTGGGGTGATTTTGCAGTGCCGTAACGCTAGACTGAACTATTTGCCTCTGTTGCCAACATTGCCAAAGACCTGAAATGTGACCTCGTGCAAATTATACGGTGTTTTTTATATTGCAGAAGAATGTTACTGGCTTTAGACAAACATTGCAGTGATCGGCGAAGTTCCACCGATACTTTAAATTTAGTCCTATGGCTCAAGAAAAGAGTCTGGAATTCTCTTCGGTCAGAGGAATAGTTATTGGCGACGCACGGCCCATTTTCAGAGCCTTCTTGCCTGGTGCTGGTGCCCTTTGGGGAAATAGGCAAGTTTGTTTTGGTTTCCAGGGAGACATTTGATTCTTGACCGTGATGATGGACCTCGATACCTCTCTCCTAAAAGGCAACAATTATAGGGGACATTAGAGCCACTTTGTCATCATTTTCACTGTTGCCAAAGGTAGATAAGTCACCCTGTGGTGGTCTGGCTCCACTCCCACTGCAGCAGTGTATTAAAGGATGTTTTTCCGTCTAGATCCTTGTGCGTTGAAAGGGAATTGAAGATGAGTCCCCTGACGGTGGTCACATGAATGCTAATGAAGGAATGTGGCTATGTCCAATGAAACCTGTTTTCCTTCTGCTGCTTTATGGGGAACAGGTAAGGAGCTGAGACCTCACTGCCACGCGGTGTGAGTGGCAACGGGTGTGAGGTCAAAAGTCTTGGGTTTGGGGACACTGTTTCGCTGTGAGACCACGGGCAAATTGCTGAAGCCCTTTGTGTCTTCGTGGTTTTTTTCACGTGCCGAGTGAGAATCACTATCTTCTCTAGCTGTGTCACAGTGTTGTGAAAGTAAGGTGGGTGCGAAATTCACGAATGGGCTGTGTACCGTGACCCTCGTATGAGTGTCGGTATTTACTGGTTACATGTCCTTGGCTGTAAGCCCTAGCAATGACTCTTGGCTGACTCAAGTTAGAAGGAATTTATTGGAAGGATATCAGAGGCACACAGAATTACCAGAAGTCTAGAAGACCCTGCTGGGATGTGGCAGGAAATAGGGCAGCACTAGAAGCGAAGAAGCACGATGCTCTAGAATTCCCTGCAGGAACCGTCCTTGGGGATGGAGGGGAGATTTAGTCGTTTCCAGGACCTTTGACCTTATGCTCAGAATTAAATACTGGGGAAAGGACCTCAATTTGTCTCAGTCTGTATTGTGGTCTGATCCCTTGGGCTCGGGAAGGGCTTGGCGCCCGATTATTGTCCCAGCAGCCTATGTCCAGTGGACAAGCCATTTCCCAGAAGAAATCAAGAGTCCTGTTAGAAAATGAATGGATACTGGACAATCTCAAAATCCACAGTGAAAACTCGGCGGTGCTTACGTCCCCGGTGTGGGATATAAAATTTACACATTCAAAGTCAGTGACTCTGAGCCCCTGTTCCCTGCACTGGGGGATGATCTTTTTTTTTTTTTTTTTTCTTCTTCTTCCTGGGTCTCACCGGACAACCTTCCAAGAACAGTAATGATTGCTCAGACCCAAGAGTGAATTGCGATTACCACAGCCTCAGGCAGAGAAGAGAAATGTGAGATGTGGCTTGGCCTAAAGAGTCCTGTTTTGGGGTGGTTGATGTTACGGCCCACTGTAACGCTGCTGAAATCTAGACGGTCTAACTTGTCTGGACCTCGCCTTCTTTGTCCTCTGCCTGAAGTTGGACCCTGTCTGGGTACGTGCTGTACATCCGGGGGCTTTTCCCTGCAGACATGCACTGTCCATCACCCTTCATTTAAAGTGCTAAAGCGTGGGGCGCCTGGGTGGCGCAGTCGGTTAAGCGTCCGACTTCAGCCAGGTCACGATCTCGCGGTCCGTGAGTTCGAGCCCCGCGTCGGGCTCTGGGCTGATGGCTCGGAGCCTGGAGCCTGTTTCCGATTCTGTGTCTCCCTCTCTCTCTGCCCCTCCCCCGTTCATGCTCTGTCTCTCTCTGTCCCAAAAATAAATAAATGTTAAAGTGCTAAAGCGCTTGCCAAGCTGATGACGTGGCCATAGTTTATTCTTTGCACGTACAGGGTCAAAGAGGGAAATTTTCTGTCCTCCAAATCTGTCCAGGTCTGGCTGTGAATCTGGTGCCTGCATCCAGGGCATTTCTTGTCGCATTCATACCTTGTGCCTGGATTCCTCCTTCCTCCTGATGTGCGAGCCCTGGTCCTGGGGGTAAGGGAGGTCCCTCTCCCTTCCCGTCCCAGGGCGCTAGTCACCATACCACGTGGATGATCTTTCTTAAAGACTCACGGGGAAGTACAGGGCTGTTGTGCTTCAACTAGTACATTTAATCACTCTTTCAGACGGGAGGGTACTTTCAGTGTGAATGAGAATCAAGGCAGAGAAAATGAGGACAGTTGAACTGAGGACAGGGAACGTAGGCAGGGAAATGTAACGGGCCAGTTCACTGAGGCAAGAGCTGTGTGTTTTCTTGCTCTTTTGCCTCTGCCCCAGTCTGAGTCCTTTCCCTTCTTTTCACTGGATTTGCCTACATTCTTCACACGGCGATGGAAAGCTGATTTTTCCGCAGGTCCCCACAAGTACGTAGATGAGTATAATCGGGTCCAGAAAAATGATGGTGCCCGAGCTGGCAGTAAGAGGGACAGGTCTGCGGAAAGATAAGTGCATTTGAAGCAAAAGCCTGGTAGATAGTAGAAAAAGCACGTGTCCAGGATGGTCCCTGACGCCCCCGAGTTGGGGCCAGGACAAAATTCTAGTGAAGAAATACACGTTTGTCCTTCTCCTCTTCTCATCCTAAGACAAGCTGTTGTGGCATTGGAGTGGAGACAAGGTTAGGACATGGAAAACTTGGTTTAGTCTAGTGTTTCTTGGCCTTCTAAGCTGATCACAAATACCAAGTCGGTTGCGAAGAAGATGCCGCGTTAGATGAGCCCCGAAGGGCATCCGAGGAGAAGAGAAGCAGACCAGGGCTCCTTAAGCCCACTGTGCATTAGGTTAAGCTGCCCGAGTCAGGATTCCTTGGAAAGGTCAAGTAGTTACCGATCCGGGGGCCAGCAAATGGTGCAGCTTCGAATCTGAGCTATGTCCTTGCTTGAGGTTGCTTTCAATCAGAACGCTCAGTGGATGCGATCTCCAGTTGAGGACAATAGCAGGCCTTCCCATAATGCACGGTCATCCGGACATACTTCCAAGGATGCCACAAGTGGTTTGTCCGGGAGACTCCCTCCCCAAATGTCAACTGGGTCCGTGTTTGCTGTGAAATGGGAACACATGAGAATAATCACATCTTCTGGGAAGATGATATTTGCAGTCCTTGGTTTCCAAAACATTTCACAATTTCAATCAGGCTGTTGTTGGTTTTTTTTTTTTTTTAATACATCTCAGCTGTTTGGCAGGGACTTATCAATACATTTTGGTTGATCAGACAGAAAGATGAGCATCTAGTTGGTGCATTTGCTTTATTCTCTGACACAGACGTGTGTTGTTGTTTTTTTTTTTTTTTAAATCAAGACAACTTGTTCAAATAAGTTCGCTCAACTTAGAATGATGTTCCAGAAAAGGTAGGAAAGAGGCTCTCCGGAATGGTTTTGGTGTGATCTAATGAGTCACATAAAGAACAGCATACAGAAACACCTTGCAGTTTCTCAACACACTGAAAATGCTCAGAGCGTTAAAGGAAAAAGAATTTGAAGCCCTCCACGTCTGTTTTCTGTTCGTTAGCAAAATTTTGGCAGTACAGCCACAACTGTTTACATGGGGGAACATGAGTCAGTCTAATTTAACACGATGTGAATGTGTTTTGGAGTAAAAATGTGCACAGTATATCATGAAATTATGCGCTGGTCCTAGATCCAAATAATGTCAGAGCTGCAAAAGCTGAGAGAGCATCCAGCTTAACCCTCTTATTTAAATGATGAGAAAATGGGGGCCTAACCTGGTGAAGTGGCTTACCCAAGATCAAACGGCTAGTCATTTGCGGAACTCGTCATCTTACAATCTCTATTTGCCCTTCGTTCTACTTTTCCGTAACGGTGGTGTTAGGCTCTCTCTGTGGTCTTTGTCCTCCCCTCTAAAAGACGGCTTTGGATAAATATTTCCATTTAGTGACCAAGACGCCTGAATATCAGGCGAAGGACTTTGAAAATCAAAACCCAGGCCAAATCATTACCCAGCATATAGAACTTCTACTTCGGTATCGACTCCATTAGCCAAAACTGGTTAAATCATCTCTTGAAGTAGGAAAAATTAATGTTTTCTCCGAAGTTTACATCATGATTCTGGGACTGAGTTTGGCCTGGCTTAGAACTCATTTCTGTAACAGGACAATGGACGTTAAGCGAAGGGCAAAATTGGGGGTGCCTGGGGGGCTCATTCAGTTGGACATCTGACTCTTGATTTTGTCTCAGGTCATGATCTTGTGGTTCGTAGGTTCAAGCCCCACTTCGGGCTCTGAGCCAACTGCATGGAGCTTGCTGGGAATCCTCTCTCTCTCTCTTCTTCTCTCTCTGTCTCATCCCTTCTTGGGCTGTCTCCTCAAAATAAATAAACTTAAAAAATTTTTTTTAAAAAGAGAAGGCCTGGGGCGCCTGGGTGGCGCAGTCGGTTAAGCGTCCGACTTCAGCCAGGTCACGATCTCGCGGTCCGGGAGTTCGAGCCCCACATCAGGCTCTGGGCTGATGGCTCGGAGCCTGGAGCCTGCTTCCGATTCTGTGTCTCCCTCTCTCTCTCCCCCTCCCCCGTTCATGCTCTGTCTCTCTATGTCCCAAAAATAAAATTTAAAAAAAAAAAAAAAAGTTGAAAAAAAAAAAATAAATAAATAAAAAGAGAAGGCCAAAATTGAAGATCAGGGAAAGAAGATTCAAGTTTTCTAAAGGGGAAGATGAATCTCTTGGATGAAATATTTAAAGAAAACCCTTCTTTCAGTCCTGACAGAATGAGAGGTGGAGAGAAATTTTCCATAAGGGTTCTGGTCACAGCAAGCAAGATTACTTTTCTCCAGGTCAGTAGTATGTATCAGACACACTGGGCTTCAAACCTGCATGTGTCACACAAGCTTAGGTCTCAATTTCTTTCTCTAAAAAAAAGAGGTAAAGCAATAATTGACCTCATGGCCCTGAAGTAAGAGTAAGCTCCTGGCAAAAACCAGTTACATTTTTGGTGGTCTAACAGCAAACTACTGGAAAGAGAAATGAAGCAAACGATCCCTTTTACAAGAGCATCAAACAATCCTAAAATTTGAATGGGACCAAAAAGACCTTGAATAGCCAAAGCAATTTTGAAATAGAAGAATGAAGCGGGAGGCCTAATTCACCCGATTTTAAACGATATTGCAAAGCTGTAGTAATCAAAACAGTACAGTATTGACATAAAAACAGTAACCTGGATCAGCGCTCAAAACATCACTAATCATCAGAACAATGCAAGTTAACATCACAATGAGATGTTAACCTACTCCCGTTAGGATGTGTATTACTGAAAAGAGAGGACCTTACAAATGCTGTCGAGATGTAAAAAAAATAAATAAAAAATAGAGGCGCCTGGGTGGCTGATTCAGTGAAGTGTCCGGTTTCAGCTCGGGTCATGATCTCACGGTCTGTGAGTTTGAGCCCCGTGTCAGGCTCTGTGCCGACGGCTTGGAGCCTGGAGCCTGCTTCAAGTTGTGCGTCTCCCTCTCTCCCTGCCCCTTCCCTACTTGGGCTCTGTCTGTCTCTGTCTCTGTCTCTGTCTCTCTCTCTCAAAAATAAAACATTAAAAAAATTTTTCAATAAAAAGATAATAAAAAATAAAACTTAGAGGGCAGGGGGATCCCTGTGCACTGTTGGGGAGAATGCAAACTGGTACAGCCCCGATGAAAAACAATATGGAGATTCCTCAAAAAATTAAAAATAGAACTACCATATGATCCAGCAATCCCATTTTTGGGTATACATACAGAGAACACACAATTACTATCTTGAAGAGATCTCTGTATTCCCATAGTCATTTCAACAGTATTCACAACAACCAAGGTCTGGAAACAGTCTAAGCGTCCATGAGCAAATGAATGGGTACAGAAGCAGTGGTGTGTGTGTGTGTGTGTGTGTGTGTGTGTGTGTGTGTGTACACATGCATACATATATGTATATACAATGGATCTTACTTGGCCTTTCAAAAGAAGGCAACCTTGACATTTGTGACAACATGGATGAACCTGGGGGACATTATGTTAAACGAAATGATCCAGACAGAAAAACACAGCTTGCATAGTGTCACTTGTATGTGGAATCTTAGGAAGAAAAAAAAAAAAGTGAACCCCTAGACACAGGATAAAATGTGGTTGTCAGGGACTCAGGAGTGGGACAGATAGAGTCGTAAAAGGGTAGAAACGTTCAGTTAGAAGATCTGATGATCTGACGTATAACATGGCGGTTGTAGTTACTGAGACTGTTGTCTGAGTGAAATGTGCTACGAGGGTAGAAACTGAGTTCTTTCTCTCACACAAAGAAAATGCTTGAGATGAACGTGTTGATTAACTTGATAGTGGGAATCCTTCCACAGTGTAGACATATATATATCATCAGACTGTATGCTTTAAATGTATTACAGTGTGGTTTATATATACAATGGAATACTATGTGGCAATGAGAAAGAGTGAAATCTGGCCACTTGTAGCAACGTGGATGGAACTGGACGGTATTATGCTACGTGAAGTAAGTCAGGCAGAGAAAGACAGATACCATATGTTTTCACTCATATGTGGATCTTCAGAAACTTAGCAGGAGACCATGGGGGAAGGGAAGGAGGGAAAAAAAACTTTGGGAGGGAACCAAACCATAAGAGACTCTTATTTTTTTATTAAAAACATTTTTTTAACCTTTATTTATTATTGAGAGACAGAGACAGACCGTGAGCAGGAGAGGGGCAGAGAGAGAGGTAGACACAGAATCTGAAGCAGGCTCCAGGCTCTGAGCTGTCAGCACAGAGCCTGATGTGGGCCTTGAACTCATGAACCACGAGCGAGATCATGACCTGAGCCGAAGTTGGATGCTTAACCAACTGAGCCACCCAGGCGCCCCATAAGAGACTCTTAAAAACTGAGAACAAACTGAGGGTTGATGGGGGGTGGGAGGGAGGAGAGGGTGGGTGATGGGTATTGAGGAGGGCACCTGTTGGGATGAGCACTGGGTGTTGTATGGAAACCAATTTGACAATAAATTTCATGGTTAAAAAATAAATAAATGTATTAAAGTTTTCGTAGTCAATTATACCTCAATAGAGCTGAAAAAATAGTGAAGAAACAGGATGTTCTCCAACATCAAGAGGTAGATCCTGTTCCCTCACCCCATCGCCTGTGGGCTGGCCTTGTGACTCAGCTTTGACTTTGAATGGAGTGATGTCTGAGTTCTGGGATATGGGCTTCCAGAGACCATGCAGTTTCTGTCTTTGCCCTCTTGGAGTGCGGCCCTGAATCCCTCCCTGAAAGGAAGCTGATGGAGCTTACAGAAGGATGCAGGGCCCCACACGGGAGAAATAATCTGCCTGAGCCCACAGGCTGCCAAGCTGCCAGGAATGTGAGGGAGGCCATGTCGGGTCTTCCTGTCCAGGGAAGCCCCCGGCTGAAGGCAGCCACACGTGAAGACCCAGGGGATAAATTCATGCCTGCCACACGGTCATGCTCACCCTTGGGAGGGCACACACCCACTGTCTGGGCATGCAGATGTGTGTGAGGTCATGCCCCCACGCCACCTAGGGTTTTCCCTGAGGCTGTTTCTTTTGCCCCCCTGCTGCATTCAGAGGTCCCATACCTCTCCTGTCCCGTCCATACAACTGGGGACACCAGATACGAGAACCACTACTGATTGTGACCTGGTGGGTTATGCGTGAGGGTTTCGCTTCCCTTAGGATTTCAGCCAAAGCTGCTGGCCACTGATGGTTATACAGATGGTGTGATCACATACAGAGGGAAAAAAAGATGTCATGTGAGCTTGGGGTTCTCTTTTCTCAGTCCCATTAAAACATCCTGTTAGTTGCCTTTGAAGGACAGCCCTGTCACAAAATAAATTTTCAGAAAATGTGAACTATGCTGTCGATAATTATTAGCTAATAATTATCCACATAGCATTTTACAGTTTATAAAGCAGGCCCAATAACTTTATCTTAATTAAATCTCAAAATAACCCCTTGGGCAAATTATGTTTTCCACCGTATAGAATATGGAATAATGTTACCGGAAGTTAGTATCTTGCTTAAAATCTTTGGAATCTGACGTTACACTCAGGGTTCATAACCTGCTCTTTGGATGCCATTTTAAATTTCTGTGTTCTGCTTCTGTGTAAGTGACCTGTAAATACATGATATCACAGGTATCACTAGTGAACGGGTATTAAAGCTTGGCTGTAAATAGTGAATTAATAATCTGATTTCAACTTGCCCTCTTGGCTTAGCCTCTGAGATGCTCCCTCAGTGTACTGTTAATTAACATGACGTCTAATAATTCGCTAATGTCCTTGGTTTGAGTTACTCCTAATGTACCTCTCACGTCCTTTCCCAGGGCAGAAAGATGTGGTACAAATCGTCACAAAGGTCTAGCACCTTCTTAGGCGGCTGTCTTCCCGTGGCGAAGCATATTGGCTGGTAGTCCTCTAGGAAGTACAGAAGAATCGGGGCAGAATATTCCCAAGAGGCAGTGGCTTATAGTGGGTGTCGCCGAAATGTTTTCTGCAAGAGAGACTGAAGCCATCAAGGGAGTATGAATCAAAACCGTAAAGATTAAAAACAAAAAACAGGGGCGCCTGGGTGGCGCAGTCGGTTAAGCGTCCGACTTCAGCCGGGTCACGATCTCGCGGTCCGTGAGTTCGAGCGCCGCGTCGGGCTCTGGGCTGATGGCTCGGAGCCTGGAGCCTGTTCCCGATTCTGTGTCTCCCTCTCTCTCTGCCCCTCCCCCGTTCATGCTCTGTCTCTCTCTGTCCCAAAAGTAAATAAACGTTGAAAAAAAAAAATTAAAAAACAAAAAACAAAAAAACAACCTCAACCTCAAGGAGTTACCATTTCGCACCCGTTATGGTGACCCTAATCAAAAGGACAAATAATAAACATTTTGATGAGACGTGGAAAAACAAGAACTCTCGTACACAGCTGGTGGGAATTTAAAACGGTGTAGCCACCTCAGAAAAGCTGGGAGTTGCTCAAAAATCTAAAAATAGTTACTATGTGACCCAACAATGTGACTTCTGGAATTGATCTTACCTGTTTATGTCAAATGTTACACATTAAGCCTCGTGGCAGCATACGTCACAATTGGGGGAAGATGGAAAGAATCTGATTGTCCATCAACTGATGCATGGATGAATAAAATGTGGTCATCCGTATAATGGGACATTATTTGGCAGTAAAAAAAAATATTTGAAATACTAATAGGCTACCACGTGGGTGAACCTTAGTGACATTGTGCTAAGTGAAAGATGACAGATATAAAGGCCCTTTATCGTATGATTCCATTTGTCTGAAAAGGCCAGGATAGATCAATTCATAGAGCTGCAAAGCAGATTAATTATTCCCTTGGACTGTGGCGAGGGGCACGGTGGTTGGGAGGTGATGACTAGGGAGGAGTAGGGTTTCTTTGGGGGCCGGTAAACATGTTCTGTAATTCACTGCGGTGCTGGACGCACAAGTCTGTGAGTGTAGCCAAAGCCCTTGAATTGTATTATTTTGAAGGACTGAATTGTATGATACGTGAATTATGTTTCAGTGGAGCTCTTACGAGAAGAAGAGAGAGCAGGGCATACTAAAAGCTCAAATGGTACAGATATTAAGATGCTCAAGGAGAGAAATAGCTCTAAAGGCTTATCTCTGAGGTGCAAATGTCAAATGCCGGGGAGCCTGATGTGGGTTTCACACCCTTTCCTCCTCGGTGAGAAGCTCGGGGTTTGGAGTTTCCTCCTGAGTGTGGGCGGCTGCACCGTGGATGGGTTTTCGGGCGAGACCCTGTGCCAGCCTCTCCTCCCCACTCTCTCATTTGCCTGATGGGTTCAAGTCACCCACTCAGGTTTTGCTATTCTTTCCTGAGCAAACTGTTCCATAAAGAGCTATAGATTCGGAGTGTTCAGGGGAGGAGGTGACTTTCAGATCTTTCTATGTCACCGTCGTAAACAGGAACCACGGTCAGGGTCTTGACAGTGGGTTTCTCGTCAGTAGGAAGTGAACATTTGGGCTTCTGCATGGCCAGGGGGAGGAGGGGAGTTAGACAAAGCGAGGGGAGCTAATGTTTATTCTAGTAAGGAGAATGGCTGCTGTGTTCAATGCACTACATTAGGCCCTCTGCCCACCTCTTAATTCTCGCACTCATGTGGCAAGATAGGTATAATTATTTTCGATCGGGAGTTGAGTCAACTGAGGCTGCAAGAGAATAAGTGGTTGGTCACCCGGCCCACAAGGAGTGGCCCCAGAATATAAAACCAGGTCTGTTTCCTGCTGAAGCTTGTGACTTCGAAATCCTCGATTCAGACAAACATGGGGAACTGACCCTCTGGAGTCTGGGGCCTGTAGAAGTGACCACAGACAAAGGTGCCGTACAAAATACACGCAGGGACTGTGGCCCCACGTGAGTCAGGTTTGACTCGTCGTATTTACCTTTGATTTAGGGGAGGGGGTCATGCGCTGCTGCCGGGGGATGGGCACCCACGGGGATCCTGCTGACCACTACCCCACCTTTACTTGGCGAACGCGTCTGACTGTCCCCCTTTGCAGATGGTCAAGGTGCTTGCCCTTACGGCTAATTGCCTCCTTGCTTCTGAGCGTCCCCTCCGCACCCGGGGACTGCTTTGTGTAACGGGGCCCTAGGCAGCTGCTGTGAGCCCGGAGGTCAGGCGAATGTGGGTTGAGGACAGGAAGACACCTGCCTCTTGCATGCAAAGATGGGACAAATGACAACATTCGTTGCCTTGGATCTGAGCAGCCCAGGCAGCATGTGTGAGGGCCTCGCAAGCTCTGTTTTCTTCATGAGCGTGGGTCCCTCTTTTCATATCTGGAGCAGGGAACAGATGTTTCATCAAAAGACACATTGAAAATAAAGATAATTATGCAGTAAGAGGCTTAATTACATCAGTTTATTCAGGTCCACTTAATTGCCTGACGGCCTGAGTGCCGCCCCCTTATTTGCAACAGAACCTCTCATGTTTTGCTGGCTTGTCAAATCCTTTGATGGCTCGAGGAAGACGTTATTGACTTAGCAATTCAGAAAATATCAATTCCTTATATACGGCTGGGAGAGGAAAATGTAAATATTTTTAACAAGCCATAAAGAACCGTCATTTTTCTAGAGGTGGTTTACGGTGTCCCATAAAGGATTAATGATTGCAAGGGCTCAGAGAGGTAAGCCTGAACTAGGTATTTCCTTTCCAGTTGTCTCTTTGGTCATATCTGAAAGCTGGCCGGCAGATTAAAATCCCAGAGGGAAGGTGATTTGCTAGTTTAAGGAGGCCATTTGAATCATGTGACCGGTGAAGCAAGTGACAAAAAAAAAAAAAAAAAAGAAGAGAAAAGAAAGAAAAGAAAAAGCAGTTTCCTGGTGCTATTTCCATGTCACCGTAACTTCAAAGGCATAGATTAGTTCTGTTTCAGACAGGTGTCCTGTTCCCTGTCTCCTCCCTAGCCCACCAGCTTTTTTGAAGCACTATTTTCTATTTCGAATGCCTCTATTTTCTCTCACCTTTCATTTCTTTCACCAAAGCTTGCATCCTGACTCCTGCCCGCACCGTTTCAGTCTTCTGAGCACGGCTGTCCAACTCTGCTGCCTTTTAGTCCTTATCTCATGAGGTGGTCTGGAGCGTTTACGTAAACTCTTCTACCGTGGCTTCCAGGGTATTGCACCCTCCTGGACTGACCCCTTGAATCAGCCTGGATACCATCAGGAAACAGACGGCACGTTCATACTGAGAAATTGAAGGGAGTGTGATCGAGGGGCTCTTGACAAAGGTCGGGGAAGCCTGCAAGGTTGGGGCAATTTGCTGGGGATATAGACAGAGGAGCTGTGAGCACCCGTAGGGCTCAGAGGCAGGAGCAGTTAGCTCAACTGCCACATGGAGAGAAACCCCAACAGAAGCTGTGCACTTGTGAGAGAGAGAGAGCTCATCTAGGGCAATCTAGTAGGCAGAGGGCTAGGGGAATAAATACTCCAACTTCACTCTCTCCCTAACTCTGATTTCTGCCAGTGCTTGCCAGTGGCCCAGTGAGCCTGACTGTCAGTGGACAAGGGAGACCATGGAGGCAGCTCGCACAGATCAGCCTCCTGGCTTGGAGCAGGGTGGAAAGTGGATTTGGAAGGGCAAACAGAAAGTACCCACTACATCCCCATCTATCATTTGTTTTCTTCTTAGGATCGCTTATCAGCCCTTCTTCCATCACCGTGTCTATTAATATCATGTTCCTGAAGGCTCTGTACGCCCCTCTTCTCCTTGTCCTAGACAACCTCACCTACTTCTTGGTAGGTGACGAAGCTGGAAGTATTATATTGTGGCTGTATTGATAGTTTCCATGTCCCCTGTCTCCTTTTCTCCCAAGCTCCGTTGGCTTGATGTGTCCATATTAAATGACCTGCCCCTCCCTTAGTTTTAACACATTCACATAGAACTCCTCTTTCTCCCAGTTGGATTCTCCTTGAACTCTGTCCTGGGTTAATGTTCTCCTCGAAGACCCTAGGCTAAAATCATCATACTTCTCTTTATTTTCATCACTTTTACCCAGCCATTTGGCTACCAAATTCTGTAAATTACATCTCTGAATTATCTCTAGTATTTCTTTGCTCCTCTCCATTGCTCTGGGCAAGGCCATGGGTCATGCTTCCATTTTTGAAAAATTTTTTAAATTTATATGTACTCGTCTGGGATCACTTCCAACTTCTTGTCTTTAAATTTTACATGGTATTCTACACACTCCTTCTCAAGTTATCTTTCTAAAGTAGTTTACATTTTGTTAAAAGCCTTCAGTGTCTTAACATGACCTGTAGAATAAGGTCAGTAGTTTAGGATGGTTTTATAGCCCATTCCATCATAATCCCAACCTATATTTCTGTCCACACAGCTTAGTATATATATCCTTTTAAGTAATTCATCCTTCATATCTCCATTCCTTTTATCATGCTGCCTTTAAATTAGTATATGCAAATGTCAATGTCAGTGAGGGAAGCAGTCTATATGACAAACAGGGAATGAAGAAGATCGGGCGATCAGAGAGAACATGCCAATGTCAAGTTAATTCAGGTTCTGTGGATTGTTGTCATGTGGGACTTTGAATCCTTTGTTTTTAGATGTCTATTTCCTGAAACCCACCAACAACCGTGTGAGTTGATCATGTGTCCACGATCCACTTGTGTTAGAATCTCTCTGACAGTTTTAGTCCAACGGATCCCTGATGGGCATATCAGGGATCTCCTGAAGAGAACAATTTGTGGTAACATAAGGTTCCAGATCCAGTCACTCATTATTCAGTGGAGATCAGTGGCCACATTCCATGTGGTACATGTAGGAAATACAGCCCTATGGTAAACAGCAGGGCCATCTGATGATTTGCAAATGTTGGAAGCTGACCTTACTCACACTCCTGTTTCCTGAGAGATTGGGGGGAGTCCATCAATTTTCCCACCATATGATGGCAATAATAGCTACCTGTGAAGACCCATGGTTTAGTGACCAAGGGAGAATACAACAAAATGCTGTTTTTCTGAAGTGCAGTGATGGGTGATTTGCAGCTTCTAACAGGGTGACCCTGGATGCAGGGCTGACCCCAGATTCCTGAACACAGGATATTCCTCTTTGGCAGCTTTATCAGCTGGGATGTGAAGGAGTAGGTTATGAGGAGTTTTCTGCCCTGAATTCTTCATTCTTATGGGGTCACCTGAGTGACCAGTCATGGTCACCCAGTGATGATCATGGAAACCCAGTCATGATTTCTTCGGATACTACACAGTCTGCATAGAAAAACCTCCCTACTCATCCACCCACAATATAGTCACGATGAGCTCTTCTCTCACCTCGTGTAATTAGCTGTAGAAGTCCTCCTCAGGAGGGCTTAGGTGATATATTCTAGTCATCCTAAGAACCATGTAAAATATAATGCACCTGTCCCTGAGCCCTAGGAGAAGTCATTTGAATAAGAGGGGGCATCTGAGTTTGTTCTCAAGAAGTATCCATGCACAGTCAGGTTCTAGCGACCAATCCTGTAGTCCTAAGGTTTCCTTTCATGACTGTCATGAGTGGTCTTATAAGCTCTCACACTCCAGATCTCAGCTCCAGGAACCTGGGAATTACTTTCTGTTCCATTCCAGACAGGGCTGTAAAAATATAGCCAGCATTGCATTGTACCATATGATAGGAACGTGATTGTAAGTGATGGGCAGCACTTTGTACTCCAGAGTTCTCGTCTTACCCTATGTAGATGATCTCCTTTCCATCCTTGATGGCCCCGTTCAAGTGACCAATTGCTTTTGTGAAGCGTGTCCGGGCGCCCAGCCAGAATTGATGGAAATACCACGGGGGGGAGTGGGGGAGGGGAAGAATGGGTCCCAAATTATGCAGAGACTTTGCAATCTGGCCAATCTTGTGTCAATAAGAAATAATACTTGTTTAATCCTCACGACCAAGGTTGTGAGATGGTACTTGCAGCTCCCTTTGCGGGAAAGAAAACTAAGGATCAAGGAGGTATTACAGTTGGCTTAAGATCACATAGATACTGAGTATCAGAACGAGCAGTCACACATGAATCTGTTGCAGATGAAAAGTCCGTTTCTCTCCACAACGCATTTTTTCCCCAGTTAACTTCATTTCCTATATAGTATACTGAGTTTTTACATCACAGCTGCGAAGCCAAGTTCTTCGGGGGGTTAGATGGGTAATAAATACAATTGTGTGGAGAAGCCAAATGTAAATCAGCAGAGACTGAGCTGGCCAGTGGATGCTGGGCTTGAAACATTCCAATTAAAACTCAACATAACAAGCAAACCCAGCAGGGCTGTAGACCAAATTTGCCTTCAGGACCTGAGTTTGCTACGGTATCTTTTTTTTAATCTATATACGTGTGTGTTTGTGTGTATATATATATATATATGTATATACACACACACGTATATATACGTGTATATATATACATATATACGTGTATATATATGTGTATACACACACACACACACACACACATATATATATATATATATATAATTTATTGTCAAATTGGTGCCCTCCTCAATGCCTATCACCCACTTTCCCCTCTCCCCCATCCGCCATTTTGTGCAGGTCTCTTCACAAAGTAGAAACACTATAGATGTCCTGTCAGTTAAACGAAAGAAATTAAATACTTGCCTTTAATCTTCAAATGGGTTTTCTTCAAATTGTATTTCTATAGACATATATCCATATGAAGGTAATTTAAAACTATTAAAATGGTTTGGTTAAAATTATTGCCCACCCCTCCACTGCCCATCTAGAAATTTGAAGTGACCAATGAATGAGACACGAAGGCCAAAAACGATAGATTGGTCCGATTCCTTTTTGTTGGCCTCAAAACTCCCAAAAGAGATGTTTGGTTTCCCAGTAGCTCTGAAGATGGGGTCTGTTCAACAGGACACAGTGGTTTCCCCCCTGAAATGCATTTTGTTTATTATCCACAAGCTCTCTTTAAGAGTATTACACAGCAAAACTGCGTATTGAACTCAGGTGTGGCTCTTGAGTAAGCCTCTGGGAACAGTGACTCTGGCCAGTTCCTTGTTCTGGGGCCTCCCCATCACCACCAGCCAATACATCAATCTAACTGGCCTTGGTATGTGGTTTTCAGAAAATGAAAGAGAATTGCTTCAAGGAAGCCAAGATCCCAAAAGCTCTGTCAATTACTGTTGGTTTTCTGACAGGGAAGATTTATGGGTGATCTTATTTTATAAAAATTATGAAGCCTTTGAACTAAAAATAAGTGCTGGGCCGAAACTAGAGGAGGAAGAGATTATTTCATCATCCAGGAATTTGTTTCCCTTCATGTTCTGCTGCTTTAGACTTTGTATGGATTTATACACACTAATTTTCTCAGTATGAAGTCCAAGGTTGTCCTTAAATTAGACGGCCCTGCTTAATATGAAGTTACCAAATTTATCTTCAAGGAGGAGAGGGATAATCATCCCGTAATGATTTTAAACTCATGCTTATGGGTACGGTCATTTCAAGCAAACCCTGATGAGTTGGGAAAGACTTTCCAGCCCTCTTTGGCATTTCAACAGCATTTATTATCGTTCTGTGGCCTACATTAACTACTATTTTTAAGGGTAGCCGCAAAGATTGACCATGTATAATTGAAAATCTGAAAACCGCTTTCCCTATGTTTATTTAAATGTAATTAGCACCTGTTTTGAATTAAACTTTGTACTACTTTGCCCAGAATTCTTCAAAGAAACTTATTCTTAGACCTATATAGTATACCAATATATAAGACAATCTGAGTTTCTTACATGTGCTGCTTAGTTTTACATAGCTCCTTTTCAGCTTGTCTCGGAGGACTTTCTCAGCGATTCAGAGACATGTCTCTGTTTCTTCCAGCAGTAGTTGAGATGTTCTGCGTTTTCTATGGATCCGTGGGTTTTGATTCCCCAACGTTCACCTCATTTCCCGACCCCAAAACCTACACCTCTCTGCACCTGTTCTCTCATTTTACTTTCATTACATTTTTTGGTGGTCAGATTAATATCCAGTGTTTGGATTATTATAACCACGTAAATCTGAAAGTAGGTAAATATGTAAATATGACCATACATACAATGCCTTCTCTATTGTATTGAATACTTTTGAAGTCCTTTTCATTTTTCCTAAAATGATCATTTCAACATACTCTACAGCCCATTCTTTGCTTCCTTATCTTTGGCCATCCCGCACAACTGTATTACCTGCCTAATTAATCCTTGAAGAAATTGTCTTTTTGTGGTCCTATAATCCCTACTAGGACTTTCTGAAAGAATTCTAAAACTCCTTTCAATCTACTCGAACACATGAAATTGTCTCTCAGTTCCTTTATTTTTCCTCTTAGAAATTCCCTCCTCGGACCCTCGGTTATCCTTCTATGATGTGTACCGGTTGTTTTCTAGACCCATTGCACAGCTGTTGTCCTGGAACTTGTGCTCTAGGAAATGATAAATTACAAAACTACCCAGAATCGTTTACCCTTTCCTACCTTACCCTGTGTCTTTGCACCTTCTCCTATCCAGCAGGGACAGTTACGTCCCTTCCCTTGAATCTCGGCTGTCGTCCTTCCCTCTTGGAACTCTGCTACCTCCATGACAAAATCCCAGCCTACCTGGAAAATGCGCCACCCTGTGGACAAAGATGATCTACCTTGTTGAGGCAGTTCTAGAGTAGGTAGTCTTAACAGGTGACCCAGAAATTGAGCACAGGTGCATGAAACCATCCAGGACCAGAAGAGCTCAGCTAAGCCTATTCATCTTGCCAACTTGGAGAATCTTGAGCTAAACAAATAGTTGCCATTTCAAGCGTCTAGTTTGAGAGTTGTTATAAAAACTCTCAGAGTTCACATAGAATTGGTTTCAGGAGAAGGTGCCAGGTGAATTTATGGGAGGTGGAAAGATAGCATCCCGAGCATGTGGTTATGGTGTTGGTGCTCAGTAGGCTCTAGAAGCTGAGGACTCTGAGGTATGAGAAGCAGCTTTGGTTCAAGAACCTGTTGAAAGTTGTTTTGTTTTGTTTTTAATAAGATATAATTCATACAACATAAAATTTACCAGTTTAAAGTGTAAAATGCAGTGGATTTTAGTACATTCACAGGGTTGTGCAACCATCACCCCTATCTAATTTGAGAGCATTTTAATCGCCCCTAAAAGAAACCCTACACTTATTGGCAATCACTCTCTATTCCTCTCTCACCTCAATCTCTAGGAACCACTCATCTACTACTGGTCACTATGAATTTGCCTCTTCTGGACATTTCATATAATAGGACTTCTTTGGCTTCTTTCATTTGGCACAGACTTTTAGCTCTTACATTTAGATCTTTGATCCTTTTTGACTCAACATATGTATAGGGTAGGAGGTAAGTTGGCCGACTTGATTATTTTACAACCAGATATCCAGTCGAGAGTGTTTTTGTGGCTGAATATATTCCATGGGGAGGTGAAATTCTTCCCTAAGAAATTCTACTACAAGAGGTGAAGGGAGGAGCCTAAGCTTAGAAGTGCTTTCTATTAAGGAAATGGGGGTCTGTATGACTGGACAGACCTCACCCTCAGGCAGACAACAAAAGCTCAAGTGAAACTAAGGAGTTAGATACTATGGGTGGAAAAGATTGACACCTAAATTAATACCTGGTGATTGGGTGCCCATCACTTCAAATTCCTAAACTTTTTAAGTAAAGCCACAGTATCTCAATTGTACTCTGAGAAATGAGACAGTAAGTTGAGAAAGATCACCACAGACATGGTGAATGGATGGTGCCAAATGAATATTTTACTGGGAGATTTTACCCTATTGGTTTCAAGTTCGCAGTTTTTGGGTTTGGGATAGCAGGCATCACCTGAGAGCATGTGGTGATGCTGAACCAAGGCTCATCTTTCCACTCTCCTCTCAGACATCATCGAATGTTTGCCTTCTGCCATTCAGTAACTCTTACGATGGACTGTCAGACTATACTTTTGCCTGCAGTTAACAGTTCTAGAAGGCCAGAGGTTATCTTGTTTTCTCACTCTGATGGTTGTGGAGCCAGGGCTATAATTACCTTGTGTACCACATTCAATGTTCAGAATCTTAGGGAAGGGGTTGCGGTCCTTCAATTTATAATAGGAAATATATATCTGACCTTCATCCCCAGTTTTGGCACAGAGCTCATAAAACTCTTGGCATTTTCTAAGTAATGAGAGCAATAAACTTGCCCTTTGTTATATTAATGAGATGACTTTTTGAAAGCACCTAAGTCTGAGGGCTGTTTGCCGGTGGATCCGACCATGTGATTAGAGGGTTGGAACTTTGAGTCCCATCCCCTGACTTCTGGGGAGGGAAGGGGGGCTAGAGGTTGAATCGATTGCCAATAGGCAGTGATTTAATCAATCTTGCCTTTGTTATGAAGCCTCCATAAAAAACCCAAAAGGTCGGGGCTGGGAGAGCTTCCAGGTTGGTGAACATGTAGAGATGTGGGGAGAGTGTCATGCTTACCAAAGCCATGGAAATGCTGTGCCCTCGCGCACACTTTGCTATATCCGTCTCTTCTATCTGGCTGTTCCTGAGTTAAACCCTCTAATATCTTTTTGCAATCAATTGGTATTCTAGTGAGTAAATGAATTTCCTGAGTTCTGTGAGCTGCTCTAGTAAATGCCTTGAACCCAAGGACAGGCCTTTGGAAGCTGTGATTTATAGCTGGTCAATCAGGGGATACTTGGGTGGTTCATTCGGGCTCTTGATTTCGGCTCAGGTCATGGTCTCACAGTAGTGAGATCGGGCCCCATGCGGGGCTCCACACTGGGTATGGAGCCTGCTTTGGATTCTATACCCCTCCCTCCCCCCCCCCCCGCTGCCCTTCTACTCATGCTTCCTTTGTCACTCTCTCTCTCTCAAAAAAAAAATAAACACTTACAGCGGGTCAGTCAGATGTACATGTCACAGCCTGGACTTGCTGTTGGCTTCTGAGGTGGGGAGTGGTCTTGTGAGCCCCATGGAATCTGATGCTGTCTCTTGATAGATGGTATCAGAACTGAGTTGAATTGCAGGACACCCAGCTGCCCTCTGTATAATAGAATTGGGTTCAGAAGCTGTGGGATGGAGTCAGAAAGTTGAACTAATACCACTTTTGATGTATGGAAGAAACTGTATTCAATACAAAGAGAAACATCCCAAGATGCAGCCGGTGAAGGAACGACTTTCCTCAGGCATCAAGAACTCCAATACCTGAAAGATGAAAGAATCCTGAATTAGGGAGGATGAAATTGGAACTTGAAGAATTTCAGACGTGGGACCGTTATTAACTCACTAGGTCTAGAAAAATGGATTTTTAACCTTAATGCCTTTGGACTTCACCCTGCCCCAAATTTTTACTCACAAAGGTAAAATAACTTGATTTGGACTTTCATATATTTGCATTGTAATGCTTTTGAATTGTAATGTGATAATGGGAGGGTATATATATATATATATATATATATATAAATCTGAGTTATCTCTACATTGTTGACATTTTATTATTGGAGTATCTTTATACATTTTTTATTGGATATTTTCATGTTATCACTTAATCGTATTACTAACGCTCATACATTATGTCAGACAGCGCGTCTGGACATTATTTAGAGTGAGAAATAGAACTGTGAATAGGTTTTCAGCTTTGAATGCAGAAGAGCTTTGAAAATAATTTAATTACTACATTATTGAAACTTATTTTAAAGTGTTCTTGGGTGGGTGTGTGGCAGGGATGGGGGATTGGGGGGGTGAGGTCAGTGTTGGTCTCAGTGATCCAAGGAGGTTACCCAAATGTGAATGGTACCGGGAAAGTGACCTCATGAGGGTCATTCTGGTGCTATGATATACACCTGTTTTCACCCCAGCATGATAGTCCCTCATCTGTCTCCCCTACCTTCACCTATCATACATGTCATAGTTAAGCACAATGTATTACGGAAAAATTCCACTGGTGAGGGACTTGTGGAGAAATCTTTCTTTCCCATTCCGGATGTTTCTGTCCATGTAGGGGAGATCTCCAGTAGTATAATCCCTGCCCCCCTTGCACCCCTTTGGCTCATTCCACAGAAGAGGACCCGGGTTTCTTACTGTGTGGTGCTTCGTTTCTCAAAGGGAACATTCAAAAAGTAAGCATTCCAAGAACCTCAGGCAGGAGCTGCAAGGTTTATGATAAAGTAGCCTCAGAGGTCCCAGAATGTCATGTCTGTTATATTATATTCATTAAACAAGTCACTAAAGCCAGCCTAGATTCCATGGGGAGGGAAATTAGATTGCATCTTATGATGTGAGGAATAGCATGCTTGTCTAGGCAAGGTAGGATTGATGGCAGCCATCTCTGGAGACTTTCTCCCCTACATGTTAAACCTTTTTCCACCATTTTACTTCCAACCTGTCTGTGCTTTGTGATGATGTAGTTTGTAAGAAACATTTTAAAGTTGGGTCTTGATTTTTTTTTTTTACCTAATAATTCCTGCCTTTTAATAAGTGTGTTTAGTTCGTTTACATTTAATATAATTATTGGTATAGTTGGATTTAAATCTCCCATGTGAATGTTTGTTTTATATTTAATCCATTTGTTCTTTGTTCTGCTCTTCCTCCTTTTCTGTCTCTTCTTGAGTGAATTGCATTCATCATATTCATTTTGCGTGAGGTGTTGTCTATATAATCTCTTATGTTAAGTTTGCTTTTAGTAATTGCTTTAGAGGGTATAATATGAATTATTAAATTGTCATCTACTTCAATGAGCAGCCTAAGAACTTTAAAATAAAGTAATACCCTTGATTCCATCCCACACTGTGTTCTTTCATTGTGTATACCTTAGCCATTGTTAGAATTTTTGCTAATAAACAACAAAATTTTAAAGACATCATGTATTTGTATTTGCGTATGTGTACATATATTATATAATTTAATATATAATCATATATATGTGCACGGTACATATTATATAACACAAATACATTTGTGTGTGTAGACACACGTATCTCTAGTGGATAGATAGATCTGTCTTTCTGACCTACTTCTCTACCCTTACTCTTTAGGTCCGCTACTCCCAAGCCCTCAGTGAAGACACATGGAAAAGACATGGTGAGTGGTCGGACACCTGCTTTGTGACTTGCTGAAGCTCCTTTGGGTTGCCACCTGTCCTGCTTCTCACGTGAGGCTCTTAAAAGGTCTTTAGAATTTTGGCTACAAAGTCTCTGAGTGGATTCCTCCTCAGGCTGTGATTCTGCCAGGTAGGGGAGCAATGCTAAGCCTTTCTTCTCCTACAAAAGGTTCATTACTCTGAATGTGAGTCCATTCGGGTTTCACTGTGTCCTCCTCTCACGTTGGTCCGTTTGTTTTTTTCTCAGATTCTGTAGCTTTTCCAACCTTTTGTTGTCATTAGGGTGTCAGTTGCTGCCTCTTGTTCCTTTCTGTGTATGAATCAGAGCCGTCTTTTCCAAATTCTTTAGAAATAAGAGACTTCACAAGTAGGGTTCCTTCCCCCTCAAAGACCTTTACTCTTGCAATTGTCTTCTACCTGTTTACCTTTCAGGTTTCAGCTTAAAAATCATTTCCTCACGAGAGACCTCTCTCATCATCTTTGTCTTTCTCTTCTGATTGTAAATCTTTTTCTCTGTGAAGTTCTCAGGAGTTGTCATAGTGATGGGATTGATACTCTGCAGTTAATGTGGCTATTGTTCCCCCATGGAAAATAGGGATGGAGTGGAGGAAGAAAGATTTTCAGGATAATAGTTACCTGTGTGTTGTCTGCCTTGGATTTTTCTCTGTTACGTTCTATCAGTCACTCCCATTTCTTTGGAGAAATGATCCCCCCAGGTTCTGTGTAGTCTTAGGAGGCTGTGATTCTGCAGCGACTCTGAGCTGTACCTCTCTCCTCTTCTCAGTGGGGGAGTGAGCTAGGCTGAACCAACCGTAGTACCCTACTCCTAGTTTGATACCGATATTGCTCAGTACTCCTCAGTTGCAAGCAACAGTATCTCAAGTTCAAGAAGCTTAATCAATGTGGGAATTCATTTGTTTATGTAACTGGGAAGTATAAAGAGCTTGCTTCAAAAATCGACTCACAAGCCTTTTTTTTTTTTTCCACGGGCTTCATTTCATAGAGTAATGGCAATGAAGCAGGTTGGCTTTCTGTCCTTACACTAGTTGAGACATTATATCATCTCATAGGTTCCTTATAGCTGTGATAGGTCAATGGATCTGGTTTCATTACTGATTCCTTAGCAACTGGCCAATATCCTACAGTTGAACTGCTGTATACCTTCGTACTGGAGATAATATATGCTACATGAGAAATACCGGGACCATTGCACCTCGTTAGTAAAAACCAGATTATTACGAAGAAAGCGTATTGGTGGCAATAATCATTTCTTTCATTAGTTTCAAATGGTGTAGTTTTATGGAGCCAGGGTCAACTTAATGCAGACTGCAGTGGGATCTGTTTAACTGCCTTTCTCTTTTTCTCCCTTCTCCCCTCTTGATCTCTTCTCTCTTTTCTCTCTCTTGTTCCTTTCTGTCCTTTGCTTTCTTCTTAGCCACTTCTTTTCTTATTTCCTTCCCTCTTTATTACATAAAGTAAACTCACTTTCATTCGAATTCCTAGCAAGGAGACAGTAAAGCCAAATAAAATGACAGTTTGCTAGGACAGGATAGGCCAGTGATGAATCCCTAAAATGTTACAGCCTCTTGTGGGGCTGGGCCCGTTTCTATTAAACTGGTTTAGTGGAAAAGAGTTCCCCAGGACGAGGATCTGGCTAAGCCTGATAGGCTCTGGGGCAGGGTTACTACCTCTCCAGGGCTTTCCCTTTGGTGGGTTGTGATGATAAAACCAGCTCTGAGTACAGGAGATTTTCATTTGATGAGTGGTCTGAATATCCACTTAGTGGTTATAAAATATTTGCTGCTGAAAGCCACAGAGCATTGATAAACAGATCCTGGCCAGTTGAGTTATTGCAATCTACTTAACACGAGGAGAACAAATTATGAGTCAAATGTGCCAGTTTAATAACCCGACTCAGGGCAAAGGGCTGCTCGAGGCGAGTATTAACCCTGCAATTGCTTTGTCTGGCCGAGACCCGGGGGGTGGGCCGTGAGGTACCAAGGCCACTCCGGTGGGTTTGCTATGAGAACTAAGGTACGCAGAGAGGAAATTTAAAAAGGCCCATCTGGTAAAGGAAATAAACAATTTCTAAAACTGCCATATGGTATTGAATATACTACCTAGGCTCCCTCTGGTTTATATCTCGTCTTCCTTAGATGACGTGTGCTTAGCCTCTTTAAATCTTGTCTTCCGCACAATACTGTATTCCTTCGTGTAACTGGGGGAAGGGAAGGAATATTTGTCTGTTCTCTATTAGTCTTTGAACCTAGGTCAGTCTTCTCAGTCCAGGTATTACCAACAGTCCCGTTGAAATCTGACTCCTTTTCTGTACTTGCCCAGATGATGCTGTTCTTTAACATGTCCCTCAAGGGAACCACACCGGGAATGCATCTCGTGGGTGCGTGATTTCCCAAAGCAAACGAAGGAGAAACGGTGGTCGTTGCTGAAGAGGCACCCACACATGCATTTGGGGGTGCCGGGGAAAGCGACGTCCGCGGACGGTGTGTGGGCGTTGTTGCTCACAGCCTGACGGTTGTGCTGAGAATTTTGCTTATTCAAAGCTATGGGGTGGCCTTGGAGTCTCAGCCCAGGTGGGGTGGCACATTCCTTCCTGCATTTCCATTTCATTCACTCGCGCTCTGCACACTCACCTCTGCCTCCCGGCGCTGTGAGCCCGCGCGTCCACACGCACGCACGCACGCACGCGCTTCAGACTTGAGGTCTGGCTGCTCGGAACCTTTGCTCCACAAGCCAGTTTCCCTTCCTTCTCTGTCCCCCAAGACTGGAATTGCTGCTGGAAATCTACCTGCAGAATCCAGAGACTCTGCAGACGTGGAATTAAAATAAAGGTGTGCGAAATAAAGAAAAAAAAATGCCCAGAATCGTATTAAGCCCCACGGTATTCTTCTTGCTGTTGGCCTACTCCCAATCGTTTGAAATTGATTTTCCTGAGCCAAGAATTTCCTCGCATGAAATGTGCTGCGCTAGGAAGGCTTTTAAGACCTCTTCACCTTAAAGGGCAAACCTCCGAGTGGGGCTCTAGAAAGCAGTCTAGATTTGGCATGCCACTTAAACCACGATTAGTAGGGCATATCGGCAGGCTAGAAATAGCTGCGTGTGTGAACCTCCTGGTCCTCGGCTCTTGACTGCCAGCCAAGCCCCAAATCAATCCCAAAGAATGAAAACTCAGATAATGATGAGACAATGGAGCTCGCATGCCGAAACTCAGGAAAGCATCGTGCTCTCCATAGGGTGACTTCGGGCAGGGTCAAACGAGGAACAGTGACCTTGGCCTACCGGCCCTGTGTCTCCAGGACAGCGTGCCGGGTCCCTGTACCCATAGCCTCCGTTCTCCCGAGGTCGGTTTCCTGGCTAGTAACCTGGGGGCCGATTTTGTTGGCTTTCTCCCGGGGAGTATAATGGGCTTCTTCCACCTGAATGTCCGGTGCTTTCCATCGGCTGGGATATTTTGCAAGGAAAGGCTTTTTAGGAGAACAAGATACTCAGCTCGACTCCTCTTCTGAGCTGGTGTGAGGCCGACTTGATAGATTTTTTTCCTTCCCGTCGAAATATGTCCTGGGTGCCTTGCTTGACAAGCTGTTGTAAAACGTTTAGAGGTCTCTCTTCCTTCGAGGCTGTCCTTTTCTCGGGTCTGAATCCGAGCCGGGTGGCGAATGGACACCCTTTCCCACTTTGCCTCCCTTCTTAGCCGGGTGGGCGGTTTTTGCTGCCATTTGTTAAGGAGAATGAGCCATAAATCAGGGCTCATTTTCCATTTTCTTCGTATTGATGGAAGGGCTGTAGGAACACAGCTTGTCTCGCAAGCTCCTGGAGCCCTGCAGGACGGCAAGCTGCCTACAATAAAAGTTGTTTTGACAGAAAACTGACCAGACATGACAATGGACAGAGGGAGATGACGGAAGGGAGGGGGAAGAGAATGTACACGCTTGTCTGTTTTGAACTGAGGTGCACTCTCTCTTTATTCTTTGTTAAATTACTTTTTCATATGAAGGACACAAAGGGAACGGCCTGTACTGGCAGCCAGAAGGCAGAAAACAAACCCTTTGAAATTTCTAATTTGTTTATAGATGGTCCTCCAGGAGCCGGCTGGAAAATAATTTTGTCTGCCAGAGACAGTGAACCGCCACCCGAGGGTGTTGTGAAAAAAAATGACTCTCTCGTTTTGGTCCTTGAATGTCTCATTGTTGAACACTCAGCAGTTGTTCTGAAATTACTCATCTGGCAGGGAAAGAAAATGAAAGAAAAATCCTTCTTCTGCTCTCTGGCCTGAGCTTTTAGGAAACTTATTTTTTAAAAAGTTGGTTTTTTTTTTTTTTAAATGTGACTTTAAACCGTGTGTCGATTTTGGGGTGACCCAAAGGTTTGTTCATTGTGTCCCCTCCTCTTTCCCTGCCCGACCCAGATTGCTGTTGTGGGTCTGGGAAGTGACATTCCCAGATCAGTGACTTCACCCTGTGTGGGAGATACTGTGCGATTCTCAGAATCTCAGAGATTCTGTCTAGGATATGCTAACAAATCGAACTGTTTTCTGGATAAGTCCACCGATTCTGTAGACCTTTCATTCTGTTTTTGGTTACGGATGAAATATGGGTTTGGAGATAGTCAGGGGATCTCTGTTGTCTTGTAGAGGAGAGTTTCTAGGGGTTTCTCAGTTTGGCTGTTTGTGAAATGGGCATTTTATGGTGATATTGTGGAGATACCCTTCCACCCGATGTAGGTGAGCCCCATTGTTTTCCCAGAAACCTAGATGACTCAGTTGGAGGATAACATCTCATACAATCCTTTCATTTTTTTTTTTTTCCACTTTAGAGAGAGCACGCACAAGCGAGAGAGAGAGAGAGAGAGAGAGAGAGAGAGAGAGAGAGAATGCTAAGCAGGCTCCATGCTGAGTGCAGAGCCCTACGCAGGGCTCGACCCCAATGACCCTGGGATCGTGACCTGAGGCAGAATCAAGAGGCAGATGGCCAACTGAATGAGCCACCCAGGTGCCCCTAATGCTTTCATTTTATAGATTAGGAAACTGAGACCCAGTGGACCGGATGAAGGCAGCACAGCTGTTTGGGCAGAGTTACTCTTAGAACTCAGGTCTCAACTGTTAACCCAAGTGTTGTTGCTTCCCCTTTTCCTTATCTCACGGCCTTGGGGGCCACAGTAATGGTAAGCGCTACGCCTATTTTGCGTGAATCTCTCTAAATTCCTAGATTCGACTCCTTCCTGTAAGCCCAGAAGAGGGCTAGCTATTTGACTCTTGAAGCTGGCAGAGTAATCCAAGGAGGTCCATCCTAAGCTCCCGTCTGTGCCTGTCCTTTCAGTATGGGTAGGGAAAAGTGCCGGACGGTAGGAAGACCGTTACGATACATCCTCCTGGGCTTTCAGTGTCCTCTTGTTAGCCTTCTCTGTGTTCCTTTGGGCTCTTTTTTCCTTACACTTCCGTTCTTCCACTTCCGGTCCCCCTCCCTTCCTGGTAACACTCGTTGGAGGACCTTCCTGGATCTTGTCCAGAGAAAATTGGAAGCCATCAACCAGGTTTCCTACAAACTCCCATCTCTGTGCCCACACTTGCATCTCTGCCCATTTTGTTCTCCTGATATTTCTGTGAAATGCGTGTCCCTTCTTCCAAATAGATGTCCCCTCCCTACTGGACTCCTCTTCATCTATTCGTTGTGCTTCTTCTCTCCTTATATCTTTCACTTTGTTCCATTTGGTGATTTCTTTCCAATCTATGCTTGAGCCTCCCCCCCCCACTGATCTCGTAGCTTCCTCTGACTACTGACTTTTCCTTTTTCTTAACAGCCAATCTTCTTGATTGGCTGCAGCTGCAGCTCAGGCTACTAACTTGAGATTTCTCCTCCATCTTTTTTCCCTAACCGATGCTTCTCATCCAGTGCCTTGAAGACATCTTCACACAGCCCTAATTATTTGTCAAATCCATCCAATTTTCTACATACCTTAGTCCCAGCCGCTGTCCTCTCTTGCTTGGGTTACTCCATGTGCTTCTAACTTGTCTAGCTCCTGTATTGTTCCCAGTCTCCTTTCTGTACTGCCGCCAAAATGATATTCCTAAAACAAAAATCTATCCAAGTCATTCTCTTGTTTTACGTTTCTCGGTGGCTCGGTATTGTGTAAACACACACACACACACACACACACACACACACACACACAATACTTTGACGCGTTTTAAGTGAATTACATGATGTCGCCTCTACTTATCCATTCTACTTCATCTTGCCTCTTTTCGTTGCTTTTACTCTTTGGTGTAGTAAACTTACTTCCTTTCCACTGATATGTCATCCTTTTCCTGTCTCTTTCAGTCAACAAGAGTTTACTGAGCATTTACTAGGTGCTAAGCACCATGCAGGAGAACCACTTGTAGGTCTGCCTTTACTCTGTCTTCAGTCTTTGTCTTGTCCATCTTCCTTTTAATGTAGCGAAATCTCACCCATTACCCTGGACTTTCCCTGGGAGGTTTCCTGTGATATCTTTCCCATTAAAGGATCCTGCTGTTTGCTTCTGAAGGGCCACCTTGAGAGTCTTTCCTGGCAGTGCTTTCTATTTTCTTTTATAATTGTTTATTTAATTCCTGGTCTTCCACACCAGATTGTATGGGCATAAGGGTACAGACCATAATCTGCATTGCTCACTACTAGGTCTCTATTGTTTAGGACAGTTGAACTAAGGAGAGGTTTAGTCAGTGCTGGTTGAATAGAGAGGCGAGTATTTTTTAAAGTTTGGAAGAAGAACGTGCATGATATTTTCAATGCTAGCAATCTTCAACTAACGATAATAACAAAACATGCACTTAGCAGTCAAAGAGGTAAGAGAAGTTATGTCTCAACTTCATCCTTTCATCAGAGAGTTTCAGAACATTCCCGGACAGACTGGCCTAATAGAAGGAGGAGATTAAATAATATGTGGTCCCGGCATGCTTACAAATGTCTACAGAGGGCCCCATATTAGTCGCACATCGACATAACTCAGGGAGGGTCACGGCAGGTGCCAGCCTTCTGGTTCTCTACTGCCAAGATCAAGAGACTCAGCGAACCAACCCTGTGTGGCCATGATGTCCAGTTTCTCCCTCAGGTATGTGAGGAACAGAGAGAATGGGACAGGAAAAGAGAAAAATAGAAGGGGAGCGAAGATAAATGTAGTGATTGTGGGGTCTCTGCAAACTGTATGTCTTCAATCTTGAGCTTGATCTCCAAGGCTAATGAGCAGTAGCCTGTCCAGCCTGTGATAGAAGGTACAGTGATATTTGTGGCAAGGTTGCTACATGCAAGGAGTTCTTATTAGTATAAAATCACCTAGAGGAACAAATATAAAGAGTGACAGAGAATGGCTTTATAATGGTACAAAGTTAATGAGCACAGGAATAAAGGGCCTAGAGCTAAAAGGCAAAACTTAATATTTGTGTAAGGGATAGCACGATGATCATTAATAAGACCGATAACGCATTATTAATGGGATCAGAGCTAGCAACGTGGCAAAGATTTCAACATGATTATTCTGTTAGGTAATTTATAACCTGTGTTGATTGTAAAAAAAAAAATCCCCTGGAAATATTCACCTATCAAATATAATGGCAGGTCGGATTTAATAAAAGCTATACTATTTATTGGGTTTTACCATACGCGGTAAATGGTGCTAAGACTTATTAGCACTATTGGATTTAGTCTTCGTGGCAAACATGAAGTCGATGATATTATCCCCATTTCACCTACAGACTGTAGCCCATAGGTAGGCCTGGGTTTTATGATTCCACAGCCCGTCTTCTGAATGGCTAGGCTATTCAGCTATTCGGCTGTAGATTGTGGAAAAGTCCTTTTCTCACTGTGACACGTGCGGGGTGGGCTGGGATGGATGTGAAGATGAGGAGAGGGCCTGGAAGCTCAATTCTGAATGTGCCTCCCCCCCCCCCCCACAGAGTTACCAGTGGGAATGATTTGTGCTTAGATGAACCACTTACCCGGAAGTGGTACCTGACATTTATGTCATCTCTTAAAAGCGGTGGGGAGGGGGGCACACTGTTCCTAAAAGATCCCTGTTAGCATATCTTACATGAATAATACTTGAAGCCAGCGGTTAGAAAACGCATATGGAGAAAACTCTACGTGTCTAGTTTTCAAATAGATACGGGGGCGCTGTTGAACACAGCACCAAGTCCTGTAAGAGTGATGGATACATAAACAACAGAATAAAAGGCCGAGAAGTAAGTACCATGCTTGATACTATAGGGGAGATTTATAAAGCTGGCCTTCCCATCACCCTTTACCTTTTCTCTGGCATCACAAATTCTCTTTGTGGTACGATACGGATTCTGACTTGAACCTGAGTTTTATCAACCTCACATACGGGCCCAACAATGAGACTTAGCCAATCAGAGAGAAAGTATCCCATCTCTTCATCTCTTGCCTCCTCCTGGATTCCTTCAGGAATGAGCATGTGACTCCCGTGACTCACGTTCTTTGCCAGAGGTTTGAGTCGTGAGCGTAATGGCACAGGAGAGAAAACAGGACTTGTGTCCCCCTGAGGGTACCGCTCTGGAGAGATGGCCAGTTATTCCCCACCGCCAAGATTCCTAGAACCACCCTCTTCCTCTGCTTCCTGGGGCCTGATGGTCCTCTTGTAAGTCTTTGAGAGACTTAGAGCTCATCCATGGATTTCTCTTGTATAATTGTATCTTGTGTTGTTGTTGCTGTTGTCTTTTCTTGTTATTAGCAAGAGACTGCTTTTGTTGTCATTGTAAGACCGTGGATAATCCACAAATTGGTGGCAGGAATGGCTTGTAGTGGACAACCAAAGCTAAAAGATGGAATTGGTGGAGTCATGAAGACAGTGAAGATCCTCCCACCTCTGACAGAGAAGTCAACAATGCTTGTTAAGTGACAGCGCAGCACCTCCTGATGGTGTCATTTCTTGTTGTTTTTTTGATACAGATCTATGCCTGCAACACAACGTAACTTTGGCAGGTTTTGTGAACACATGCCGGCATCTTGGAATTTTCGACTGAAAAAAAAATTAATAAGCGTGGGGCACCTGGGTGGTTCAGTCAGATAGGCATTTGACGCTTGGTTTCAGCTCAGGTCGTGATCCCAGGGTTCGTGAGTTCGAGCCCTGCGTCAGGCTCCATGCTGCTGGTGCAGACCCTGCTTAGGATGTTCTTTCGACCTCTTTCTCTGCCTCTTTCCTGCTCTCTCTCTCTCTCTCTCTCTCTCTCAAAATAAATAAATAAAGTTTAAAAGAAAGAAATTAATAGGCTTAATTAATTTAACTTTTAAAGAAGTTTTAGGCTCGAAGCAAAATTGAACGGAAGGCACAGAGAGTTCCCATATACTCCTTACCCCTACGCACCTACAACCTCCCCCCCCTTGATCACTTCGCGAAGTTCTCAGAAGGATGTTGTAAGAAAGGTGCTCACTCGGATATAAGCTAGATCGTCTCAGCACAGAGGAGAGGGCTCTGCCCTGAGAACACTTTAAAAGTTGAGGGCCGTCAGGGGACCTCTCACGAAGAGACAGGTACACAAAGGGTAACCCTAACCCTAACCCTAACCCAGATCCAGAGACCATGCCTTGACGCATTCTCTGACTTCAATGATTCACCTCTGGATTTTCTAGAAAGTTAACTGTGCGGTAGCCAAGCGAATTTCTAAGGTACTCGTTTTGCAAGGTCTGGGTCTGCAATTTCTTAGCCCCTAAAACTTCAGGGACAAAAAAATTGGGGTACTCTGGCATTTCCGTGGCCAGGGAAAGACCATTCTTCAGTTTTCTCCCGTACGTGATTTTGAAGAACAGCAGACATGGATGGTCTTTTTCCAGAGGAAGAACCGGGAAGGTCGTATTAACTAATTGAGAAGAGCCACTTTACTGCTGGGTAGGAACCCCTGCAATCCCCGTCTGGCAGGATATGTGTTTGAGAGCAGTACCCATCGCCGGTGGTTTTTCAGTGGCTGTTCTTGGCCCATTTCACTTATTTTACTCCACCACTGTATGTGGAGTGTGTCGGGTGGTTAATTTTATAGGCTCCTAGCAGTCCAAGCCTCACTTGCTTGGACTGAGAGAGGAGGTCCTGAACCGGGAGGTAGGCCCGGCCGTCGGGTAAGCTTTTGGGTTGTCAGTTTCGAATCATGCGCTTTCGATCGTTAGCGGAAGAGCTGGTAGCGACAGTGTCCCGGAAATACTATGTGTGAAAAAAAAAAAAAAAAAAAAAAAAAGAGTAGTATGAATGTTAGCCAGGCTCTGGGTAGAACATGACGGAAATCTTTGGTCTTCCCATCATCTTTTAGTGCCTTTTTAAAGAAAGAACCCAGTTTTCCGTAGTTTAAACTTTTCCTTCATTTAGTATCCGTGGACCATTGTGTCCTGTCCTGCTACCCTTTCTATGAATAGGATGGTCACGTAAAAGGCAGTTAAAAACTAAATTCTCCCCTCCCTAGTTACAGTGACTGGTTTAGGATTGGACAGGTGGTCTAAGCTAGGCTCATTAGAGACCTCTCTGTGACACTTCTGTTAATGGTCTTGGAGAAAAAGCCTTGTCTTTACTAGCATCACTAAACCAAGAGGCTGTGAGTCTCGGGCCGCTCTTAGCCACTGACCTGTCACACACAGAGTCTTTCATGGGGACTGAAGAGACAGAGAGGGAACCAAGGACACTGCTTATATATTTGGAGCCCCAGGATATGTAAAGCCGTCTTCCCCCACGCTACCCCCACCAAGCTGGTCTGCACGCTGTCGCCTACGTTGCAAAGCAGTTGGGAGCAAAAAAGTATCAATTCTTAATTACCTGCCTGGAGGTCGGCTTCAAAGGGGACCAAGCTTTTGAGATGGGTTTAGAAGCAGGAGAAAGAGGTTTCCAGTCAGGAAGCATGGGAAGAGGCATTCACACAGAGGCTCATGCCTGAAGGCAGACTTACAAGAGTGTGCAGTCTATGAAGGGGACAGCCATTCCAAGCGTCAGCAAGGGGGGCAGAGAAATAGAGATTAATTTCTGGAAGGTAGTGTGAGGGTGAGACCAAGCGGGGCTTGTTTGCTTTCTAGTGGGTTCCAGCTTCATCGTATAACCTTGAAGGGCGTTTTGAGGGGAAATAGCAGAGCAAGGTAGGCTGGCCAGGAAGCGTGGGCGTTGGAAAGAGGAGGCACTCAAGGACCCAAATGCCTGGAAGCAAATCCTGGCTCTGTCATTTCTTCTCTGAGTGACTTCGGATGAGTTAGCTACCCTCCTTTTGCCTCGCTTTCTTGGTCTGTAAAATGGGGCTGCTACCCACAGCACCCACAGCTCTTACACATTTGTTGCAAATATCAAATAAGCCAAATGGAAAACCCCTCTCTAAGTGCTCAACCCAGGCTAATTTCTCCATAGCGGATTATTATCTGAGATTCCGAAGTAAAATTTGGGGGAGAGAATTGAGGATTTTTGGAGGGATGGGAGGCAAACCCTCGATCATTTGCAGGTATTACCCCTTGAACACAGATGGGTTTCTCAGCCTAGATAATGGGTCTCCAATAGGCTCTAGGAGAAGAGGATGTAGGCCTAGCCCGTTTGGGCAGAAGGGGAGCGGAGTAAAAGACGGGTTCAGAGCACGTGACGTCATTCAGAAGACAGGCTTGGGTGCACCTCTCGAGTTCGGGGCTTGGGCGGCCCAGGGAATCGCGTTGAGTTCACTGGGGCAATGCAGGAAATAGCTGTGGTCGGGGAGACAGACTCCAGAGGCCGACAGCCAATGGGAAATTTGTGCCTAGAGATGGCCTTGACTGTGGCAGATCAGTGGAGGAGTCTTTGAAGATGTGAGAGATGACTCTTCAACTGAAACTTCAGACAGGGGTCTGCAGGAGGCCAAAGCAATAGCTCAGAGGGCACGGGGCCAGATCGTTCAGTTAACGCCACGGTGAGAAGTTCCACGGGATCCTTAATAGTTCTCGCGAGTCAGGGATTCCATTTGATGCCCTATCACCCAGAACACAGGTTTAGCAAACACGCTGCCCTAGATGTCAGCAGCAGGACAGGCAGAGCCCTCAAGGGCCACCACCAGGTTTAAGGCAAGGGCAGGGCACAATTGTAAAGGTACAGAAAGGTAAGGAGAAAGCAGAGGGAGGAGGGCGATGTGGAAGAGCACAGAAAAAGAGAAAGCGAGCGAGAGAAAAAGCATGGCAGGAGGCATGTAAGGCGGGAGTAGATGCATAGCTCAAATACTTGCTACATTCTCTAAAGACCGTTTACCTCCTGTGCCCGAGAGCCTCCTGGGGAGATGCGATAAACCCAGAGAATTCCACTATTATGTCTGTTTCACTTTCTCTGCTGCCCTCATTTAAATTATTGCCTCTCTTGCCATTGTCCTTGGAGTATATACATAGAATTTCACTACGTGTTAAAAATCAACATTCACTTACATTTGGCACGCAGGCTAAGCCTCCCCTTAGATACTGCGGCGTGGTAGCAGCCGTGAGATACTTTCTTTCCCATTGAAAACTCACGTCCGGCTGTATTCTTCATCATGACTAGGTTTCAGGAAGACTCCGTATGTATATTGCATGCCCTAGACCAGCAGGGGACTGCTCTGAAGGTAGGAATCGTGCAGCTTTCTCTCACCCATAGTGTTTAAGATAGTTTCCGGGAAATAGTAGTTAACTCAAAACATGCTAGTGAATGAAGCATCTACTATTTGTTGCTGCTTTGGCTGCCATAGTGAGCAGGAGGAGAAAATTAAATAGTTGGGCTTGCTTGGATTTGAATTGTTGGCCCATTAGCCAGTGCTCTGTAACTTTGGGCAAATGGCTTCTAGGAGCCTCCTTTCTTCATCTAGAATGGGAGGAAAAATATTATCATGGACTCTACAGGCTTGTCCTGAAAACGGAATGAGATGATACATAGTACTTGATGCATAGTGAGTGCTCAATAAGTGTTAGGGAAAAACAAAATCAAACTCTCCTTTTCCGGGGTAGTCTTTTACTGTCTCTCACAGTCGTAGCAAGTCACAGAGTTCACAAATGCAGGCGATAGCGTGTGAAATTTGGAGGGAAAAAAACGCCACCTCACGCATGATCGTTTTTGGAACATCCTGCCTGGTTTCAGTATATAGTCTGGTCCCCTCTACTTAAACAGCAGCAGGTCCTTGAAGGGGAAAGTGAGAGTGTAAGAAACCTGACCTCAAGTCCAAGCTCTGACAGTTGCTATTTAATCCTAAACAAGCTGTGTTTGTAACTGCCCCTTAGAAAGAGCTGGTCTGTCTGGATCATTACTATATTCTCACTGTGCAGAAAAGAGCGTGCCGTGCGTATAGGAAGCACCCAGGAATGACCTTTTGAATCCGTGTATCCGTAAAACAGGATTTTGTAAAAATTAAGTGAGATAATAATAATCATAGTTAATGGTTTTTGAATGCTCTTGGTGCTCTAGGCCCTCTTCTGAGCGCTTCAAATGTGCTGATTCATTGATTTCCCCCAATCATTCTGCGGGGGAGGTGAGCTTATTTTTCATCTCATAGCTGTGCACATGTGGGCAAAAATAGAATCAAGAAATTGCCCAAAATCATAGAGCTAGAAATGAACAAAACCAAGATTTTTCCTAAATAGTCTGGCTGCACAACCCAGGCTCTTAGTGACAAGGGTATATTGACCATCGGTGTGGATATTGTAATTGTCTGCCCATTCTCAGCTTTGCATAACCACCCAGATTTTCATTCAGTTATTTAAACCTTCTTCATGTGGAGTTCGTGTGCACGGCAACTTTATACTTTAGAACTTATTTTTTTGCAAATGAGGATATATTTTTGTGTGTGTGTGAGGGTATTGTCCTGAAAAAAACAAAATGGAACTCTGAAAATTAGGATATTGACTTTATTCATTGCTTTCATCTTTTTCTCAAATCACATTCAAGTTTTGTCAATTGTCCAGTGAGTGACTTCTAAGCATAATAGTCCAATCCAGATGTGGCCATGGCTTTTCGTTCTCACGCCTTTCTGCCTCTTTCGATCTAGAACGGTCCTTGAGTCCTTCCTTCCACGGCAGTTAATTTTGTGAAATATCCCTCCATTTGAGTTTGTTCCCTGTTTGCTCATGGTTAGTTTGAGGTTACGCATCGTTGGCAAGAATATCACAGAAGTTGATGCAGCCCGTGAGTGGTGCACGATGTCTGCATGGATGTCCCCCTCACCCTCATCAGGTTCCACACATGACATCCGGTCACTCAATCCCCTACCGTCAACACCCTCATGACCCTGCTCAGGCTTTGACACTCTGCTCTGGGCAGCCACAGCTCCCACCTTCCCCTCCCTACACCAATGCCTACTTTGCTCAGGCCCCACCTGTTGACTTTCAGACTGAATTGTTTAAGAGCATAAAGGAAAGGAAATGAAGGAAAGGAACAAGAAAGAAAAGGGAAGATGATAAGCAAGAAGAGGAGGAGGGAGAGTCAAACCTATACCCACTATACCCATTGATTTTCACTTTTAATAGCCAATTGATCTTTGTAGTTTAAGCCAATATGAGGGTTAGTTGGTTGGTTTCTGTTGTTATTCGCAAACCAAAACCTATTAACCTATATATAAAGCTCATAATAAAGAGCAGGTGAACAATAATGGAAAGCTCTTGTGGGATGGTGATGTATTTGCAAAAAGACATTACACACGGAATCCTAAGACCTGAGGTTAACCCAAGAAATAGCTGTGTCGTCCAGTATAAGACACATTAGTGAAGCCCTTGGTTCTTTATATATAAAGTGAGAATAATGGTTGTTACTTTATGAATGCTATTAAAGCTGCTCTTAGGGGTTGAATTGTGTCTCCCCCAGAAAGATAGGTTGAAGTCCGAGCCCCCAGTAGCTTAGAACGTGACTTTATTTGGATACAGGGTCCCTGCAGATGTAATAAGTTCAGATGACGTCATAGTGGAGTAGGCTGGTCCCCTCATCTGATGAGAGTGGCCTTCCTATAAGGGGATGGGCATGTAAAGGGATGAAAATACAGAGAAAACGATTGTGAACATGAGGCAGAGATTGGAGGTATTTATTCGCCAGTTGAGGAATGCCAAGTATCATCTGTCATCGCTAGAAGGAGGAAAGAGGTATGGACAGATTCTCCCTCGCGGCTCCCAGACGGAACCAACCTCACCAATACCCTGATCTTGGATGTCTGTCTTCCTGAACTGTGAAAGAAAAAAGTTCTATTGTTCTAAGCTGCCCAGTTGGTGGTGCTTTGTTTCAGCACCCCTAGGAAACGAGTGGGCATACTTTATAAAATTGAAAGCTGTAAATGAATATAAGCAATTACTATTACGGTATCTTTCTAACTTCACTATTGAGAATGACGTAAGTCATTGAAAATTTCCATCCTTTCTAAAGCTACTTTTCTTGTTGCCGTGCTGGAAAAGATAGAAGTTCGTGAACATCAAGATGACCTCATTTTGGCTTATACCTTGTGACACAAAGTCATCACTTGTGAACCTATCGGAAGAGGTGATTGGTTTGCCATTAACACATCCCCTGCAGTTCTGACCTCAAGTGATGTTATCCGGACAAGGAGGTGCACTTTCCCTGAGTCACAGTGTGTCTTTTGTGCTTCCAAAATAATACTAACAGGAAACTTTGGTTATGGTTACTTTACATCAGACACTGCTCCAAGCACTTCATGTGCATTATCCCTTTTAATCTACACAACTCCCTTACAATGTGCCTGATCCTAGGTGAGATTCACCAGTAGAAGACAATCCACCTTAAGTAGTTGACTTCCCTTTTCTCTACCAAGAAAGGAAAGCTTAAGGGCCATCAACCTACAGAAGTCTTGGGGGCTAGATCCTCTGCATCTGCCGCCATCATCTTGTAACTTGCCTGTTCTCTTGCCTCTGAGCCCTTGGCCTTTCAACAATCCCTCCACTCATGTTATGTATTCCAATATACACAGCCTTTTATGAATAGAGGCTACCATTTCTTAATGTCTCTTGGGTTGGTTTAAACCCCAGTGGCACTCTTCCATCATTATTATTTCTCATGGGTCATGAGTTTTAAAGGTATTTATTTTTGGTTACACAATTTTTCACGGTGAAGAGTACCCAGGAGCTTGCACAGGTCAAAGAATACCCATGACCTAGGCACTCTACAGTTTACCCCGAATTATTAGTAGAGGCAAACTACTCTCAGAAGTATCTTTTCGGCATCTTCCTTAGTACCTTTTCTGGTAAAAGAGAGGCCTTTTATTCTTGCGTGCATTTATTTACAGTAATTGTGTTTCTTTGCTTTGGGGCCGAAGGACCCCGGTCACCAGATTTTTCTAAGTTGCTCCTGATGATTTCCTTGGTCATACTCCCTTTCGACTGCCCCGCAAGAGTTTCCTTTTGGGGTACACAAATCTCAGTCTACCAGAAAATTAGTATTAGTAGCCAGAAATAAAAGCTCATTATCTGTTGTCTGCCAATTAGAGGGAGATACTAGTCTACTGTTGAAAATTTAAGTTACAGATTTAGTATCACTTGGACCTTTGGCTTCTCAAAGTAGTAACTTAAGACTCACCTGCTTTGGAAGAGGCTTCGCTGACAGAGGTCAAAATGACTGTGTCTCTTAACAACAGAAAAATACATCCAATAAAAATCACTTGGTTCTCCCATTTTGCTAAGCGGAGAACAACACTTGCTATAAATCAAAATAGTCATATGATTTATTTTTTTCCACTAACATCAAAACCAATTACCTGCTGTAGTCATGGAATTTTATCCAGTCTGGAATAGTTGATGATATTTATGAGGTACTTACCGCGTACTAGGTCATTGTCTAGGTACTTTACCTGTGTTCATTTAATCTGTCTCGCCCTAGGAGGTCAGAGAGATGATTGGTCCCATTCTCCCAATGATGCCCTGAGGCTAAGAGAGATTAAATCAGTTATCCGGATTCTTGGAGCAGGAGACAGACAATATCTGAACCCAAGCAGTGAGCTCCAGAACGCTGCTTTAAACTCTGCCGCAAACACTAAACTGGGTGACTGTTCTCAAGAGCTATGCATTGATTCTTAGGCATTTCATCAGATTTTCTCCTTTTCCAAGCTTTAGTTACTTTCTAAAGGCCCATTTTGCTTAGCATCGATTTCACATGCCTTACATCTAGCTCCGTGAAACTTTTCAATTGAATTGATTTAGAATTAAGTAGTGCATCTTTCAGAACAGTTTAGATAATGCATTTGGTCTAAGTTTTGCAGTAGAATTCAATTCCAACTCCACCTACTATAAATTTTTTTTTTTTTTTCTTAATCCAAAAGTTGGCTCTGTTGGTGGGCAGATAGTGGATGGGCTGGTCCACGGTCCACACATCTTATCCTTCTTCATTACCAGCCTTAAGTCTAGTAGCAACCATCAGTACGCCAGTCTTCTTGGTGACGAATTGGGATGGGACAGGATACAAGAAACCTGCTCGTGGCCAAAACCAGGTTCAACACTTGCACGCTACTAAATTTCAACAAGGATATCATGCTTGCTGTGTCTACAGAAAAGTTGTTGTTCAAAACGGTGAGCTGTTTTCTAGCGTTTTTCAATGCTAGGAGTCCTGTGTTACCAAGGCAGAAAAGATGACGACATGATTTTTTATGTTTCTCCAATAATTTTAATTCAGAGAGGACCCCGCTTTAAGTTAGAAGGTTAAGATGAGGAATGAAGAACAAGCCATCACAGAAACAAAGAGTAATCAATCTGTATGTTCTTACGACTATGTTTGGCCAGTGACTGCTTATGCAAAATACACGATTAAGTCAAGAAAACAACTCAGGAAAAGCTGCTTGGATTTGAAGTGGTAGTCTAGAAGAAAAGAAGGCAATGAACTGCAGAGTAGTGGTCTGGTGTCCTGCGAAATTCTGTGTCATTCGTTTCCGGAGCTGGGTGTGAAGAGAGCTTCGTGGCAGTAGATCCAAGAGAAAGTCCAATAAAGGGCGGCATGTCCTTGAGCTTGAGTACAGTCCCCTCTTTCCAAGACCCGTCTGGAGGTCATGACTGGATCTCTGGGAAATTAAGGTAAATGGGCTGAAAACATAGCGTGCTTTCCCTGCCTGTAGGTGCCCAATGGAAACAAAAACTGAAGGTGAGATTCTGTGGTCTTACCTTAAACGCGGAAGGCATATATCTGATTCCTGCAAAGGAATTCAGTGTGTCAGATAGCCCCATGTGTACGACAAAAAGTAGAAAGCAACGAATACGCTTCGTACGTTTCAGCGTTCTCTTGAAAAATTATTTTTCCATCTTCTGTCTTCATCTTCGATATCTGCGTGCACGCGCGCGCGCGCACACACACACACACACACACACACTATTGAGCCAAATAAAAATATATCCAAAGCTTTGTTAAGCAAGTCCTACAAAATCAAAGGATAATTAAGATTTTCCTTTTAAGCCAGTGTGACCCTGTACACAGTGGTGTAGGTTGGTCTCATGGTGGAGCTGGTCGTATATAAACTGAATTTTCGACCAAATCGGTGAGAAATCTGGTGTTGTAAAAGGTGCGCTCTCAACAGGAATGCAGCTTCTCAGAAATTCTTGCTGCCGTCCCGAACCACAACAGCAAGTCCACTTCAGAGTGCGCTGGGGCAAATCACATACTGTCATCACGTCGTGGATCATAATGAAGCCTAGAGGCTGATGGAACCCACAGCCCTCAACGCTAATCTCCATGCCAGGCTGGAGGCTTGAGAAGTTTTCTGATGGGGATAGAGAGGAAGGGATTGAAAGCTGAAGTGAATGATTAAAGCCAAATGAACCCCATAGGTGAAATTATTTCAACAGCAACATGTCATATAGCCGAAGTGTTGATGATTGATAAAATGAACAGAACAGGTCAGAAATTCCCTAGCTGCCTCAGGTCACAGGGTAGGAGGGTCAGTCAGTACCCGGCGGGATTGCCTGCTGCCTGGGGGCCAGGCCAGAGCCACTTCCAGAGATGCATGGCGGAGAGGGAAATATGGGCCATTGCAAGGGAAAGTCGTTTTTTGGCCCTTAAAACTGGCAGAAGTAGGCATGCGTGCATCTTTTGCGCATGTCCTATTTATTTTTATAAATTAAAGAAATGCTTCAAAGAGCATGTTACCTTTTTAAAATTCACGGAAGGGTGTTTTTGAAAAGGATAAATAACAACGCGCAAGTTTATATGCAAGGTCCTCCCAGCCGATCACCACAATAGGTCAGTGTCAAGGGCTTTATTTTAATTCCGTTCATTCCCCCCCACCCCCACCCCCTGAATATAGAAGTAATACATTTCCGGGGTGCCTGGGTGGCTCAATGGGTTGCACATCTGACTTTGGCTCAGCTCATGATCTCATTGATCTCATGGTTTGGGAGTTCAAGCCCTGCATCGGGCTCTGTGCTGAGAGCTCAGAATGTAGAGCCTGCTTCGCATCCTGTGTCCCATTCGCTGTCTGCCCCTCCCCCACTCATGATCTTTCTCTCTCAAAAATAAATAAAACGTTTGAAAACAAGAGGTGCCAATACACGCTACACCATGGATGAAACCTGGAAATGTGTGGCTAAGTGAAAGAAGCCAGGGGCGCCTGGGTGGCTCAGTCAGCTGAGTGTCTGACATCGGTTCAGGTCATAATCTTACAGTTCGTGGGTTCCAGCCCCGCGTCAGGCTCTGTGCTGACAGCTCAGAGCCTGGAGCCTGCTTCGGATTCTGTGTCTCCCTCTCTCTCTGCCCCACCCCTGATCACGCTCTCTCTCTCTCTCTCTCTCTCTCTCTCTCAAAAATCAATAAATGTTAAAAGAAAAAAAATTTAAAAAGAAGTAATGCATTTCCACTGGAGAAAAAAATGGAAAAATGAAAAAAATCACGGAGGGAAAGAAAGAAGCACTGATATTTCTGTTACCAGTAATAACTCTAAAACATATTTAGTTGTATTTTGTGACCATTTTTGGTCCACACATACACATTTCTCCCATAGTGAAAGCTGTAATGTACATACAGCTTTATACCCTGACTTATTTAATTTAGTGATAGGCATTTTTCATCAAAATTATAATAATTTTAATGGCACCATTATATTTCACCATACTTGTAGACCAGGATGCATTCCTTCATTCCTATGTTGTCGGACATTTACTTGTTCTTTTTTTGTTATAATTGATCTGTGTTGGAGATCTTTGAACTAAGAACACTGTTCACATTTCTGATTGTATTTTAATGATTATCCTGAAGATCTTTTTTTTTTTCTTATGCCTCTCTTTGGGGGAAGATAGTGCTATCAGATGAGTATACTCAGTATGTTCCACAGGTGGAGCCCCTCATGGACAAATTCTTCTCACTTCGTGTAATTCACCAGTGAATGTATCAAACGCACATTACGTAATTTACAAAACTCATTCTTTCAACTTGATCAACCACACATGTGAGGCACAGAGCCGATCTGTTGGTCCATGTGAAGCCTTGTAGAGTTGTGGTTACCGGGATTAGAGATTCATTGCTTTAGGCGTTGTAGAAATGCAACTCTTTAAGGCTGAGTAACTCTTTCCATGGATAACCCCACAGCTAGATAAATGATACCTTGGGAAAGTTATAAATTTCTATCACTTGATTTCAGCTGGAGAATGTAATACCACAATGCTGACTCCTCCGTCCTCATCAGATCACAAACAAGGATAGACTTTCCATCTGATTCGACATGGCAGCTGAATCTACTGTATCCATTTCTGACGCCGCAAGACTGTCAATCTCACCACTGAATAATATAAAACCTGCGCTTGCCAAGTCTCTTGCTTACATGCCAGATGGAGGAAAACTGCCACCATATCCAATTTGTAAGCTTGAGTATCTGATCAGAGAGGAAAAAAAAATCATTATTCTTGTGACCAAGAATGGAAAGAACCATGTGATGATCCATGGATGATGAACTTACGGAGGACGAAAAAAAGCAGGGTGCGTAAGCTCACAACACAATCGGCCTCTTGCCAGACGTGGTTAATGTGTATTCATGTAAACATATAAAAGCTATGTTTTCACAAAACCGGGCGTGCTGTAGAAAGTACATCTCAGCTTTGCAACATTGCTATACCCCTAAACTGTTTGATAAATGAGTTTTCAAGGCTATGCTGAAATAGTGGGTCAAGGAAAGGTAAAATACATTATGGGTGAGAGAATTAATCTGGTCAAAGGATAAATATTTTAGAATGTAAATCTGCACAGGGTGAGATCATCTCTGCTCATCTCTGTTTAGATCTGGCATCGAATCATCCATATTTAGGCACTGTGTTTACTGTGTGATGATAATATGATTGGGGTAGCAATAATAACATTTTGAATTTTTCTAGTACCTTATAGCCAGTGGAGTTGAAGTGTAGCACAATATGCCAACCCAAAATATGTCAGTTTAGCCTGACTATTTTGAGCTGAAGGCAATTGAGAAGAAGCAGATGAAAGACAACCTCTCTGCCCTCCCTCTATTTGGCTAAAAGCAGAATATGCGTTTGTAAAGGGTTCTCCTCTACCAGGAAGGACAGAACTTAACCATCAGAGACAACTCTAGACCCTCATCAGCCTGGAACAGAGTCACAGGAAGCTACATAACAGACCTTGCTTAAACTGGCCTATAACTACCATTGGTTTCCCCAATATATTGCCTTCCTAGAATTTGCTCACTGTGAGGGCTCAAAGCCCTTTTCCCTTTTCTTGTTAATCCACTAAAAATTTATTGTTCTTTTGTCATGATGCTGTATGAACCCAAGTGTTAGCAACCCCTTTGATCGATTCATCATGAGGTATTCTCGTGTGTGCGCGATGCACATGTCAATAAACTTCTGTTTCCTTCTCCGGTGTTAATCTGTCTTTTATCACTCTCACTTATGGGGGCCTCTGCCAGAGAACCTAACATGGGTAGAGGGAAAGATGTTTTCCCTCCCCTACAAAGTGATCAGTCTATTATTTTCTTAACGTATACACACACACGCACGCACACACACACACTACAAAACTCAAAGGTGGATTGTCGTGCTATTTATATAGGAAGAAACTGAGACTAAGATTCATATATAGTATTTCACAGCCAGGAAGAAATGGGTCTGGGATTGATACTAGGTTTTCTCATTTCATGTTTTTCTACTTTGTACACAGACAAAATCCTAAATAGAGCTTCATGGAATTCATAAAAGGGTTTTGAGGATGAAGCTTCCCTGCTCTTGACCTACAGAGGTAGCTTAGATGGTCCAGTCACTAAAGTTGGCTCAAATGGACCTTTCAGTGGTTATCAGGAGAATAAGTGTGTCTAAAATGGTTCCAAGATGGTTCCAAGATGCATTTGTAGCATTCCTTTCCCTGTCCCTCAACTTGCATTTCCTACGTAATCTGCTTTTTGGTACAGTTCATAGTGAGCGAGTATCACCCAACTGTATAGAGCAGACGTTGGAGTTAGAAAGCCTACGTGGGCTTTGGGGATGTAGGCACCATGTTTGGGTTATCACCAATATGGAGGACATCAACCAAGAGGGAAGTTGGTAAAGATTCATGGCAACAATGTTTGTGAAACTGTATTGAAATTCGAGTAGCTAGTGCGTATTTTTTTGTTACGTTATACCCATCATGCTGTTTTTAAATGATATTCTGTGTAGGTATATTTGGGTTTGCATCTCTCCGTGTTGCCATGCATATAATTCCCATGTGTATAGGTCTGTATGTTTGATGTGCACACATAGGCATGTGTATGTAGTGCATGTATGTGTATGCGGGGAGATTTTATGCTATATGATAGAATGTTTGGTTGGCACTGTAAACTGATGGCCTGAACTGTTCTGATGTTTTTAGTTTTGCATGTGCAACCTCTCTATGATATTTGACTCTGTGAGTAGAATTACCATTTTCGCATGACTAAAAGTAAATTATTAATAACTTCCTGAGGCATACAGTCTCCTTTGAAGTCTTTGCCAAAAAGAAGAGGTAGGATCTTAGGTAATTTACTCGTGTCTGAGGATATGCCAGTTCTGGCCTAATCACCGATGTGAGGATTGTAGATTGACAGAGCTTGAGTCACAGGTATAGCCCTGTGTCCTCCATTCTCATGAGCTGGTATGTAACTGTGCCCGTAGTCTCTGGGTTTTCTTGTTTGTGTGCTTTTATTTGTTTGTTTGGTCTTCACCACTTTTAAAATAATGCCTATTTGTTTTGAGAAAGAGAGAGAGAGAGCACGCATGAGCATGAGCTGGGGAGGGGCAGAGAGAGAGGGAGAATGAGAATCCTAAGCAGGTTCCATGCTGTCAGCACGGAGCGCAGAGCCCGACGTGGGACTTGATCCCACAACCTGTGAGGTCATGCCCTGGGTCAAAATCAGGAGCCAGACGCTTCACAAACTGAGCCACCGAGGCACCCCTTCCCCCCCTTTTTTTTTTTTTTTTTAAATTTTTTTTTTCAACGTTTATTTATTTCTGGGACAGAGAGAGACAGAGCATGAACGGGGGAGGGGCAGAGAGAGAGGGAGACACAGAATCAGAAACAGGCTCCAGGCTCTGAGCCATCAGCCCAGAGCCTGATGCGAGCCTGATGCGGGGCTCGAACTCACGAACCGCGAGATCGTGACCTGGCTGAAGTCGGACGCTTAACCGACTGCGCCACCCAGGCGCCCCACCCCTTCCCCTTTTTAATAAGCCATCCGGGAAGTAGGATCGGAGGTGGTCTGGAATTTTCCCCCTCCCCTGATTTTCCCAGTGCCCACAGTGGAAATACTATAGACATCCCTCCAGTAGCGTGCATCCTGGATGACATTCCCATGGTACTTGCCAAGTACCTCTTTTCGACTGCCACAGTGAGTGTCATTCTATGTTGCCGTGTTTTACTACTAGACCCTGGGTACCAAGACAGCGCAAATGAGGCTGTCTTATTTGTGCTTGGTGCCCGGTACATGGCCACCCACTAAATACTGGCCTGAAGGCACAAATGAATCAGTAGCAGGTAACTGGGGAAAGCTCCCAGGATCTAATGCAAATGCTGAGTATAAAGAATTAGTCCTGGAAATGGACTCCTTCTCCCCTGCTGACGAGGCAAACAAAGCCAATTTTTTGAATAACAACCTTGTAAATAACATTAGCGGCACGATTTAGTGGAGAAGTGAGACAGCCCGTGTGAAAAAGAACCTCTTTTTCTATCTGAAGTTTCAGCTTATTTTGCTGAGTGTAAAATTCTTTTATATACTTCTACGAGAAGGAAGGAGGCTGGCTTTATTATATAGGCATAAATGCAGGATGAGGAACTTTGAAAAAGCAAAGCAATTGAAATTCGGTATAGAAAATGTTTTAAAAGGCTACTGCATGCATACTGTTGTATATCTGGGAGTAAAGTGACCATGAAAAGGAAAGAAAAGACACAGAAAAACTCCTTCGTATTTGTACCAATAAAATGTAAATGCATGTTATTTCTCTATGAACATCATCATATTGGATTCGTAGAGCACTGTTTCCCAGAGTTTAAAATGCAACAATCCATAGAGGGAAATTGTTCCTCTGGCAGCCAAGCCTTGAAAAAAAAATCGGGATTAAAAGCAAATACATAGGAACAAAAAAATTCTCTCTCAGCTCACATGCTAGAAATCAAACCAATTTGATTTCAAACTATTAGCAAGAAATGCCCGGCCTATTTACCGCCTGCATTTTCCCAATAATTTATAATTAGAACTCAGCAGTAAGTATTGATTTCCAATTGATGGATATCATCTGTGCCCTAATAAACTGACAGACCTTCAGAAATCTATCCAGGGAGACCTTTAGAATCCATGACATGAGTTAAACATATTTTATTTAACACCAGAGGAAATTTGCATTTCATCTCTCAGGCTTTGACGAAGCCACTGTAAATGATTTAGCTTAGCTTTTAGATTTCAGAGTCATTGGGCACACTCTTGTATAATTCTTAGCCTTTGTTCAACCAAATGGAGACGACCGACGGTTAGCGTGTGGAATAACATGTCAAAAATACGGGATGCTTGAATTCACGGTTTGAGGATTTAGTAAAGATGTGGAATAAAGCCTTTGATGCGTGTAAAAATCACAGTCAAATGTAAGTGAAACCTAATTGTAACATGTAAATGAGGTCTAATTGTTTACCGTGCTCTTGTAACTGGAATCCTGCTGGGTGATATGCCCAGGCGTCCCCTAGGAAGTGGTAATGGTAATTCATTGAAATCTGGGGGAGGGTTAGCTCCCACAAATGCTGTCATTGTTTATGGGCTGATGGGTGGGGCATTTCTTTCAGGAGCGCGATCTTGTGTTTTGCGTGGCCGGCGGCTTATCGGAGGCATGGCCACTGAGGACAGGTGACAGATTCACACGGAAAAGGCTAGGTTTTAAGAAAAGGAGAGGCAGAGAATCCGTGTCCTTAAAAGGTAGCTCTGCACAAACTGAGGACCCTCCAGGAATGCATTATTTTACCAGCATTATTGTACTGTTCTTTTAATGGGAGAAAAAAATCAGGTAGACGGGTCCTCATCAGTAAGTACCCTGCGTTACTAATGTGTTGAGTTACCGTAACTTCCATTTAGATTTTTCTAGCAGAACTAAGGTTTGGTGTTTTTTCTTGTTTGTTTCCGTCCTCTCTTTCGGGCCTCTTTTCGGGGGGGGGGTTGTTTTTTAAGGAAGGCAGCAACAAACAGGTTTAATATAAAGTGGGTGCCCTTGAGCCTTTCCATGCGGATTTTGTTTGTTTTCTGGGGGGAAAAAAAAGGATCCTATTAGCAGGTTCATTTGTATAATAATCATTCATTAAAATAGGCTCGGTGGCAATGAAATCCTGCACTTGAATTCCAGCAGAAAGCCTTTAAAAAGCTAAAATGTCAAAACAATAAAACTAATTAAGGCAACAAAATAGCTTTTTCCAGCTTAATGACAAGCTGGTCCAAAAACACACTTCAATGATTTTTCTTTCCTCCAGAGACACTTTCAGTAAAGCAAGGATAGAATTTTCCACAATCATTATCCAGCCCAGTGTCATCTAGGAACCTAGCCCAACTGAACTGTCTGGCAGAGGGGGTGACATGTCTACTCTTGGCTTCCCTCTCTCTCCCCTCCCTCTCCCTGCCCTCCCTCTCCCTCCCCTCCCTCTCCCTCTCCCTCTCCGCCTGTCTTCCGCAAACAATTATGAAGGTTTACAAGGCTCCAGGCACTGAGGAGACTGAACCGGTTGTGGATCCTGAAGTCAAACAGCAGATGAACTAGACAGGAAGACAACATGTAAATAAACTCGAATTCAGGGGAGAAAAGGAACACGTTTCAAAACGACAGAGAAGTTGCAAGTAACTTCTCTACACCTTTTGCCCAGGGACTGGATTCAAACTCTCCCGTTTATTCTGGCAACATCGTCATAGCAAAGGATCCAGTCCAGAGTCGTGGCTTGGTCCCAGTTGTCGCTTCGATGTGGAACAGTTCGTCAGTATGTCTTTGTCGTGATCTTAATCATTTTTGAAGATGATAGGTCGGTCATTTTATAGGCTGCCTATGAAATACCCACAAATAGGTGGGTATTTGTGGCTGACGCTTGACTTCTTGATGTGTCAATGTGCTTTCATTTTCGGGACAGTTGACGTTCATCTGATGGCTGTTGGGCTTGCTGTATCCGCAAGCTCAGTCAGTACTGGTGACCTCACCCAAGCAGTTAGTAGACTCCACTTGTGTGGTTCTCCCCACATATTCTAGTAGCATCAGTCACTCATTCAAGAGCTTGTGGAATGCCTAGACCTTTCTGATTGTTCTCTTTGTGTTCTGGTGTAGAATACCCAAAGTACTCATTAGGTGCCAAGAAGGTTAATTTTTCTTCCTGATGTGAGTGAATACAAAGAAATTTGGTGACTATGTTGAACTATAAACCTATCTCTGAAAAAGATCACAAAAGACCTCGAGAACTCCTTTAGTAAAGGCATTTCCTAACCAGCACCTTACTCAGCCTTGTCCATACTGGTTTAACGATAAATTTTGGTTGATAGCTAACCAGCAAAAAACAAACAAACAAACAAAAAAACTATACACATAAAGAAAAGGTAATTTAAGATGAAACAGAGAAAAGTGGGGGGGAGGGGGAACTTGAGTGTTCCGGGTTGGCAGAAAATTCTGGTAGGTCGTAGCTTAGACAAGGTTAAAAGTCTTGAACGCAGTCTCAGCATTTTGAACTTTATCGAGATTAATGTACAATAGTAGGCAATTATTATGTTTTCTGCACTGTTTACAGACTGGAGAAGAAATAACATTTGTTGAGTGCCCCTTCATCGCAGCTACACACACACACACACACACACACACACACACACACACACATGCACCCTAAAGACTTAAACTACCCAACTCCATAGAGCTTGCATTAATAGGACTTTACTTTTCTGTTGTCTTTAATGACATAGCTACCATTCCAGGAGAATCTGGGACAAGCAGATAACTTGATTGTTCATTATAGGAACTTTCCAGGAAGACTCATCAATTCTTCAGTGGAAAGTATCAACAGTTTACTAAACCCCAAGATTCTTTGAATTCCTACCCTCAGAGATCCTTGCCTTGCTCTTTCCACTTGAAGGAGATCAGAACATGCCACCCTAGGGGCGCCTGGGTGGCTCAGTCGGTTGAGCGTCCGACTTCAGCTCAGGTCACGATCTCGCGGTCCGTGAGTTGGAGGCCCGCGTCGGGCTCTGGGCTGACGGCTCAGAGCCTGGAGCCTGTTTCCGACTCTGTGTCTCCCTCTCTCTCTCTGCCCCTCCCCCGTTCATGCTCTGTCTCTCTCTGTCTCAAAAATAAATAAGCGTTAAAAAAAATTTTTAAAAAGAACATGCCACGCTAAATATGCCACGTTTCGCATAAGGATTTTTCTGTGTGAAGATAATTGAGAATCAACAGAGGCAGGGAGAAGCCATCTCGAAGCTTCCCATATCTAACTAAACGTCTGGAAAAAAAGAGCAAGTTCTGGAAAATAAGGCTGCCCCAAATTCCTTCTTTTAGGTAGATTTACTCGCAGAAAAAAAAAGTGAATAAAATATATTGAAATCCTTTCTCTGGGGGAATTTTATGGCCCTGAAAGAGAAGGAAAGACCTCTCACAGTGTATAGATAACCATTATCACAGACTTTTGTATCTCCCAATTGTTTTCCTAAAAACCCACATGGCTTTCTTAAAGAAACCTATTTGTTTTTTCTGTCAGAAGCCTTTCTCCCCATCTCCCTTTTCCCTACTAAGTTAGGTTTGTAAACCTGTAATTATTCAGTGAGTCTATGACCCTCTATTGCTGGCTGCCATGTGCAAACAAATAAACGTTTTCCTCCTGGGAATCTTTTGTCAGTTTCGTTCACGGGCCCCCATCACTAAGCTTAAGAGAGGAGAGGGAAAGATATTTCCTCCCCTTAATCACTTGTCCTAATTGTTACATCGTGGTCCTCACCCAATCCTATGGAGTCTACCCATCGAAAGACCTGATTTCATGCAAGCTTCCAGTTCTGAGTGCATTCTGATCTTTCTGCCTGAGTTATGACCAAAATTCTGTGAAGGCAGTGTTCTCCATTGTTGTGATAAGTAATAGACTGAGTTCTGTCTCATCAGCAGGGTTTGTGGGTGATAACTGGGGGGGGGGGGGGGGGGCCAACACTCAGCATTCTCTCTCTCGGATTAATTACCTAACCCTTTTTTAAACCAAAAACTCCCAATATTTTTAAACTCTGTGGAGAGGATCCTTTGGCACTGCTATTCGACCTCTCAGTCAGTATCTTTAGGTAGAATACTGGTCTCTGTTGGGCTAATATTATTTTGTGGCCAGGCGAAAAACGTATGGTATGAATAAATGGGACTGGGTAGCTCTGGAAGACGGAGAAAGGGTGTCTCCTCTTCAGGACAGAAATCCAAGCCCTGGAATGGACCCTGAAGCCGTGTTGATGCATAAGGCAAAGCACAAGCTGACCCCCCCCCCCCCCCCCCCAGCCCCAGGAGGGACGTGTGTGACTTTCCTCAGGCATTCCTGGCTGCCCAAGGGCAAAACAAAGGACAGAAAACAAATGGTTAAATGGGTAGAGTCTCCAGCAGTTTACAGATCTCTTGGTGTATTACAAGAAAGGGGCAATCTTATCAATAGCCTCATCTCCAGGAGCTTCCTCCAGTGTTAAGAATAATGCTTGGCTAGAGGGAAAAACAGTGTTAGTTGGCCACAGTTAGACCTCCAGTAATCTGAGTCTTCTTTAGAAACTTCCTCTTGACTTTACCTCCCCCACGGTGTATAAGCAGTCACTCTTCACAACCCCACTGCGGCTCTTTCTGCCCACGGGTCCTGTCCCCGTGCTTTTAATAAAGCCACCTTTTTTTGCACCAAAGACACCTTCCAGAATTCTTTGTTGACCGCCAGCTCCGAACCCCCAGCACTCCAAAACCCCATCAGTGTGAGATCGGTAAACTTGCAGGAGAAGGTTTGCCTGTCTTGCAGGCTGGGTAAGAAAGCCTGTTGAGTAGAAAACTCCTTGGCTGGAAAGTCTAAAACCTTTCAAGGAGAAAAAAAAAAAAAAAATGTAAGTAAACTGCTTACATATCCAACAGAACAAAACAACAGGTAAACAATATTAAGAAGAAACCAAATTATTAACTTTAACTGAAACTTCATGCAGTGGATGCATTTTTTCCCTTGCAGCTTCAATGAGCTATTTGCAAGTACGTTTCCTTTTTTTTTTTAATGTTTAAAAAAGTTTTTTTTAATGTTTATTTGTGTGTGTGTGTGTGTGTGTGAGAGAGAGAGAGAGAGAGAGAGAGAGAGAGTGAGCAGGGGAGGGGCAGAGAGAGAGGGAAACACAGAATCCGAAGCAGACTCCAGGCTCTGAGCTGTCAGCCCAGAGCCCGATGTGGGGCTCGAACTCATGAACTGTGAGAACATGACCTGAGCCGAAGTCAGATGCTTAACCGACTGCGCCATGCAGGCGCCCCTGTAAATACATTTTCTTTTTTGCAGGCAGTGTATACGAGAGGAAGGTTTTCCCTCCCGTGACTCATTTTTCATAAACACATTTTGTACCATTGTAATTTTGTCATTTACATTTCTTGGTTCTTGTGTTCTGGGGGCCACAAGGCACTCCTAATCCAGAAAGATTTGCAAATGGTGGAAGCATTGGTGATTGTTATGTATCTTCCCTTACACCCTGTAGGTATTTCTCAACCCCCCCCCATCCCGTCCCCTCACTCTTCCTTCCCCTCAATCCACGGGTTTGATCTCTCTAGCAGCAAATGTGTAATTCTGTTTTCTGGCTTCACTTCCATCCTCTTGCTTTATCTATTCTTGGAGTGAAGGCTTCAACTTTCAATTCTTTTGTTTGTTTGTTTGTTTTTTTAAGTTTACTTATTTGGAGAGAGACACAGAGACAGCACGAGTCGGGGAGGGGCAGAGAGAGAGAGGAGAGAGAGAATCTCAAGCGGGCTCCCCAGACAATGCAGAGCCCTATGTGGGGCTTGAACTCTTGAAACCTGAGCTGAAACCAAGAGTTGGACTCTCCACCCACTGAGCCACCCAGGCGCCCCAACCTTCGATTATTTTCCTACTTACTTGAAAAATAAATGACATGGGTGATATTCACGTGGAGAATATTTTTGAGGTTCTTAAAGGCTTTTAAGAAGCAAAGGTGCACATATTGTATATTTGCAAATGGGGGGAGTGATTATTTTAACAAGAACATTGTCCTGATCAGAAGACAAAGATAGGAGCCCTGGCAGTTTAATATGGTGTTTGATTATTTCTTGGAAGGTAAAAAGAATTTAATTTGTCATATTTGTTAGATTAAAATACTGTCTATTAATACACATTATGTTCCTTTAAAAAAGGTTCTCTAACAAAATAGAATGATTGCCAGGTTTAAGCTAGCTTTTATCTGCTCTTCACTTCTATCATGTGCTGTTTATTCACGTCCTTCTTCAATTTGTTAGGTTATTTATATTTTACTTATTAATTTGTAAAAATATTGTATGTAATAAGGACCTCAACCCTCTGTATCTCACGCATGTACACGCATTTTTGCCAGTTTAGTACTGACACTTTTGATTTTCTGATACGCAAAATCATTAGATTTTTTGTATTCAGATCTCCGAGCATATATTCTAGATTTTTCTTAGGCTTTATTTATTCATTTGCTTAGAATGAGACTTTCATATCCTGTAATCAGAGAGTAATGTCCATTTTGTTTTGGTTGGTTTGGGTTTGCTTTCGGTTCCACTGAAACTCTAAAGTTTTAGGGAAAACTGAAAAGCCATTTTAGCTACAGTAAGTTTTACGGCCACATAAAATTACTAGAAAGGATACTAAGAATGATAAAGTTTTGGAGTTAGAAACTTTGAGCTCCTTTGTTTGGTTTAATCAACATTAGAGTCGGCTACCCAGGTGGTTTTTCTGATGGATCTTTGAAGCCACTAATTCTCAGCTTTGGCCCGATGTGAGAATCTTTCGGGGAGCAGTCCATTTTTCTGTGGTCTAGGCCCTCCCTCCAACGATTTTTATTTCATCGGTCTGGGTCAAGTGGACGCATCAGCCTTAAAAAAGAAAAAGAAAGGGGCGCCTGGGTGGCTCAGTCGCTTAGGCGTCCGACTTCAGCCAGGTCACCATCTCGCGGCCCGTGAGTTCGAGCCCCGCGTTGGGCTCTGGGCTGATGGCTTGGAGCCTGGAGCCTGTTTCCGATTCTGTGTCTCTCTCTCTGCCCCTCCCCCGTTCATGCTCTGTCTCTCTCTGTCTCAAAAATAAATAAAAACATTAAAAAAAAATTAAAAAAGAAAAAAAGAAAAGAAAAAAAAAAGAAAAAGAAATTCCTTAGGTCCTTCTCATGGGCAACCTCGGTTGAAAACCAGTGTCATCCAACCGATTTCACTTCTAGAAATAGAAGCTGAGGCTGGCCGAGCACTCAGGACATGGGAGTTTAGATAAATGCTCAGGAGTCCGATAGTTGGTCCAGTCTGCTTTTTCCTACACTTGGGCTTTTCTTGTTGTTGGGAGATCGCGGGCAGGAAGAACCGAGGCCAGCTTCTCTAGTTTGCAAGGTCTTCTTTTCCCCTCACACCGATGGGCAGTCGGTTTCATGATTACATGGATTCTTTCCCTAGTTTCTTTCCTTGTGGAAACGATCGTGTCAACGCTTTGCGTTAATGTTCCCCTCCCTATCCTTTTCCCGACCCGCAAAGGCAAGCAGACAGACCTAAAAAGTTAAAGGGGCGCCTGGGTGGCGCAGTCGGTTAAGCGTCCGACTTCAGCCAGGTCACGATCTCGCGGTCCGTGAGTTCGAGCCCCGCGTCGGGCTCTGGGCTGATGGCTCAGAGCCTGGAGCCTGTTTCCGATTCTGTGTCTCCCTCTCTCTCTGCCCCTCGCCCGTTCATGCTCTGTCTCTCTCTGTCCCAAAAATAAATAAACGTTGAAAAAAAAATTAAAAAAAAAATATCTATGGTGCTTTTTCATTGATAGTTGAGGCTGTACCTTGCCTTTCTCTCTCTCAGGGATTGGCAGTGGATTGAGAGGAAATGCGGGATGGAAAACAGGTGGGTGAAGGGAGGAACAGAACAAGACATGGGGACAAGGTGACAGCGGGGTGGAACGTATACCAGAAGGATCCGCTTCCTTCTGCCTTAGAATTTCTTGCTCGTTGCCAGTGCGATGAAGCCCTCTGAAACCCCAAGAGATGTGGGAGGAGGGAAATGTTTGACAGAAGCAGAAGGAGGCGGTGGCGATGATGTACGAAGCTCAGGTGCCTGATAAAGTTGATGATGATAGCAACACTGCTCTGCATTTTCTGAGGCACCGTGACAGTTGGTATAGTGCCCCCCCTTTTTTTTTTTTAATGTTTATTTATTTTTCAGAGAGAGGGAGAGGCAGAGTATGAGTGGGGGACGTGCAGACAGAGAGGGAGGCACAGAAATCGAAGCAGGCTCCAGGCTCTGAGCTGTCAGCACAGAGTCCGACGCGGGGCTCGAGCCCACGAACCTCAAGATCATGCCCTAAGCCGAAGTCGGATGCTTAACCCGCTGAGCCAGCCAGGTGCCCCCGGTACAGTGTCTTGAATCGTCTACACTCTGTATGTGAGACATGAAGGTAGCCTTGGAAAAGTTTTATCTGACTGCTTCAACTTCCAAATAAGATGAATAGTCAGAGTCTATGATCTAACTGGATGTCGGTGCCCAGGTATTTTGTCTGTATTATTTAGTGCCATGATCCCAGTACTTAGAATAGTGCTTCACACTGAACTGGAGCTCTGCAAAAGATCTGTTTAATGAATGAATGAACATCGGGTCTAAGTCCTAGAGTCAGATCCCCCCCTCTCCCCCCCCCCCCGCCCCGGCCCCGGGGGGGGGCAGGAGGGAGGATGGTAGGGAGGCAGGACCCTGCGGACCTCAAAAAGGTGACTCGTAGGTGTTTTTTTTTATTTCTTGCCTTTTAGTTTTTACTAAAATGCTACGTTGGGCAAAAGTGCTGAAGACCAAGTTTGGCCCAGAGCGGCCAGGCTGTGATCTCTGTACCTGGCCGCTGTGGTATTTTTTTGTAATCCGTGCGTTTAGCTGATGGTGAAACCAAGCCCCTCCAAGGGCTTTCATTTCTCGGCGTGGCAAGGATTTCACCAGGTTGCTTGGATCCTAGAGCCCAGGGTTTCTAAGCCGAATGAGCCCCCAGAGATGATAGGCACACCCATTTCATTTTCTCATGAGGAAGCCGCTGCCCGGAGAGGTGAAGTGAAGTCTTGGAAATTAAACAACCTGGTAAAAGTGAAACGTTTCTGGATCCGGGGGACTGGAATCCCAATCTGGCGTGATGGCTCCCGCGCCATGCTGACTATGCACTTTATGGAAAAAGCTTTATTGCATTAATTCTCTAAATGATCATTGCTTAACTGGAACCAGGCCTGCTTTTATTTTAATTGAGATTTTATTTTCGCCTGCCTCGAGCAAGGAGAGCATTATGGTATTTTAAATGAGAACCAAGGAATTACCTGCACTTCAAATATTAGCAGTTACATTCTTCTAAAGACGCATGTGGACTATCTATTAGAAACGTGTCGTAGGTAAACCAGAAACATTTCATACTAATTGTTATGAGCGTATTATCCATCAAAATGTAAATTTCCCAAAGAGGGCTTTATGGGGCTCATAATTTCCTTTATTACAAAATGGACTTGAAAACTCTGGCTGGCTCCTTGTCCTTATGTAAAACCTTCATTTCCTGTGGTGCCTCCAATTTATTTTTCCACAGCTCTCACAGCTTTCACACTGTGATTTTCTATATGTGTTGCAAATGTTCAACAATTTCCAGAGAAAATTTTAGTCCGCGGCTTTCTGCTTTTAGCTTTTCATGTATAAAGATTAAAGAATGAATTTGCAATCAGCAGATATAGAGAAAACATCTCCTGCTAGAATAAAATAGATGGTTCAACGTCTGAAGCCCCGATGGAATTTACAAGATCTACCTACAGCACTTCCTCTCTTTTGTATCGCGCCTCCTGATAAATAGGCTCCCAGAAGAGACAATTTGGGAAGCTGGAAAGTACTTTATTTTTCTTTATAGCATGACATAGCATCGTCCAGACCTTGCAGGTGGGAGAAACATCGGAAGCAGAGAGGCAGGAGGAGACCTGGGGGTGATAGTGACTGACAAATCAAAAGAAACTTTACACTGCCTAATGCGAACCTTGAAGGCTGACGCTCTTTTGGAAAACAGCACAGAATTGGAGATTACACCTAGAATGTTGATTATCAGCTGTTGCCACCTCAGGACTTAAAAACATGGTAATGCAGTCAGGCACATGCTGGTACATTACTTAGAGGCTGTTTGCGGTGTGTGTGGCTATTTTTGGAGATAAGGCCTTTAAAGAAGTAATTAAGATAAAATGAGCTTGTATGCGTGGGCCTTAATCCAATATGGCTGACGTCCTTAGAAGAAGGAGAAATCAGGGCATACATAGACATGGAGGAAGGACCACCAGAAAAAGACAGCCATGCACAAGCCACGGAGAGAGGCCTCAGAAGGAGCTAGTCTTCCTGACACCTCCATCATTGATTTCTGGCTTCCAGAACTGTGAGAAAATACTTGTCTTTTGTTTAGTCCACCGCGTCTGTGGTACGTTGTTATGGTGGCCCTAGCAAACTATTACAATGAGTTTCGAGAATATATCAGTTGAATTAAAATTATTTTATATGGTGTTTGACCTTCTCCTGTGACTCTCCTATCCAAGCCCTCCTTTATGTCTCTACTGCCATTACAGTTTTAAAGACTTTTTTTTTTTTTTAACCTGCAGTACAGTTGGGCAATAGCGAGAAGACACTGGTTGAGGAACAGGAGGAGCCGTACGAGCAGTGAGATCGAAGTGATTGCTGGGGAAGGTGCTAGGGAAGAGAAGGAGAAATTATTCACTGCCTTCTGAATCATATCTGCTTCCGCCGGTCCCATCTCCTGCATGGTGGTTATGAGTATGGATTGCGTGAGAGAATAAAATCGAGGACTGTTGGCGTTATAAACGGTTCACCATGCACGGTAACTACGTGTTTCACAGGAGAATGTATGTTCATTCTTGTAAACCCAATGAGAGGCTGGAGAGATCACTTGGCTAAAAGCGTCGTGAGACTGAGATTGAAGCTGGGACGTTGACGCAGCACCCAGGGAGTGGTGATGTACAGACACCCTGGCCACGCGTGTTTGGTCACAGATCAGCAGCTGCGGCAGCCCTTTGAAGTTCGTTAGCAATGCAGTATCTTGGACCCTACTTCAGATCTACTGAACTGGAATTTGCATTTTAGCAGCATCTCCAAGTAATACAGATTACAATTTGATCCTTACTAATGTATAGTATCGACAAGATACCTCTGCCAAGAGAAGGATCCAACATGGGGAGATGATGAGTAGAGTGGTCTCGCAGGGCAGTTGGTGAAGCTCAATCCCACCTAAGGTACAGGGTTCCAGAGCTGGGGAAGATCTTTTAAGCTTCTTTTTGTCACTAACGGGTTTCTGCAAGATGGAGTAGGTCAACAGAAGCTTCCTTCCAGGAGCTTTTTGAGTGTTCTGGTGATCCATCCATCCTCCGATGAGCTCAGAGCCCCAGAAACTGAAATTTACCAGCTCCCAGCTATCCATTCTATACTCAGTTGATCCTTGAACGACACATATATATGAACTGGATGAATCCACTTGTAAGTGATTTTTTTTCTATAACCATAGTCCATTACTGTAAATGTATTTTCCTTCTAATTTTCTTAACATCTTCTTTTCTCTAGCTTGCTTTATTGTACAAATACAGTATAGAATACATATAACACACGAAATAGGTGTTCGTCGACTATGTTATTGGTAACGTTTCTGGGCAACAGTAGGCTATTACTAGTTAGGTTTTTGGAGTGAGTCAAAAGTTGCATGCAGGTTTTTGACCACGTGGGAGGGTAGCATGCTAGCCCCTGCGTTGTTCAAGGTCACCCGCGTGCATCTCCTCATCCACCTTTGCTCTCTGGATCGAGTAGTGGGATATGAGAGGGCAGTGAGTGATGGAGGAGAAGCTTGGAGCCACAGATGATGCTTTTCTTGCGTTATTTTATTCCTGACAGACCTCAGAGGAAAAATAAACTCCGCAGAAGAACATTTGATTAGTGAGGCTCTTTTCAAAACTCGAAAAGTTTGAGGTGCCTGGGTGGCTCAGTTGGTTAAGCATCTGACACTCGGTTTCAGTTCAGGTCTTGAGCTCACAGTTTCATGGGTTTGAGCCCCACGTTGGACTCTGTGCTGACAGTGTGAAGCCTGGTTGGGATTCTCTCTCTCCCTTTCTGTTTGCCGTTCCCCCAGTCGTACTGTCTCTCTCTTGAAATAAACTTAAAACAAACAAACAAACAAACCTCAAAACACTGAGGCCTGGAAAACATGGTGGCAGGGGGTGCACTTTGTTGTCACCATTATCATTTTCACTGTCTTTATTTTTTTTATTTTTTTTTTAAATTTTTTTTTCAACGTTTTTATTCATTTTTGGGACAGAGAGAGACAGAGGATGAACGGGGGAGGGGCAGAGAGAGAGGGAGACACAGAATCGGAAACAGGCTCCAGGCTCCGAGCCATCAGCCCAGAGCCCGACGCGGGGCTCGACCTCCCGGACCGCGAGATCGTGACCCGAGCTGAAGTCGGCCGCCTAACCGACTGCGCCACCCAGGCGCCCCCGTTTTCACTGTCTTTAAACGAGAATCTCTTTCGTGTCCATTGCTTCACCTGTATGACTTCGTATGCTTACAGCAACCCTATAGTTGTCATTTTTGCATGTCCAGTGGGGACCCTGAAGTTCAAGGGCTAGCCTGGACAGTGCCAGGGTTGGGATGGTAATAGCCCGCTCCAAAGACTTTAGTGCCTACTTTGGGCTCTATTTCTGCCCATTTGCCGTGCTTCTTCCCTCTTCTGCCCTCTGTCCTTTCATAATGCCCTGCTGGACACTCACAGTAAGAACCACATCTTTCAGAAACCCAGTTTTCTCATCCATACCTGTTGGAATGGATTCTCTTTGAGATACTATCAAACTCCATGTTTCTATAATTTACGAAAAAGGCAGCCCCACACAAGCCACATACAGGTGCTCAAGTCTTTTTTTTTTTTTTTTTTTTTTTAGTTTATTTATTGATTTAGAGATAGAGTGAGAGAAAGAGAAGGAGAGAGAGAATCCCAAGCAGGCTCTGCTTTATCAGTACAGAGCCCAATGTGGGGTTGGATCTCAAAACCCAGAGATTATGACCTGAGCTGAAATCCAGAGTTGGATGCTTAACCTACTGAGCCACCCAGGCATCCCACAACCACTTAAGTCTCACAGTTTGTTCAAGAAAACACATCTTTAGATTCTATATTGTTTATTTCTGCTCTGATCTTTATTATTTCTCTTCTTCTTCTGGGTTTGGGGTGTCTTTGCTTTCCTTTAGGTGTGCTATTTCCTTTAGGTGTGCTTTAGGTGTGCTATTTCCTTTAGGTGTGCTATTAGATTTAGTACTTGGTATTTTTCTTCTTTCTTGAGATAGGCCTGGATTGCATTGTATTTTCTTCTCAGGGCTGCCTTTGCTGCATCCCAAAGCGTTTGGATTGTTGTATTTTCATTTTCATTTGTTTCCATATATTTTTAAATTTCTTCTCTAATTGCCTGGTCGGCCCATTCATTCTTTAGTAGGGTGTTCTTTAACTTCCATGCTTTTGGAGGTTTTCCAGACTTTTTCCGGTGGTTGCTATCAAGTTTCATAGCATTGTGCTCTGAAAGTGTGCATGGTCTGATCTCAGTTCTTTTATAATTATGAAGGGCTGTTTTGCGACCCAGTATGTGATCTATCTTGGAGAATGTTCCATGTGCACTCGAGAAGAAAGCATATTCCATTGTTTTGGGATGCAGAGTTCTAACTATATCTGTCAAGTCCATCTGATCCAATGTATCATTCAGGCCCCTTGTTTCTTTATTGATCCTGTGTCTAGATGATCTATCCATTGTTGTAACTGGGGTATTAAAGTCTCCTGCAATTACCACATTCTTATCAATAAGGTTGCTTATGTTTGTGAGTAATTGTTTTATATATTTGGGGGCTTCTGTATTCGGCGCATAGACATTTATAATTGTTAGCTCTTCCTGATGAATGACCATTATTATATAATGCCCTTCTTCATCTCTTGTTACAGCCTTTAATTTAGAGTCTAGTTTGTCTGATATAAGTATGGCTACTCTAGCTTTCTTTTGACTTCCAGTAGCATGTTAGATAGTTCGCCATCCCCTCACTTTCAATTTGAAAGGTGTCTTCAGGTCTAAAATGAGTCGCTTATAGACAGCAAATAGATGGGTCTTGTTTTTTATCCATTCTGATACCCTATGTCTTTTGGTTGGAACATTTGGTCCATTTACGTTCAGTGTTATTATGATACCACCTCACGCCAGTCAGAGTGGCTAAAATGAACACATCAGGAGACTAAAGATGCTGGAAAGGATGTGGAGAAACGGGAACCCTCTTGCACTATTGGTGGGAATGCAAACTGGTGCAGACGCTCTGGCAAACGGTGTGGAGGTTCCTCAAAAAATTAAACATAGATCTACCCTATGACCCAGCAATAGCACTGCTAGGAATTTACCCAAGGGATACAGGAGTGCTGATGCCTAGGGGCACTTGTACCCCAAGGTTGATAGCAGCGCTCTCAACAATAGCCAAATTATGGAAAGAGCCTAAATGTCCATCAGCTGATGAATGGATAAAGAAATTGTGGTTTATATACACAATGGAATACTACTTAGCAATGAGAAAGAATGAAATATGGCCTTTTGTAGCAACGTGGATGGAACTGGAGAGCATTATGCTAAGTGGAATAAGTGAGGCAGAGAAAGACACATACCATATGTTTTCACTCCTATGTGAATCCTGACAAACTCAACAGAAGACCAGTGGGGAGGAGAAGGGGGGGAAAATGTTACAGAGAGGGAAGGAGGCAAATCATAAGAGACTCTTTAAAACTGAGAATAAACTGAGGGTTGATGGGGGGGGTGATGGGTATTAGGAGGGCATCTGTTGGGATGAGCACTGGGTGTTATATGGAAACAAATTTGACAATAAATTTCTTATTAAAAAAACCCCCACATCTTTAAATGTAAAGAAAGAAAAGTAACTGTAATGGGCATCCAGATACACTACGCACATAACAAAGCCCGCCATGATCCGTGATCCCCAAGAATCCCTTTTCTTTTCATCCTTTGTCCCTACTGGATGGGCTAAGCCTTGAAAGATGACAGGGAAAGGGCTTTGGGGCACAGTGCCGACGTGGCAGGGTAGAGGTGGGAAAGGAAAAGGAGCTTTGGAGAGGAAGGCTCAGAACAAAAACAGAGGAGACAGCTTCGTAAGATGGGCACCTTTCTTATTCCTCTAGTGACTTACAAGTTGAAAACTAGGGGCGCCTGGGTGGATCAGTAGGTTAAGGGTCCGACTTTGTCTCTGGTCACGATCTCACGGTTCGCGAGTTCGAGCCCCGCGTCGGGCTCTGTGCTGACAGTTCCGAGCCTGGAGCCTGCTTCGGATTCTGTGTCTCCCTCTTTCTCTCTC
>NW_024412423.1:12511206-12539393 GCF_014898765.1 Herpailurus yagouaroundi | reverse complement strand
AAAAAAAAAAAAAAAAAAAAAAAAAAAAAAAAAGTTAAAAAAAAAAGGTTGAAAACTAGATTGTATATTTAAGAAGTTATTAATCTAGTATTTTTTGGAAATGGAAGAGAAAGGAACAGTTGGTGAGAGCAGGATGTGGGAAGTGGAGCTGTGCCCAAACTGGACATTTCCCGTTTCACAGTTTTGCTTCCCAGTCAGGAACCAGGGCAGTCCTCCTCCTGTGACATCGCATCAAAGCATCAAGTGCAGATCTTACAGAAGATCACCAGCAAATCCTTCTGTTTGAATCTTTTTCCAGAGCAAAGACTGTGAGTCACATTAATCACAAGAGTACATGAAAAAAAAGAAAAAAAAAAAAAAAAGAGCGACACTTGAAGTTGCTGATTTACTGTGTCTTAAAATTGAAAGGGTTGAATCCAGGGAGTAGACATCAGTGTCTTCAAAGCATAGATAAGGCTGATGTTGAACATTGTCAAAAAAGCAAGAAACAGATACTGCAAATAGTATATAAGAGTGTCTTTCAAGGCTTTCTAATAAGATATTGTCCTATGGTGACTTTGACCCTCCACACCAAACGCTAAGGAATACTTAAGCCCAATGGATCATGTTAGGAGAAATGCAAAAATAAAGCCTAGATTGGATCAGTTAAGAGCTGTTGCCTCCCTTTCTAATGGGAAGCCAGAGTACAATTAATGAAAGCTATGTAAACGTGCTCCAGTGTGTTAAGATTACAAAGAGAGTTCGGGGCTGGGGATAAAAAATTGGGAGAATGGGATCCACAATCAATTACAGAGAAGGTCCTCCTATCTCGGACAGGCACACACACTTGGATATCTCATCAGGGAACCAATTGCATCCCGGCGCCTTTTGGAAGCAAGTTGTAGGAACATGCTCCCTCCTGTTTGGGGAGTGATACAAGGCGGCTATTTTTGAATGATTAATTAAAGGGAATCAATCTTCATTGCTTGGCTACTGACGTGAAAAGCGCCATGCCTGTGCAATAATGGCATGCAATCATTCAACTACCCCTTTGGCAAGGACAACGTAATTAGTCCTGGTGGTGTCGAGAGATTCTTTTTATTCCCAACAAATTGGCAGTTTTAATCAAGTGTTGCTGGAAATTTATCATAACACAGGGAAAACAATAGGTGGAAGGTACAGGGCCCCAAGCTGTGTGACTCCTATCTACAATGGTACAAATTTACAATGCTAACAGCATGATAAATACTACCAATCCGTGAATGCGTTGATTATAATTTCATATCAGCACCAAGCCTTGGCAATTCCTGTTTGTTTAGAAACACGGCGGTAACCCTTTGGGTGCTGCCTTGCGTTTGTTCGCTGAGAAAGTGAAGGTGTTCACCCTGTCCTGGGTGCCGGTGGCCGGGAACTTGGAAGGTTTCAAAGCACAGTGAACGGGGGGGGTGGCGCCCAGAAATGCTAACCTACTCCGTCCACAGGAGCCTGGGAGCTGCGGAGAGCGGGGCAGGTGAGATGACAGGCAAACTCACCATGTCCTATACTGTGTTTTACTCCCAAGAGCCTTCTGCTGGGCCGATTCTCCAGGGATCCAAAGACAGGCCTTCTTTCCACTCTCTCTTCTCCCTCCTTCCATGTATTTTCATGACTCCTAAGATCTTTGCTTAAAAATAATAGCTATTTATCAAGCGCTTAAGAAGCATGCCAGGTATTATGTTAAGTGATTTATAGCGTGTTGTCTCATTTATTTCTGTGCAACACTTTATATTGGGGACTACTCTAGTTTCTATCATCTCTGATTTTATAGGTGAGAATTTGAGGCTTGGAAAATGCAGGGCGGTAGAGCAAGGATCCCAAACCGGGTGGCTGCGTTCCTCAGCTGCCTGCTTCACCTCCTGCACTCTTAGGATGATGTGGTCTTAGAGGTCTGGCAGTCAAAAGATAGACTTACGTTGTGTGCGTCAACTTGAGCTAGAATGCCACAGCCTACATTATGTCTGCCTTGGTATTCCAAGAAGAAATCAGCGCTGTTACCTTCAGGGTCTTGTATAATTTATGGTGTGCTTCCATAACTCACATATATTTGTGTGTATAGGGGGTGGGCAGAGAGTTGAAAGGGTAGATATACAGAAAACCACAATTGCTATAACTTACCTCGTCAATTAGAATCATCTAGAGTCCTTGTTAAAAACTAGGTTCCCAGGTCCCTACTCCAGATCTGTTTACTCAGATCCCCGAGGAAGATCTTGGAAATGTGTATATCCCGTGATCATGATCTAAGGCAGAATATCCCATCTGTGTTAGTTTCATGAGATATTAATCAGTATATGGACGCCTCTCCCCTGCTCATGCTCTCTCTCTCAAATAAAAATAATAAAAAAAAATTTATTTTTAATTTTTTTTTTCAACGTTTATTTATTTTTGGGACAGAGAGAGACAGAGCATGAACGGGGGAGGGGCAGAGAGAGAGGGAGACACAGAATCGGAAACAGGCTCCAGGCTCTGAGCCATCAGCCCAGAGCCCGACGCGGGGCTCGAACTCACGGACCGCGAGATCGTGACCTGAGCTGAAGTCGGCCGCTTAACCGACTGCGCCACCCAGGCGCCCCTAAAAAAATGTTTTTAAATGTAATCATTCTATGGAAAATATTTCCCCAGGTCAGATGATTGAGAGACATATGGATTATAAGATATTTAACCGGTTACTTCTAAGAGACTCCAAATTTGATGCAGAGTGAGGATTTCGAGAAACTGATACTCATATGCTTGCCTAAGTCCTTGGGCTATGGATCCCTCTTCAAGGGGCATCTCTGGGGATGAGGAACTTGCAGGGCATACCCTGGGAGATCCAGATCCAAAGCGTGCTTAATGAAATAAAAGCATCACCAAGAAAACTTCCACTGCCAGCCTGAGCAGCCTGAACAGTTCTGGAATCATTTGGAGGCACAATCACCAGTGTCTCTTCCCTAAAGGTATTTTAAGGCGATTTCTGGAAAACATTTCTAAGGAAACGGTGACACATTTATCCAGAAATTAGAGAGTGTGCTGAATTTGCTTGTTTCCAGTGAACTTGAGAAATGGATTAAATATCTCTCTGATGGGAGATTTTTAAGAGCATGTCCTTAGAGTCCATGCTGGAATGGTCCTCAAGAAATAAACCATGATCCATTTTTTTTTCTCTCTCTTTCTGCTGTCACAGGTCTAGCGTAGGCTGAGGGAATAAAAGTGGTTATTTAAAGGCTGTTTTGGCATTCGGAAGGAGCGTGGAATCCTAGGTTGAAACAGGTTTGAAACACATCTCGTAAATCAAAGGACGTTAGCCCAAATCGCATTGCTTAAACCTGAGCCCTCTTCCAAACGTAATCTAAAAGCTCTGAGAAGTCGCGATTGGCACAGTTAACACCAGAGTAGCTGATTTCTGGCCTTTGTAAAACGCGGCGGACCTAAAGCGGGTTTCAGGAAGGGGCACATCAAGAACTAACTCCCAAACCCAGCAGAGCTCATGTGTGGACAAGGCCTTGTCATTTGCCGCCTGATCTCACTTTTACTTCTTTGTTCTACTTGTCGCAAGAAGGAACATCTGGCTCAGAGCCTGGGAAGCAGACTGGATCTTGTCATTGCACCTGCCCCGGGAGGAGAAGGAGGAATACTTTACTGACAAAAGGTAGGATTTTCAGAGCCGCATTCCCACCCATTAAAGCAGCTTGTTTGATCCCTTCAGAAGCTTAAGATCAAAGGGAGGCTTTTTCCGAGCTGCCAACCCGTGAAGCTCCAGGCACAGAGAAGGACCTCTTTGTTTGCACACAGCCAGGTGGACGAGCCATGGCACTTCCCAGCCGCAGGAGGGGCCGTGGACAGGTTGAAGGGTTGTCTTCATAGCTGGCTGGTGCCCGTTGGATCCCGGACCTTCCCAGGAAAGCAGGCGTCCCTGTAAGAAGAACTCGGCAGGTCACAGCCACTATTCGACGAAGGACCTCCTAAAGCCTCTCTCTTTCTCTGCCTCTACCTGGAGAACACGTTACCGGCATCCATTTTATCCCCTAATCTCAAAGCTTTCTGTGTACAAGAAAAGCTCCCAGGTCCTTTCCTCCCCTGTAATTTACTGAACCCCGTCGTGAGAAAACAACCCTGTAGTCTTAGTGTATTTACAAATCTCCATTTTACGTCGCGCTTGCTGGCGTGGGCGCTAATGGAGGGTATGAACCAGGCAAATGAACTTGGACTAGATTCCCTGAGAAAGGGTGATGAGAGAATTCTGACCCCCCTCAGCCTGTCGCCACCTCCTTGCCAATAGCGGGAGCCCTGTTGGCCTCAGGCCACCGCCACATGCTGACTCTGGGCACAGCTCAAGGAATGGCTGGGTAGAGGTTCCTCCCAACTCCCCCCCCCCCCCCACCCCCGCCCCGCCCAGAAGAGAGAGCCAGATTGTGACTTCCTCTGGCAAGGGCTATAGAGTGCTGCAGAAGATTTTTGCTTTAAAAGTAATAACAACTTCCTCCCACACACAAACAAACATGTATAAGCCTATCCAGAAAAACCCTCCTAGTCGCTGGAAGAAATACAGGACTGTACAGAAAGTAACTGTGGCTCTCCGTCTAATAATCTACACGTTTTAAGCCCAGAACCTACAGGAAGAGATCCAGGTGGAAATTCAAAGTAGTTATGAACCTGTAGGGGAGAGGAAAGAGGAAAGAATGTGCCTGGATGCCTGAAAATAGGGACAGAGACCACAGAAGACAAAGGCCGAAGGAATGGGATAAAAAAAAAAACAAACGCAGTCCAGAGGCACAGTGGATGCCTGTGCAACAGTGCTGAGTCTGCTCTTGGCCCAGGGATTTGTAGTGCCCTGGGACAGATTTTTCCCATAGAAAAGAATCTTCCAGAAACCCAACTGGGGTGGAAGTGTCATAGGATTCTGTATAGAAATTTCCCGAAGCATCATGTTTTGTTTTTGTTTTCGTTTTTGGTTTTGGTTTTGTTTTGTTTGTTTTTTTAAAAGCTCTGACTCTCTTCTAGGTCCTGTGTCTGAGGGCCGTTCGGTGAGAGGATGAGCAGAGAAAAGCTCCATTTGCTGACAGGGTTAGCTGAGGGTTAGCTCCGATCTTGGAGAAAGGAAATACTCTCCATTTTGGATTAGAAGTTTCCGTTAGAACTAGATCAAGAGCCTTCAAAGCTCTAAGCAAGCCACACGGACTTAACTTCTGCACACTCAGCCCCAAGGACTGCAGGAATCTACCTTACGTCAATTGCTCCATGACCCCGGAGAGAGAAGGGAGCGGCCTGAGTGACAGGTCACAGCTTTACTAAGTAAGGCAGTGAGAGACCTCAGTGGGGCGGGGGAGCAAAGTAGGAGTGGAGGAAGCCATTCAGTTCCCACGCATGTCCTTGGACAGAGTCCTCCTCTGTGAGAGGAAGTCAGGGAGTCACTGTCGTCCCTTGGGCTCCACCTGGGCCATTGTTCTGTTTGTTTCCCCTGTCGGACCGCCCCAGTGACAAGAGGGAATGAGTGGTTGCAGTATTCGCTGTGCATCCGCTCAAGTTTGTATAGCTTTCTCCACTGGGGACCCAGAGGTAAAGCAGGTGCACTGGTAAATATTGGGACATGGAGAATGAAACAAGGCCTTTTACCAGCTTCGAGGGATCACGCTAGGACACAGGTTGAGTGCGGGCTTGGACCATACACCTGGCTCTCCATGCCTCGGCTGGAGGCTTCGGGGCTCTTCTCGGCATCAGGAAGAAGCAGGCAGGGCGTTCCCCCAAGGCAGGAGACTCTTGGATCTCATTTTTCTGGACGTTGGAGGGAGCGCTTTAGTAGGTTGTTGACTGCAGTTCAGAGTCTGTGACACGCGTTGGCCATCACATGCTCTCGGGGGAGGGTGCAGATGTAGGTGAGCCTTCCTCGTATCCCCTGGTCCCAGTATTTCCAATCTGGGGAGACATTCGGTGTTCCCTAAGAAATGCAGTCCCCTCTCCTAGAAGGAAATGAAACATAGACCTCTCTCCCCTTTTTTTTGATGCACCCCCTCTTAGAGTAATGAGGCTAAAAAGCACCTTCGTTTATTTTTTGTTTTATCAACCCCTATGAGGAAATTGAGGCCCAGTGAAAATAGCTGACCTCAGACCTGGCATGACGGGTGATGGGGACGAATGCGGTCGGTAGGAAGCCTTGAAACCAAGCAGGCCATTGTGATTGGTGTGGCCACTTAATCCTCTGCAAGGCAGGAACCCTGTCTGTCCACAGACGTGTATCGTTGTTTAGCCAAGTTCCTGGCACAGAGTGGGGACTCGATAAAAATGTTCGTCTCTCACAACCTACGTTTAATCCCCTGTCAAGTCCTTGTGGCCCCACTTTCAAAATCTGTCTCAACCCAACCACTCCTTACCTCCGCTTCTTCTACCCTGGACTCAGCTGATTCATTTCTTGCCTGGGCTGTTACAACCATCTCTATATGAGTCTTGCTCTGTCTGTTACTACCACCTTCTCCGGAAATGTTTTCTTTCCCATCGCAAGTAGAACCATCCTTTGAAAAAATAAAACAGATGGAGGCACCTGGGTGGCTCAGTCGGTTAAGCGTCCAACTCTTGGTTTCCCCTCAAGTCATAATCTCATGGTTTGTGAGTTCCAGACCTGCATCGGGCTCTGCGTTGACCCTGCGGAGCTGGCTTGGGATTCTCTCTGTCTCTCTCTCTCCCTCTCTTTCTGCCCCTCCCTGCCTTTCTCTCTCTCTCTCTCTCTCTCAAAATCAATGAATAAACTTAAAAAAATAATTAAAAAATTAGAGGTAAGACAGATGATGTCACTCTTCTCTACAGCTTCCAGTGTGTTCCTCAGCCCCAACATACGCCTCACCGACCCTCCCAGCACCGCCTGGTAGCTTTTCTCCCCACTGCTCCAGCCGTGTGGAACCCCTTGTGATTCTCCACGAAGCCAAACATTCTATCACATCAGGGTTTGGCAACTCCCTCCCCGGCCCTCCCCTTGGCTCCCTGCATTACCTTCCTTGGACCTTTGCTTGAATGCCCCTGTCTAAGCAATGCCAGACCATTCTGTTAAGAACTACCCCCTCCTGGGGCGCCTGGGTGGCGCAGTCGGTTAGGCGTCCGACTTCAGCCAGGTCACGATCTCGCGGTCCGTGAGTTCGAGCCCCGCGTCGGGCCCTGGGCTGACGGCTCGGAGCCTGGAGCCTGTTTCCGATTCTGTGTCTCCCTCTCTCTCTGCCCCTCCCCCATTCATGCTCTGTCTCTCTCTGTCCCAAAAATAAATAAACGTTGAAGAACTACCCTCTCCCAGCCTACCCTTTCCATCTCCTTTCCCCGCTTTATTAGTCACTGCGACACTCGTCATCATCTGACATTCTGTGTAATTTACTTGATTATTGTCTTTCTCCCGCTGGAATGGAAACACACGAGGTCAGGGATTTTTGGTTTTGTCATATCCCTGGTGACCAGTAGTACTTAATAGGCACTGGAGTAATATTTATTCAGAAAAGGGATAAAGGAACAGAGCTAGCTGTTCCTTACAGCTAGGGGTCCTTACATTTGCTCTTTCTATGCCTATATAACCAAAGATTAGCCTATAGCAAACTCCTGGCCCCTGTTCTGCCTACGTAATAACATCGCGATGCATTTGTCAGTGGATGGAAAGCACCCGGTGATACAAAATATGGGCACCAAAGACCCCGGTTCTAACCCTGGCTTCATTCCGTTAGCTGTGGGACCTCTCTGGGCCTCGCTTTCCATCAAAGTTAAGTAAAAATCGTAATGTCTTATCTTGCCTAACTCAAAGAGCTGCTGGGAGGGTAAAACGTTATATATATATGTATCTTGAAAACTATAAAGCTCTGAGATGTCCATTATTATTATTTCCTCTGAAATCTGCCTCCCTAAGGAAGTGCTTCACACTTTAGGTGAGGTGATAAAGCATGCTCCAGCCAGACAAGTCGTTGTAACAAATTGGATGCCTTGTTAATTTCATAGGCCAGAAATAAAGGAGGTGATGGGCCCCTTAGAACGTTGTTTCGCTGTGAATTCTAAGCAGCAATTATCAGGGCGCGTGTTTTCTTCATCTACCTGATTTGGTGAAAACCCTGGTGCTACATTTGGCAGCAACGAGCAGAACCTGTCAGTGAGGTTTGCTTAATGGTCCTCAAGCCACAGGTATTTATTGGATATCTAGATGCTGAGGTGGAAAGCAAGTTGCCTAAGAATCTAAGCTCTTGGCCATAAGTGTAGTCTAATAAAATACAGACTCTTAGTGTACATAATGCAGATGTGTCTTATAGATCTGGGTAGTCGTGATTGTACTAGCAACATTTCTGGCACTTGCGCGTTTTCTCTGTCTCCATTGCTCCCTGTCCTCTCTCTTGTTTTAGCCTCTGGCAACCTTCACCCCCCATGGCTTCTGCAGAACGCCATGAAAATCGCCTGCCTTTCTTCATGGTGTTTCTTCCACCTCAAATGCCTTCTCTCTCTTGTCTGTTTCTCTTTTCCTTTGTAGCCTTTTTTTCCCCTCCCTACTCTCCTTTCTCCTGCCCAAACTTGTTAATCCAAGGTGTAAGACCCGGCTTACCTACACACTTTGCAGTTCCTTTGAGTTACTTTGACCCACCCGTCTTGTTGAGTTAGATGCTACTCTTCCAAGCTCCCCAGCAGCGCATAGAATAAAATCTAAGTTGCAAGCAGAATGAAATCTAGTCTTTCCCTGGACTCTATGCTCTGACCCGTCCTCCTGTGGGCCTCATCTCCCCCCATGCTTCCCTGCGAATATTGGCTTTATCGATGTTCTTCACATTCTTCCAACGTGCCAAACTTAAGTCTTGGGGTCCTTACATTTGCTCTTTTCTCTGCCTAGACGTGATATTGGTGTGTCTGTTCAATGTTATCTCTTCAAATATTTGTGGCACGGTCGATTGCCTATTTGTGGCCCCATGCCTAACATAGCTAAAGAAGTGTTTGTTGAGCTAATCTGAAAATGCGCTATGATCTCTGAAACCCACTGCCAGGGCAAGAAACGATAGCCTTTCTTCAGGTGAGTATTAACCACACCGTGGTATCTTCTCTGCAATGTCAAGGTGTTGTATTTCTGAATTAGTAGGATTTCACTAAGGAATTAATAATAATCTTTAGAACTAAGAAAAGATGTTAGAACTTTTGCCTTTTGATCTTAGAGATTAGTCCAAACTCCCTCATGTTATAAATGAGAAAACTGGGGCACCTGGGTGGCCCAGTCAGTTAAGCCTCCGACTTCCTCTCAGGCATGATCTGGCCCTTCGTGAGTTTGAGCCCCACGTTGGGCTCTCTGCTGTCAGCACGGAGCTTGGTTTGGATCCTCTGTCCCCCTTTCTCTCTGCCTCTTCCCCCTCATGCGTGCTTATGCTTGCTCGCTCTCTCTCTCTCTCTCAAAAATAAGCATTAAAAAATGTTTAAAAAATAAATAAATGAGAAAACTATGATATATCATTTACAGAATCATGGGCTGTAGCACCTTCATGATTTTCGAAGCAAGAGTGTGGCTTCTGAGTTAGCAGAAAGGTGTGGTTGTGTGCCTGTCATTGTGATGGTCGGACCTGGGAAGCCGAAATCTGTGCCTATGTGCCAACCTCCTGGTTCCCTGTGAATCTCTGTCTCTATATCCCTACCATTCCCCCTGCATTCCATTATTCCCTACTGACAACCCGAGAAGGGGGCATGACCCCAAGACTTGGCAAGTGGAAGCAGGCAGTAAAACATGAACTTCATGACAACATGTTAGTGCTCTCACTACATCCCTTACAGTTTGGGACTCTGTTCCAGAAGAGAGCAGGAGATACTTCTATAAATGTGGGTTGTTGGCTTTGAATGCCAAGAGCCTCAGAGCCTTCATACCATCGGTGGGTCATTCATTGCCCATGGTGACCCCACTGTGGTGATTCACTGTGCGGCAGAATGGGGCTTCTCAACGTTGGGAGCATTCAGTAATTATTGACTGGCTTGGTTTACGGCCATACCACCTAATGTGCCCGCTCCCATCTGATTGGCTTGGGCTTCAGAGACCTAGCAGGCTGCTTAGATTCCATCTGTGGTTACCTCTGACTGTGAAAGTACTGAGGCGTGCAGGTGCAGTGGGGATGTCTTAACCAGGGATTCACAGCTTTGCAAAGGATCCCTTAAAAGTCCATTGGAAACAGTGATCTACAGCTAACAACTACAGTGGTCTTAATAAAAATTAAATCAGATTCAATGATCAAAGAATCAGAGATTTCTCACTGTCTTCTGGGTTAATACCTCCTGTTCCCAGGAACCAGTCCAAAAGTGTGACAGAGGCATGATCTCTCCTATGTGCCCAAAGCAAACTGGATTCAAACCAAAAACTAGTTTCCACATCTTTCAAATTCTAATGAGCACACTTATATAGAGGGAGGAAGCTCTGAACAGCTGGGCAGAAGATTGACATTCTTGGTTTTCTTTGAGTCTTACTTACTAAAGGATATCATAATTCGGTGGCTACATCCTCCTACCTATCTTGGCCCCAAATATGGCCTTAATCAGTGGACGGTGTTGCTTAAAAATACTGTGAAAATCCTAAAAATCACCAGTTGATAAGTGTCACCGATTTTGAGGCTTATTTCTAACCTACATTTTTAGATCTCATTATAACCCTTCGAGTTCGTCCGTTGCGAAAGGTGTATTTCATAGTTAGGGTTATTGTAATTGCCATGTGCCATTGCATTCCGTATTCTGGACTCATGATTAGGTAGGATATGAAAAAGGACAGGTACAGAGGTACAGTGGAAACAACCAGTCTCCAGGCATGGCTCTGGTATTGGCTCTTGATTTCTGAACAAATCACCTTCTCTTGAACGTTGGCGCTCTCCTCTGAAAAATTAGTGGTGTGGGCTGGAGCAGAAAATCAGCTTGCAGGCTGGATTGAAACTTCACTAAAGCGATACAGCGGATCTAAAGGGGATACAAAAACTTCGCCTCAAATGTTGCTCCTACCTCCAGATATCCAAAGGGAATCAGACACAGATGTTTATATATGGAATGTCATCATTTTAAAGATTTACCATTAGGGACGTTTGGGTGGCTCAGTCGGTTAAGCACCTGGCTCCTGATTTAAGCTCAGATCATGATCTCAAAGGTTCATGGGTTTGAGCTCCACATAGGGCTCCGTGCTGGCAAAGCCGTCCCTCTCTCTCTCTGTCCCTCCCATGCTCACTCTCTCTGTCTCTCAAAATAAATGAATAAACACTAAAAAAATAAAATGTATAATTATTAATACATACTATAGAATAGTTTGATGACCTCAACCAAATATATCTGAGGTAATGTTTAGCTTGTGGACTTTTTGTGACCTTGGGATAAAGAGTATTTAAAATGCTTCCTAGGTGGAAAATGTCAGACGGGAGAAATAATAGTTATGTCATCTTTCACGTACTGTAATGCCTACTCTCCTTGTGGACAGTGGCAACCTGACACCACGAGAAGAACATTTAACGATGCATTGAGGGCCTCCCTGGCTCTTGGCCTTGGTTGGTCCTTTGCATCATCTTTCTGGTCGTGTTTTGCCCACTACCTGGGTCTATAACATTTGTCCTCAGCACAAGATCACCTCACAAGGGCATCTTACTGAAACAGGAGAACTGTGTCATCCTTGAAAAACTCCCTTCGTTTTCCATACCCTGAATCTTTTTTTTTTTTTTTTTGTAAGGTGACTAAGACAGTTTTTGACACGCGAGAGTACGCAAGAGACTATAACAATACAACGGATGAGTCCTGAACAAACGAGGTCTTTTCCCAAACCTGGATTCCTTTTCCAGTTTAATCAACAAAATGGAGAGGGCAAAGTTGTATAGTCAGCAATGTTGAATCATTAGCACCAGGTTGAATGCAAATTGCCTCTAATTACGTGTGGAGTTGAATTAATTAATTATATATGGAGAAGAAGCTCTGAACAGCTGGGCAGAAACTTTGAAGCTTTTCAGATTCTGCTTCCTGAATAATATCATAATTTGGCTGATACACTTGCCTCCTGACTCAGATTGCCCCTTAAACTTCATTGCCTAAAAGCCCCACGTGATCAACTATGTTGATGCTTCTGGGTTCAGGCCGACCCTGGGTTTTGAGGTCATCAACTGGTAAACTCAAGTTTGAACATATGTCTTCTGTTAGCAGGAAAATTCTGCAGCCATGAAATATTGTCTAAATAAGCACATATGTGCTTTTAGAGAATGTCACTCATGTGTTCATCTTGGGCAAACATACATACTGTAACCAGTCTTAACCCTTCCGTTCCTGTTTTCACGCGGGTGTCCAGAAAGAGGTTCTATTTAATATTCGCTGTCTTTAAGACCCCCCTCTGAACTTCGAATGAATTACTTTTCTTCGAGCTGTATTTCCAAGTTCAATATTTGATAATACTACAAGTGAAATGGTTTTGCACAACGCCAGAAATCTACATTACTTGTCGTAAAGTGGTGATCTGTTACACTGCTTGACATTTAGTTAAAGATACAAAAAAAAAAAAAAAAAAAAAAAGTGAGGTAGAAAGGGAGAGAAGGAGAGGATAAAATGTATGGCTCACACAGGGAGGCTTTGTGTCTGATCTGAGGAACTGTCCAACCCCGCTGAGGTCTCTTATCTTAATGACTTTGCTTAAGAAGTTGTCTTGTCAGAGCTCTTGAAAAGCTTTTGCCTTACATGAATAATTTACCAACAGAGATGATTTGGGTCTGATGAGATTAAAAATAAATCTCAGTGGTAAGGAGCCAGTTTGAAGGAGTTGAATGTAAGAATAGAAAAGTTTCTTAGGATCCTGGGAGAAGTGCTCAAAAGGTCATTACATGTATTATTCTGGTTTTAAGAAGGGCTCTCCTAAAGATTTCTCTTTAGAGGAATAGCCCAATGAAAAAGATCCAAACTCAAGGAAGGAAATCTACTATTGTTCCTATAGTGATTTAGTCTGTTACTTCCGCCCCCCACCCACCCCATCCATTAGGGAAATTAGATGTATATTTTCACAATTCCGATTTGAAGACCGCTCTTGGTAGAGTTAGGGAGTATACCGACATCGTTCGAGTACATTCTAAAACTGTATTGACCACTGGGCTGTCCTCTTTGGATACAGTGCATCATGTTCACTGGGCAATGCTCTCACTTTCGGGGCCTATCCTTCTCCTCAGAAAATACGTCTCAGAACTTGCAGGAAATGTAGAAGGAGAAGCCCTGTCAGCCCTTCTCGGAGACTCCTCATTTTGAAACTCAGCTTACACTCACTTGAAAGCTGAATATATGTCTCATCAGGGACCACTTACCAGGAAGGACACAAAAACTGGAAATCTACTACGTGGCAGGTATTTAGAAAGCGCAGCACTTAAAAAATACTAGCCTAGAGGGAGACGGGAGAGCACTCAGCAGTCAAGAAACCACATGATGCAGTGGGCACGGTTACTGCGAGAACCTCCTCACCATCCTGTGTTTGTAGGTGTGGGAGTAGGTTGACGAGAAATCCAGGTCAACCGGGAGATTTTCCTGGGCCTGAATGCTTTAAGAGCTATGTCCTAAAAGCCTCAGCCATACTTATCTTAATGTGGGGAATCTCGAGGCAGATAGGATCACTTTAAGTAAACAATGGGCAAGGAAAGGTTTCTGTTGGCTTTTTTGAGGTTTCAACGCAAATCTCGAATCGTGTCCAAAATAAACATTGCATCGAAGGCATTAAGCTCTAGGATTAGCATCTGACTGGAGATCTCAGAGGCTTAGGAGTAAGTTGCAAATGTGTCAAATGAAAATGTTGCAGGGCTCAGAGAAGAAGAGTCAACCCGGAGAAGGTAGAGAAAGAAACTGCGGACCCGCAGCAGAGCCCTGGCTCTTCAGCTGGAGGTGCAGGAAATCTCTTGGTGGTGCTTCCCATCAGGAGTTTCCTGTGTGCAAGGTAGGCAACAGGAACAAACCTATCCCAGTGCACAGCAGGAGACCTGGGCCAGAGCACAGGCAAGAACAAAATGGGACAGGAGGTTCTGTGAAGAGCTAGAGAGTCAAAGGTCCACCTTGTCCACCACAGCAAACCACGTGTGCCAAGAGCATGAGGCAGGCACATGCAGCCTCCCACAAGGCGCATGCTCCAGAGTGCGGCCTCAATAGGCTACCGGACCTGGCTGAGAGCTTCCAGGGTTCAAGATCTCTGTGTTTCAGTGTTTGTTCCCAAACGTCCAGGCCCTTTGGGCTAAATGTGGACTGCAGGTCTGGAGTCTGCTAGAACCTGGAAAGTTGGAGTTGAGTAGTGATGCGATTCTCTTCATATCTGTTGGAACTTATCGTAATTCGGAGTCCATTGGAAATCCAATAAATGTTTATTTGATGATGTTTATCAAACGCTTTTATAGATACTGTGGGAAGAGGGCAAGATACCATTTGTACCGACAGGGACTGGAATAGGCAGCCTGCAGTTTTTATTGGCATAAGAAAGTGAATTCTTTTTTTTTTTTTTTTGGATTATGTCCTTTGGAAGTTTTCTTTATTATTTTTTATTACTTCCAACCCTACTGATCAGCAAATCATCCCAATGAGGGTTGTCAGATTTAGTAAATAAAAATACAGGGCCAGTTACATTTCAATTTCATATAAACAATGAACGTTTTTTAGTACAAATGTGTTCCAAATGTTGCATGTCTCAAATGTATACACGTCTTACTGCATTAGGAAATATGCCTTTAAAATAAATATCTATATATGTGGGTTGCCAGATTTAGCAAATAAAAATATAGGATCCCCAGTGAAACTTGAATTTTATAGAAATAACAAATAACTTTTAGTTATTAGACATGGTTACACTAAAATTTATTGGTTATTTGAAATTCAAACTTAATGGAGTGCCCTGTACTTAATATGGCAACCTAAATCCCAATGCCACGAGTGCATTCTTTCGTCTTGTTCGTTTTTTCGAATCCCCTACGAAGTGTTAGGTACATGGTATTATGGATTTAATGTCTATGTAACCCCCACCCCCAATTTGTATAGTAAAGCCCTAACACCCAATGTGACGGTATTTGGGGACGGAGCTTTTGAGAGATGATGAGGGGTAGGTGAAATCATGAGAATGAGACCCCACTATGGGATTAATACTCTTCTAAAAAGAGACACCACAGAGCTTGTGCACATGCTGTCTCTCATTGTCTCCCTCTCTTCCTCCCTCACCGCACCACAAAGGAAAGGTCACACGAGCACACAAGATGTTGGCCACCTGTAAGCCAAGAGAAGAGCCCTACACGATAGAAACTAGTCATGCTGGCACCCAGATCTTGGACTTCTAGCTTCCAGAACTAGGAGAATAATGAGAATATAAGTTTCTGTCACCTAAGCCCCACAGTCTGGGGCAACACGAGCCAATGAAAATAGACGGCACGGTTTAGACGTGGTGAAAGGGTTCAAAATGAGTAAGGTGTGGATTGTGCCCTCAAGGACCTCTCTCCAGAGAAGATGGAAGAATGCACAGTGGTGCTTGGTCTGTTCTGCTTTGTTGTCCAAATCTCTCCTGCATCTGCTCCTTCGTGTTTCAGCCACGAGTTCCACTCCAGGATGGACCCTGCATGAGTATAAATGCCCATGTCATATTGAACAGTGTCATACCCACGCATGATACTCTTCTTCCCAGGTATCCCATGGTCCCATCCATCCTTACCACTGCCAACTGAGATAATTTTTAAAACGTGGGCCTTATCAAAATGCTCCTCTGGGTAGGGGCGCCTGGGTGGCGCAGTCGGTTAAGCGTCCGACTTCAGCTCAGGTCACGATCTCGCGGTCCGTGAGTTCGAGCCCCGCGTCGGGCTCTGGGCTGATGGCTCAGAGCCTGGAGCCTGTTTCCGATTCTGTGTCTCCCTCTCTCTCTGCCCCTCCCCCGTTCATGCTCTGTCTCTCTCTGTCCCAAGAATGAATAAACGTTGAAAAAAAAAAAAATGAAAATGCTCCTCTGGGTAAAACCCGTTAGTGTTTATTCGTTTCCTCTAAAACAAAGAGCAATCTCCAAGGCGTCACGGGATTTGGTTGATGACTTCTGCCGGCTTGCTACCTATTCCTCTTTCTGTATGAATCCTACACTCAGGCAGTACCACCTGTTATGGATTGAATTAAAGGAGTCCTAACCCAACATCTGAGAGTGTGACCCTATCTGAAAACAGATTCTTTACAAATAAAATTAGGTCTGTTAGAATTGGTCTTCCAGATGCTCCTGTTAAAGATGCTACTGATGCTCCTATAAAAAGGGGAAATTTGGACCTAGAGACGGACATGCATAGGAGGAAGGTGATGTAGAGAGACACAGGGAGAATATCATGGGAAGATGTCCATTTGTGGTGAATCATCTAAAAGTGAAGGGATGGTAGGTGTTCCCGAGTGGCTCGGTCGATTGAGGGTTCAACTCTTGATTTTGGCTCTGGTCGTGATCCCAGGGTCATGGGATTGAGCCCTGTGTTGGACCCCACAGTGAACATGGAGCCTGCTTAAGATTCTCTCTTTGTGTGTGTGTGTGTGTGTGTGTGTGTGTGTGTGTGTGTGTCCTGTCCCCACTTGTGCATGCTCTCTCTCTCTCTTTCTCTAAAAAAATAGATAAAAAAAAAATAAAAGTGAAGAAATGGCAAAGCTTGCCACAAACCACCAGCAGATAGGAGGAGGCAGGGGAGTGGTTCCCTTACAGGTCTCGGAGGGAGCATGGCCCTCCTTGCTGACATCTCGGTTTTGGACTTGCAGCCTTTCGTGTTGTACGGCAATAAATTTCAGTTGCTTTAAGTCACCCAGTTTGTCGTACTTTATTCCAGCTGCCTTAAGAAATTAATGCACCACCTGACTTGTTGTTTTCTTGAATGTGTCATGCCACCTCATGTCCTCTGGTCTTGCTCATGCCGTCACCTTGATCTGCGATGTCTCGCCCCCGACCTCTCCCTGTTGACTTCGTGGCCTAGCAAAGACCGTGAGGGACACTTTCCCTGAGTGTGTGCCCTCCAGGCAGAGTAAATTGGCCTTTCAGCTGCACTCACGGAGAAATTTGTTCACACCTCTACGCTCACGCTATTATATGCTATTGTTTCCAGTCATTTGACACCTAATGAACATCGCAAATATTTGTTGGCCATGCGAAGCGTGTAACACAGTGTAGGTATTTGTACACTGCCATTTAACTTTCCCATAAACTCTGTGCAAAGCACGTTTTATTAGTACTTCTGTTTACAGACGGGGAGGCGTAATGTTAAAGAGTTGAGTACACTGTGCAAGATCGTGTATCTCTAACAAAGCCAGAATTCAAGTGCAGGCCATCTGATTCCACCGTCAACAACTCTGGCACAGAGTCTTCCCTATATGTCTCTTTCTCTCCCTTTTCAGAAATTGGACACTGTGCTTTCACCTTTTTAGCTTAGCGTCCCACCTATAGTGGCACTCAGCACAGTGTGAAATTTCAGGATATTCCACTGCATTCAGTTGCAATAATTATGACACAGGTAGTGTGTCTAGGTGAAAAGGAACTGCAAAGGAGAGAGATCATATTTACTAGAGAACTGGCAAATATTTTAGTATGTCATTGCCATATTTATCATGTAATCATTCTTTGTGTTTTGAAGGACACTATTGAGATGTCACCAAGACAGCATATCTCTTCACCATTTGCCATACTTTTCTCAAACTTTTCCTTGGTTCTTGCTTCATTCCATATAACTTTTCCAGTTATCTGACCACTGACCTGAATTGGGATAAACATGGAAAAATTGGTTTTTGTATGTGAGATATAAAAATGGAATCTTCCTAGAATTTCAGAAGTATTTCGCACTAACTCACTTTTTATTGAAAGTTCATTACGTGCCAGGTAGTATTCTAGAAGTAGTGGTTAAGAATATGGTTGATGTAATAAACAAGCAAGATTATATCACCTTTCTATAAGGGGGTGAGATTTACAAATATTTATTTGGATCTAGTCGAGACAATAAGGATGCTCATTTTTTCTTATGCCTTCACAAGACATGTCATTTTGTTGCTAAAGTTCCTGGATGTCTCATGGAAAAGAAGGATGTTCTCAATGAAGTATTTCCCAAGAGTTGAATGTTAACGAGTGTTACCAGAAAAAAATTATTCAATAGATGAAATAAAAAGAAAATCAGCCACTTTTATCTGTTCGTTGTAACTGCAGGATTTCTCTGTGCTGACAGCATAGAGCCCAATGCGGGGCTCAAACTCACGAACTGTGAGATCATGACTCGAGCTGAAGTTGGACGCTTACCCAACTGATCCATCCAGGTGCTCCAGAGTAGTAATTTGTTTAATGTTTCAAGTTTTTATTTAATTTCTGTCATTTACATACAATACTCAGTGATCCTCACAATAACTACCACCCATTTAATCAAAAACCTCCCAACAAACAAAACTCCAGGGCCAGATGGCTTCCCAGGGGAATTCTACCAAACATTCAAAGAAGAGTTAATACCTATTTTTCTCAAACTATTCCAAAAAATAGAAATGGAAGAAAAACTTCCAAACTTATTCCACAATGCCAGCATCGCGTGGCCTCCAAAGCCAGACAAAGACCCTGCTAAAAAGGAGAATTACAGGCCAGTATTCCTTATGAACATGGAAGCAAAAATTCTCAACAGGATACTAGTAAATCAAATCCAATGGTACATTAAAAGAATTATTCACCATGACCGAGTGGGACTTATTCCTGGACTGCAAGAGTGGTTCACTACAAAGCAATGTAACCAAAGAGGTAAAAGATCTGCACGCTGAAAACTATAGAACACTTAATGCAAGAAATTGAAGAGGACACAAGTCAATGGAAAAACATTCCATGCCCATAGATTGGAAGAACACACATTGTTAAAATGTCTATCCTACCCAATCAATGTACACATTTAATGCAACCCTTATCAGAATACCACCAGAATTTTTCACAGAGCTAGAACAATCCTAAAATGTGTATGGAAGCACAAAAAACCCCAAATAGCCAAAGCCATTCTGAAAAAGCAAAGCAAAGCTGGAGACATCACAATTCTGGACTTCAAGTTATATTACAAAGGTATAGTCATCAAGATAGTATGGTACTGGCACAAAAACAGACACATAGATCAATAGAACAGAATGGAAAACCCAGAAAGGGACCTGCAACTCTATGGTCAACTTATCTTTGACAAAGCAGGGAAGAGTATCCAGTGGAAAAAACAGTCTCTTCAACTGGACCACAACATGCAGAAGAATGAAACTGGACCACTTTCTTACACGATGCACAAAAATAAATTCTAAACGGATGAAAGATCTTAATGTGAGACAGGAAACCCTCAAAATCCTCAAGGAGAACACGGCTAGTAACCTCTTTGACCTCAACCGGAGAAACTTCTTACTAGACACATCTCCGGAGGCACAGGAAGCAAAAGCAAAAGTGAATGATTGGGACTTCATCGAGATACAAAGGTTCTGCACAGCTAAGGAAAAAAATCAACAAACCTAAAAGGCAATCTACAGATTTTGGAGAAGATATTTGCAAATGACCTATCTGTTAGTAGTCACTTTAAATCCCCAGAACAAGAAATAGAGGCATTTTGCATATTTATTTCTCTCCTTTACCTTCTCAATGAGGCAATCTAAGAAAAGCATTTTATGAACTTTTGGTTTATGATTCATTTGCTAGAGATGAGAAGAAAGCTTTGGGTTTTTTTTTTTTTTTTTTTTTTGGCCATTATTTTAAAATTAGCAAATGTTTTGAGTACTATTCGTCTTGGAATAACCTTCTTTGAGTTACCAAGTTTATCAAGAATTTAAGACTTCCGCAAGATACCATTTTACTCATAAATTCGGGGTCAGACAGACACGTTCCAGTGTTTCTTTTCCTCAGTGAGAAAATTACAACTGAGCCCTGAACTTTTTGTCTGCTACTGCATTTTCTTCTTGAATTTGGATCAGGAAGCATATTTATCCATCATATCCTTAGAAATGGATTAATGAGTAAGTGACCTAAACAAATAGCGTACTTTTTGCATCTTGGAAATTTAGGAAGGCCTTTGTGTAACTTTTTGTATATTGCTAACGTACCAGTACAAAGTGACTGGATTCAGCCTTACTAAGGGAAATGACAAAAACTGAAGAGCTGAGGAAGGAATGGTGAAAATCAAGAGCCGCGCGTTCATTGAGGCATGTGAGAAGATGCGAAAAAATAAAGTATTAGGTAAATGGTAAGATTATCCATTCACCTTACCAGTCCATAAAATGCAGTCTGTGCTGGTAAAATTGAAAGAATTTCAAATTGGGAACTGTTACTATTTCTAAAAGTGACTCTGGAGTATTCTGGAAGCACAGTGACTTGCGTGCCTGGAATTTTTTTTTTTTTTTAATATGTCTATTTATTTTTAAGAGAGAGAGAGAGGGAGGGAGGAGGGAGGAAGCGAGAGCATAAGCAGAGCAGGGGCAGAGAGAGAGAGAGGGAAACATAGAATCTGAAGCAGACTCTAGGCTCTATGCTGTCAGCACAGAGTCCAACTCGGGGTTTGAACCCGTGGACTATGAGATCATGACCTGAGCTGAAGTTGGACGCTTAACCAACTGGGCCACCCAGGTGCCCCATGGAATCTTTATTGTTCATCCACGTTGGTACATTTTGTTGGGATTTCAACAATGAAAAACCTGAAGTTTGGGAAAAGAGAGAAAAAAGCAAGGGCAAGGCTACCTTGTGTATATTTTGTTGAGAAACGTCTATACAAGGATAAAATGGTGATTGATCTGCTAAACTGTAAATAATTGAACTCACACACCCTTCCTCTCTCTTTTCCTCTGTTTCTCCTCTTCTCCTCTCTCTTCCATCGAGTTCATTGCAGGCAATTGCTGTTTAGAAAGGTTGAAAAAATGTTTGCTGTGGGAAACTAAGCTTTGGAGAAGGACAGTACATTAGACAGCAGTTTGTCATGAGAATTAATAGATGTACTCCTGCCGTTGTAAAAGCTCCGAATAAAGGGTTAAGAGCCTTTAGGAACTGATTGAGTAATGTCATATCTGAAACTAATTATACCCGAATGTCCTAAAACTGGTTTTTGAAAACATCAATTTTCAGAAGAAATCGCTAAGGGAAATGATCAGATGGTTATAAAATACCCACTGTGGTCGCTTTATATGTACATTACTTTATGTCCCCCTCACGATAACACTGTAAGGTAGATATTATCTCCATTCTATTGATACAGGTGTTAAAACTCAGAGAAATTATGTAACTTGATCAGCTTTATACAAGATATGGAAGACCAGATCTGAGCTTGGATCTTTGAGCAGACACTTAATGTTTTTGACGCATTCTCCCCCTCCTCTTGACTTTGATATCCCCGGAGTCAGGTTTGTATGTGATCAAGACGTGGGAAGAGAGACTCGGACTGGGGAGAAGATCTGTGTTTTATGTCTCCGGGTAGATCATCGTCAATCAGTTGGCTCATGGACATGTCAGACTAGTTTCATGTTAATTGAGCAGAAGGGTACAATCACACAGAATATCAGAGTCTCCCCCAGGATAGTTGAATTAATGCTTCATTCCTTGCGTCCCCCACCCCCTCCGCCGCCATCCCCAGTATAGAGTTGCATCCTCTCTGCTATGAATAACCTGGAGACTGGGTATAAGAACAGTTTTGTTTCTATTTTCAACCCTCCTGCCTTCCTTCTCTCCTTCTGTCTCTCCCTTGTTCTTTCATTCTTTCTTTCCCTCTTCTTGCCTTTATTCCTTCCTTCCTTACCTCTCTACTCGCTCCCTTTTGTAGAACTTTCTGGCTACCTCATCAGTATCCATTCTCTACTTTCAACTTCTAGATGTTACCCTGTCGGTTGTTAGGTTGGGGGTGACACCACCTCCTGATCCAGACATGGATCTTGATTAGCTTAAGCTGGTCGTTACAATCTTATCCCCCATTTCCCGACCAATAGTTCATAAGCAGGAGGCAATCACCTAAGCTTCGGTGGGCTTTTCACACCCCCTGGGTGGTGACATTGTGCAAATAGAATGTCTGACACTGTGGGAGCTATTTTACGACCAAGAAGAAAGCCAACTTAAAGAGAAAACTACTGTAGAAGAAGCGAGAGCCAAGAGAATCTCAGAAAAACAGAGGTAGAACTGATGAAACCCTTTGAAGTTCTTAACTTGTGGATTTTTCATTTATGTGGTCCAATAAATTAATACGTCAGCCAATGTAATGTGGCTTTTCAGTTGCTTGCTATGGTAAGTATTCGCCATGGTACATCCTTCCTCCTTTCAGTAAGAATATATTGAATACCTACTATATTTCAAAAATCTATATGTATCAAAGAATACAAAGAAGCAAAATCTCTCATTGCAAGAAGCTCTACCTTTATTTTTTGGGTCTACAAATTCCATTTATTTATCCCACTTCCACACCTCCTTTTAGGTGGCCATTTTGTTCTGTTTTGGGTCCCATTGTGGCTGTGGGTGCTGAGATCATCAGGTTACCCTGACCTTCTGGGTTAGACCCCATATATTTGAGAAGAATGGCACCCCATTTGGATCAAAAGCTGTCTAGGACCAAATCCAAGGCCACTCTTTTTTTTTTTTTTTTTTTTTTTTTAACGTTTATTTATTTTTGAGACAGAGAGAGACAGAGCATGAACGGGGGAGGGTCAGTGAGAGGGAGACACAGAATCTGAAACAGGCTCCGGGCTCTGAGCTGTCAGCACAGAGCCCGACGTGGGGCTCGAACTCACGGACCGCGAGATCATGACCTGAGCCGAAGTCGGCCGCTTAACCGACTGAGCCACCCAGGCGCCCCCCAAGGCCACTCTTAAGGCCTCCTTTGATTCACTGATCCCTAGGAGAGCCAAAGCATTTTATCTTGTCAGAATAAAGAGATGTGGTGTGGATCATCCTTCTTCTCTTAATACTGTCTCTTTGCATCGGGTGAGGCCCAGCTGTCACAGTGGAAAGTAGGGGAGAGATGGAATAAAAGATGAAACTTGCTGTGGGAAAGTACTAAAGCCAGAGGCCAAGTTCATCCATTGGTGATAGTGGTCGTAGACCCAGGAAAGCCGAGTGCATGTCATTCTACTGAGCACAATGTTGTCACGGTGACAGTAGGAGCTAGGAGAGTAAGAATTAGATCAAATACCCTGTATCCAGGATTGATCATCCCTTCCTTATTTCAAGGAATTCACCGGATCCCTAATAGCACAGCCTGGGAACCTAACCATACATAGGACCCTCATTGTGTGTAGCTCACATCTCAGGAGAGGGAATAGATAAACAAGCAGATATAAATGCAGAGGGAGAGATACTACAATAGAAGGAAGGGGAAGCTATGCTTCTACCCAAGGATCAGGAAAGGTTTGACCTGGGATGCAGTGCATAGACTGAGGGCCGAAAAAGTGGTATTACCCATGGTCCTGGAAGGACTGGGACCTATTCTGATCCCGATTCCTGGTCCAACATGTGTATTCCTTCGTTCGTTCGTTTATTTAGTTAGTTAATTAGTTAGTTTATATTATTTATTTATCAGCGCAGAGCCCAACGTGGGGCTCATACTCACAAACTGTGAGATCATGACCTGAGCTGAAAACAAGAGTTGGACACCTCACCAGCTGAGCCACCCAGGTGCCCCTGACATATGTCTCAAAAGACAAATCATGCCTCCCTGTTGTGAAGAGCCCACGTGAATTGATATGAAAGAAGTATCCAGAAGAGTGGGGTTGGACGTGAAGAATAACTCTGAGAAAAGGGAAGGCTGTATACATCAAGACCAACAAATACCAGGAAGGAGGTCCTCACTGAGAAGCTTGATGAAGCAGGAAACTGAGTTACACCTGAAAGGAAGTGCCTCTGTGGAGAAGTCAGGTGCTCAGTTGTCCTCCAAAATTAATCTGTACAAGAAAACTGCCACGGGGCCAGAGCATCAGATTGCAAGGTTGAGAGCGGACAAAATGCTGTAAACTGATGTCATGTTCGAGAATTGCTCTAAACACATGCTGTCAAATTCTTTGGGTTGCCATCTTTTCTGTATATTTAGTGGTTTGCGACTTATGGGTGAACAGTCTATAAAGACACATACTCCCCTGATCCTCTGTGGTAATTCCTGAAGAGAAAAAGGGAGCTGTTAGTGATTGTTCAACAAATTTATATCGAGGGCCTATTTTGTGGTAGGTACTCTATTAGGTCATTTGTTTTTTTTTTTGGTTTTTGGTTTTTTTTCAACGTTTATTTATTTTTGGGACAGAGAGAGACAGAGCATGAACAGGGGAGGGGCAGAGAGAGAGGGAGACACAGAATCGGAAACAGGCTCCAGGCTCCGAGCCATCAGCCCAGAGCCCGACGCGGGGCTCGAACTCCCGGACCGCGAGATCGTGACCTGGCTGAAGCCGGACGCTTAACCGACTGCGCCACCCAGGCGCCCCTAGGTCATTTGTTTCTTAATCATTCCCAGGTTGTTTAGTTATACACCATCTCTGTCATAACGAAATAGGACTGCTAATAAAGATAAGTAAAATATAAGATTGCAGAAGTTTAAGCCGGTCTTTCCTGCTCCTGGTTTTAACTCTATCCAGTTCTCTTGTTTATATTGGACGGACTCTGTAACCTCCGTAGCCTTTTGATTATGACAATATAGGCCAACCGGTTTGTGACTCCACTCTGTACATTCCAACTCCTATCAGCAAGTTTAATTCTCTAGTCTCCACCTTAAATATCTCCTGCACAGTTGGGATGCCAAGTCAGAAAGAGTCAGAATGAGGAAGACAAGAGGGAAAATAGGTCTCGTACATCCATCCCTCTTCCCTTCCCTCTCATTTCTTCTCCTCTTTCCTCCTCTGGCAAGGCAAAGATGGCCTTCTGTTACTGGTCTGTTACAACATCCGTGGCCAGAGGTGCCCCTGGCTTGCAGATCTCTCATTTTACCTAGTCCCAGGTGCTCTTGGTGGCCTCTGCTGAAATTGTGGTCTTGAGTATGTGAATACAGTTGCCTTAGGGCTGTGCTCAGATCCAGCCACCCCAGTCACCAAAGGCACCTCAGAGAGGCACGGCTAAGCTTCTGTGGCCTACTGACTCAACTCCCTTTTGCCCTCCTCCATCCCTTGGCTGGAGCCACAAGGACCACTGTGGCCTACTTCTCTGCGTGGCGAAGGTGCTTTATGGCACCTTGAAAAGAGCGGCAGGGTTCCATTTGATATCGGTGACTGAGCGGAAACACGGAGAGATCAGTGCCATTGAAAGAAGAATTTGTTGGGGCGCCTGGGTGGCGCAGTCGGTTGAGCGTCCGACTTCAGCCAGGTCACGATCTCGCGGTCTGGGAGTTCGAGCCCCACGTCGGGCTCTGGGCTGATGGCTCGGAGCCTGGAGCCTGTTTCCGATTCTGTGTCTCCCTCTCTCTCTGCCCCTCCCCGTTCATGCTCTGTCTCTCTCTGTCCCAAAAATAAATAAACGTTGAAAAAAAATTAAAAAAAAAAAAGAAAGAAGAATTTGTTGCTTTTCTTTCTTAAGAGAAGGGGGTACGCCATTCCTTGCCAGGCCTAATGGGTCTTGACCAGGAGGCACAAGCCCAAGTGAAGGGAAAACCTGGGAAAGACGCTTCGCTGGTGTTTCTGTGGGAAAGAAAAGGCAGAATAGGGCTAGCAGTTTCGGCCGTGGGTAGATTCTTAGGCATCTGGTCCTTGGCCTTGGGTTGACTGAGAGCAGGAGACAGACTGGCTTGGTGTGTGAGTTAGAGAAATGAGGTGGTTTGGCACTTGGGGCTTGGAACTGGGTGGTTTACACAGGAAAGCTGTGCTCCCAGCCCTAGCCCTAGCCCTTTGCTCTCTCTTAAGAATCGGCTCGCTCTCAGAGGGGTAGTCCTTCCCTGGCCAGCAAGATTTTTAAGATGTGAAAGCATCATACAGTACAGAAAATTGAAAAAAAAAAAAAAAAAAAAGACACGATTAATAGCCGTTCACCCTGTGGCCCCTTTATACCCTTCCAGCCAGTCCTTCCAAGTCTCTAGACCAGAAAAGGCACAGTCTCTACGTCTGGGTACATTTCCCATGCTTCAGAAGACCGTCAGATTGTTTTCCGAACTCCTTCCCATCATTCCCCTCTTAGAAAGCAGCCCCGAGGAGAGCGGATAGCTTGCGGGTTCTGTGCTCCAGGTAAAGTCCACCCAGGGAGACAGAGGCTTCCAGAGGCTGTCTCCCCTGTTTGAAATCACCCTCGTTATTTTTGCAAGATTGAGCAGTACACTTCACCTCTCACCCCTCACGAGGAACAAAAGGCAAATCGTCGCCTAATGCTATAGACTGAATTGTGTCCCCTTCCCCATATTCCTATGTTGAGGCCTCAACCCCTAATGTGACTGTGTTTGGCAATAGGACCTATAAGCAGGCGAGTGAGGTTAAGTGAGGTCTTAAGGGCGGGGCCTGATATGATAGGGTTAGTGTCCTTGTAAGAAGAGACTCCTTCCCTCCTATGCCCACAGAGAAATACCATGTGAGGAGTCAACAAGATGGCAGCCACCTACAGGCCAAGAGAAAAGGCCTCAAAATGAGACGACCTTGTTGGCACCTTAATCTTGGACCTCCCAGCTCAGCACTAGGAATTTCAACAAGAAATTTGTGTTGTTGAAATCACCCGGTCTGTGGTATTTTGCTACAGTGGCCCGAGACCCATACAGCTGGGACCATCTAATGCCCACGGGTTGGTAGTGACTATTTTAAGTCCTGCTTCTCCATTCTCTCTTCTCCTTTGTTTACACGGACTCGGGTGGTGACAGCCACGGTGGTGTAGTTGTATCAGTGCCAGAGCAAGGTCTTCACGAACCCCAGGGAAATTTGCTCTGAGTGATCGTGGGTAACGGGACTACCTTGGGCCCTGACTGCCATTTTTGGATAGATCCTCCTCGGCATCCTCTTGCGTTCCCCGTCTGTCCACATAGAAACGGAAGCAACGAACCTTGTGTCCCGTGAGTCACTTCTCCCTGGGTGTGTAAGTCTTACCTCTCCCTCCGTTCCCGTTGTCAATTCCTCGAAGCCTGGGCTCCTAACAGCCTGGGATAGTGCTTGGTAGGGACAAAGAGCTTTGCTGTTTTGCCTCTCCGAGAAGTGGTATCTCCTGTTAGTTCCTCTGCCTTAGGCTGCATTCGTCACCTGCCGGTATCACTGTTGAGAATCCTGCTTCACACCCAGGAATGTTTAAAACATATCAAGTCCCCCACAAAAGGGAGGGGATCGCGAGTCGCATGGCATTTGCTTACAAGTGGATTTTAACTTGTGGGGGGGGGGGGGGGGAGCAAACCAGCGGCTATGCCTGTTACATAGCCACTATTGAGGAAATGGCCGCTCCGTTGAACCCAGAGCTTTGCTTTTTTCTTGTTTTCGTCCCACTGTCTGATCACCCTGTTTCTTTCACAAGCAGACCCTGCCTGGTAACCACAGTTGGTGCCCAGAGTACCACGGGGTCCTCCATGGGCCGCAGATTCCCGAATCGAGAACAGGTGCAGCCACACCCCCTCCGCAAACAAAGATATTTTGTCTGAATGGGCACAACATGGAAGAATGGGATGTATTAATAGCTAAATAGTGTCTTTATTAACAGTAGAACAGCTGGCAGTTCTATATGACAGCGCTCATTCCAATCCATTTTATCCAATTGCAGAACTCTAAGCACGCTCCACCAGGGAACTAAGGGGACCACACGCAAGCAATCAGCCATTCAACAGCTTTCTAATTGCTTCACAGTTGGAAGTGTGTTCTCCTCAGCCACTGTTATTCTTCTAGGAGGAATTGTTGGTGCACTAGCCTATCTAGAATCAAGTGCCGCGAATGCAGATAAGCTGCTTGAAGAAACTTCCTTTGTTTTGCAAGGCCTCGTGAGCCCTTGTCCTCGGTGGGGGCGCTCCCCGGTCCTGGCCGATCAGAAATCCCTAGTGGTGGGTGCCGGGAGGGAGGTTGATGCGGGGTCTCGGCATCTCTGTTATCTCCTAGCAAAGCGATTCCCCTGAAGAGGGGAAAATAAACTCCCAGCTCATAAAGATCCTGTTAGACCCTGCTTGAGAACCTTTCTTCAGGGCGTCCTACTGAGCGGAAGAATAGATTCAGCGAGTCAGTGCAGATATATAAATGCCTGCCGCTGTACTCCCAGTGTCTGAGCGGTGGGAGGCGGCCCTGGGAGGTATCCGTGTCAGGGTATAATCAGGTCACACAGGTAAGAGGGAGTAAAGATGGGAAGGAATTGTGGGGCGGGGCGGGGGGGGGGGGGG
>NW_024412423.1:12453822-12511106 GCF_014898765.1 Herpailurus yagouaroundi | reverse complement strand
TTTTTTTTTTTTTTTAAATTTTTTTTCAACGTTTATTTATTTTTGGGACAGAGAGAGACAGAGCATGAACAGGGGAGGGGCAGAGAGAGAGAGGGAGACACAGAATCGGAAACAGGCTCCAGGCTCTGAGCCATCAGCCCAGAGCCCGACGCGCGGGGCTCGAACTCCCGGACCGCGAGATCGTGACCTGGCTGAAGTCGGACGCTTAACCAACTGCGCCACCCAGGCGCCCCTCACGGAGCAAATTTAAAACAAGACCCAGAACATCTAGGCAGACATAAAAAAAAAAAAATAATAATAATCATAATAACCCTTCATTCCCTCCCTGTATGTATCAAAGAAGGCTGGGGCAAAACAGGACTTAAATCATCCGCGATGTCAAATAAAGGAGGCTGGGTTACTTTCTTATCCTTTTCAACTAGTGTTTAATTTTCGCTGTGTGTTTGTTTTATTTGCAGTTTACGCAGCCTGAGAAAATATTGTTTGCAGAGCATTGTATTTCTGCCTTTGTACAGGGTAATTCCTGTTTGGTGAGTTTTCAAAGTATCCTTTGGGGAGAATATTAAAAAGCTCTTGGCTGTATTTAGCCCAGACAAATACGGGCAGATACGAAATTTTAAAATCTTCCTGATTTGCAGGGCTTCCTTTGTTCTCTCTGATCATTTGGGGATTAAATGCCTCAGAGGAATACGAGTTATTGTGGAGCATTTGCCAATCAGGCCACCGATCCACCTCAGGTTCACCCAAGTTATTGTTGGGACTTCCGGTTTTGCCCTCGTTAGCATGGAGCTCCAGATAATAAAATGACAGGTCACTCCAATGTATCTGCCCGCGTTTTTCTTTTTTTAATTGCCCCCAAATGGCTTTCAAGAGACATTTTTTTTCCCCCATCCCTACTGATGGGACTTTCTGAATAAAGAAACACATCTTTGGCCACGACAATAGATTCGGATGAAATGGAAATCATTGTCGGAAAGAAAATAGACCCTAGAGAGCTCAGGACGGTGAAAATCACCCATTCACAAAGAAAGTCGCCAAAGCTTTCATGAAAGGCAACAAAGACGCGGGAGACCAAGCAATAGAGTCCAAAAGGAGGCAAAAGGTCATGTCTTTTATAGGCGCTCTTTTATGTCGCTTCCACGATGGGTTAAGGTTTCAGAGCGGTGTAAATTCCCCCGCAAGAATTCTTTAATTCTCAGCCCTCCTGCCAAGAAAGTGAAGATGCATATGCATCTGTTTGGAAATCTCCCAAATGCATGTGCAAAATGGGCCAAGCCACAGTCACTGCCAAACACAGGGAGCCAGTCCCAGCCTCGTGCAGAGGACTTCATTTTCAGGGCGAAGGCACCTGCAGACAATGCCAGGAAGGCAGGAGGGGGGAGGCGAGGGTAGTTTTGGCGACAGGATGCCAGGGTCTGCGTAGAGTGGAATAAACAGATCAGATTCCTCTCTAGTCCGTGTGGATATTTAAAGGGATACGCCCCAACATGTCCACTTGTTAAGAACTAACATTATCTCCCTGCAAAATTGAACTTACACCGCCCGCCACCCCTCCCTCCCCCCTACACCCTCACTCGACATGACTTTCTGGCTGTCTGGTTGAGTTCACCGTCAGGGAAAGATGATACCCCAGGCCCTTATGATTTGGGGTTTCTTGACAAGTTAAATCAGCATCTCCCGTTTCTCGGGAGGTGACAGAGTTCAAAGAAATCTCCATATTTACCTCTGCTTGAATAGGTATGTTCAAGGGAGTATCTGATTTGTGGACCTTTTTTTGAAGTGCATACCTGTGTGTGATCTGGAGCAAGTTATTTCTCGTAGGTGGTGGTGGCTGTCATATTTGCCCACAGGTCTTATCTGGGCAATAGTTTCGTCTCAAAAGTTTGTCATAAAGGGAGTAGGGAAAAATTTGCATTTTTATGTCTTTTTAACCCTTTCAAAAGTGAACTAACTTTCACAGTGGTCTTACGAGATAGGGTCATTATTCTTATCTCAGTCTATGTGGGCGCTCCGGGGACACACCCATAGTCATAGTGGTTCCAGAAGCTTCCCCACTAAGCTGGTCTTTCCCTTCATCAGAGCACTCATTAATTTTTAGCGGAAGCAAGAGTTCAAAGAGAGGCATTGAGTAGAATTGTGTTGTTCTTGGTGTGTCAAAAGCCACGTGTCTCCTCAGGCTTTCCTGAAATGATCTCAGCTCGGCAATTTTTGTTCCTTCTTTTCTCTCACTCCACCTGTGTATCCAGTCAGACTCTCTCCAAGTTTTAGATCTTTTCCTCACGGCCTTGAGGTGTTCTTCTCTAGCCTTCTTCTGGGGCACATTCTGTGAGACTATGTGTCCTAGTTTCCTCAACCTGTGGTCCCAGTTTCTTTTTCCATATAAGGCATACCGATTACGTGAAAATGATAAATCTTCCAACTCTGAGACTGTTCTAGTTCTCGGAGCCAACCACGTGACGTTCTTGCCAATGCCCACATCACCGCTTCCTGCTTTGGCCACGCGAAGGGATGGAAAGCGCCATCTGGGAAGAGGGTCTGTCCTTCCCCATGTGCCAGACCTGCCAGGGAGCCGCTGACCATGTGTGCCTGAGGGCTGGCTCCCCTCTCCTTGTGGTACTGAGCAGGGCTACCAGCCCACAGCCTGCTGGTTCGGTCAGAGGTTCTCTTCCCCCCAGGGGAAGGACACGGGGACAGGTATCTTGACTTTAGTAAGTCTAAAAGGGGAGCTTCGTCTTTGATTAATGCCTTTGTGATTTTTTTTTTTTAAGTTTATTTAATTTTGAGAGAGAGAGAGCAGGGAAGGGGCAGAGAGAGAGGGGGAGAGAGAGAGGAACCCAAGCAGGCACTGCTCTGTCAGCAAAGAGCCCAATGCGGGGGCTCGATCTCACGAACTGTGAGATCATGACCTGAGCTGAAATCAAGGGTCAGGGAGGTTCAACCGACTGAGCCTCCCAGGCGCTCCTGCCTTTGTGATTCTTTTCAGCTCTCTGTGCGCATTTGGTTTGGTCTTTAATATGTGGACTGTGGTGTGTGAGAGTATGGCCTGGTAACTATCTACTTCTTTTATTGAGTGACTCCAAGGCTCATGTTGACATAGTCTGGGGTGAAGCAGGGCAGGATCACCTCAGAGCCTGCCGAGGTAGCATCGCAGGTACCACTAAGTAGTAAATGAGCTTCTGAAAGGAAATTGTTTTTAATTGAGGTACCATTGACATACTAACATTATGTTAGGTTCAGGTATACAGCACGATTTGACATTTGTATCTGTTGCAAAATGGTCACCACAATAAATCTAGTTAACATCTGTCACCCTACGGAGTTATAGAAAATGTTTTCTCCCGTGATGAAGGCTTTTAAGATCTACTCTCTTTAGCAATTGTCAAATATGCAGTGGAGTATTATTAACTGTAGTCGTCATGCTGTATATTACATCCCCATGATATTTATTCTTTTTTTTTTTTTTTCTGAGAGAAAATATGAGTGTAGGGAAGGGGCAGAGAGAGAGAGAGAGAGAGAGAGAGAGAGAGAGAGAATCTCAAGCAGTCTCCATGCTCAGCCTGGAGCCCGACGTGGGGCTCGATTCTATGACCCAGGGGTCATGACCTGAGCTGAAATCAAGAGTCAGATGCTCAACCAATTGAGCCCCCCAGGCGCCCCTCTATGACATTTATCCTATAACTGGAACTTTGCGTCTTTTGATACCCTGGACCCATTTCACCTCCCTCCGTCACCCCCCACCCCTGACAACCACCAGTTTGTTCTCTGCATCTATGAGCTTGGGTTTTTCGGAAAGTGTATTATGAGTAATAACAGAAGAACTGGCTAAATAAATTCTAGTACCTTTATTCAATGGACTCCCAAGAGCCTGCTAGAAAGGATGATGTAGCACTGTATTTATTGACCTGGAAAGATGCTCATGACACAATAACATGTATAAAATTATTCCACTTAGGTAAAATTGTAGCTTTTTATATCCATATATATTTATATGTGTAGACAGATGTCTAGAGGGTTATTTATAAATTAACTCAGGTCATCTCTGGGTGGTAGATTTTTATGTGAATAAAATTTTTTTTTCCCAGTCGTAACTAGGTGAGGTGATAGATACATTAAGTAACCTTACTGTGGTAATGATTTTGCAATATACACATCTATCACAGATTACACTCTATACCTTAAATGTATACAATGGTGTATGTCAATCATATGGCAGTATAGCACGGAAACCTTTTTTTTTTCCGTGTGTGTGTGTGTGTGTGTGTGTGTGTAATTTAAAAATTTCTCTGAGTGAGAAAATCTCCTATTTAGTAGCAAGAGAAAGCAAAGCTAACTTCATTTTGATAAAAGAGGTCTTCTCTTGGTTTTTCATTGAGAAGCTTTGCAATTTCATCTTCTTCAGCAGTATCAGAAAGCATTTACAAAGTGTATTATTGGTGACTGAGGCATTTTTAGACACCAGACAGTCATTTGGATGAACCTCAACCCTACCTTTCCATAGCACAATAAAGCAGGAATATAAAAGACACTGACAAGCAACTATAAATGAAACTCATGCGCTCGACAATAGGGATAATCACTGTTTCCCTAATCTCTCATGCGTACATCATTGTAAAGTCTGGGAAGGTATCAGTCAGAATCAATTTGCATGTACAGGATCTGGGTATGAAATTTTGAGTTGCTCAGATGCAATTGCCCCAAGGATCTTAGAATTCCAAAGGTAGGCAAGACCCACAAGGTCATTTCATTCAACTGCCCACCTAGTACCTGATTCCCTTCCTGCATGTAGCACTTATATTTAATGAGAAGGGAGCAGGGTTCTGATAATTTACAGTTTGCCAGAGCTCTCAAGAGGAAAGAGCAGGCTTTTTAATCTCCCCGAGAATATGTTTGGAAAGCAGTTAATGACGTTTGCTGGGGGTCCTCCGGTGCATTCTCATGGCTGTGGATTCAGGAGCGCTGGGGGGATTGTGGTTGAGAACAGGGAGAAGGGGGTCTTGAGAAGTTCTTAGACCACCATCTGAGAAGTATGATGCGACTGTTGGACAAGTAATGGAGATCACTGTATTTGTGGGTGATACAGGATCTGAACACAGGGAGGATGATAAAGCCAGACAGGAGAGAAATCCAAGGGTGCATGAAATAAGGAAGGACACACAGAGGTAGACATTACCTCTAGAAGGAACAATGGCAGGGGGCAGAAGAAGATGGAATAAGAAACTGAAGTTTCGCTTCAGTACAGAAGAGAAACTCAAGTGACTTTTTTTTTAAGTGTATCTATTTTGAGACAGAATCCCAAGTAGGCTCTGTACTGTCAGCGTGGAGCCTCACGTGGGGCTCACACTCACGAAGCTTGGGTTCGCAATCTGAGGCGAAATCAAGAGTTGGATGCTCTACCAACTGAGCCACCCAGGCGCCCCAAACTCAAACGACTTTAAAAAGGCCAACCCTGGGATGTTTAAACAGCAGTATACTGATTGTCTTTGACCAAAAAATCCCAAGATCCACGAATCCGAAAGCACATTATCTTCCATAGTCATCTAACATGTTTGCTTACCACCTAGACAGTAAGATCTCTTTCACCTTGTCCTGAGCTTTGGTTGTCTGAAAGGCAAAGCAGAACAAACATAGGGATCTGAACCCAGGACTCATAAATGGTCTGTGGTTAGAAATCAGAGGCCCATGAACTTGGATGGGGGAAAAAAATCCTTTATTTTGACTAATCTGTAACTAAAGGGGATGTTTCTTTCAATTATGAGTGTAGGCAAGACCTTAGTAGTAACTAGGATGATAGACACCTGTGACTTTGTCACCAGTGAGACTCACGGATGCTTTTGTATCACGTTAGAGTTTCTGCAGAAAACTTGATCCTGATCACTTACCTCAAAATGACCTCTGCCCAGTTCTGTTATTTGATGAGTTAGGAACTAAGCACATAGATTATTATGTCACAAATGTCTGTCACTGAATGTGTTTAGACATTCTGATAAGTATTTTTGAATATACATGATTTCCTTTGTATTCTTCTGAATTTTGTCTTATGCACGTAAGCACATTATGATGAGAAGGGGTTCCCAGACTTCTCCAACTGAGATTCCCTACCTTAGACACAGAAAGAACATTCTATCTAAAACAACCCACTTGGCAGGCGCCTGGGTGGCTCCGTCAGTCAAGCGTTCAACTTCGGCTCAGGTCATGATCTCATGGCTCTTGAGTTCGAGCCCCGCATCGGGCTCTGTGCTGACAGCTCAGAGCCTGGAACCTGTTTGTATTCTGTGTCTCCCTCTCTCTCTCTGCTCCACCCCCTACTCATGCTCTGCCCCCCCTCCCTCAAAATATAAAAATTAAAAAATTAAAAAAAACCAGATTTATTATAAAACAACCCACTTGGTCTGAGGGGCATGGGAGTCCACCGCATCTGAAGACACTCTTCAAGCTTCCTGTATGTCTTCCTTGAGGTGACAGAGGCAGGCATCCTCCAGGCAGCCTGGGGCCCAAATCTTACAAGCAGCCTTTGAAGGAAGGAGTCCCTTCTTCCTGTCGCATGGGGCGTCTGTCTTAGCGTTATTAATAAGCCTTGGTGGTAAGACAGATTGACGAGATTCCTCTAGAAAATTAAAACCTGTTAATATAAAATAGTATTACGCTGATAATTGCATTCCTAGAGGAAACAAATGTGTAGAAATGACATTCATGACACCTGCTCTGAGTCAGGGATGCCTTAAGCATTCACCAAGTTGGCACCCTCTCAGCACAGAGCCCAACAATGGGCTCAAACTCCTGTTCTGAGCATTCCCTTGTTCTCAGAAGGGATAATGATCCCATACCCACTTGAAATCAGGAATCCTAAGGCGCAAGGGTACAAATATCCGTTTGCTTTAAGCAATTGTGTTTTGCCCACATTGGCTGCACCATCTTGTACATGAAGCACTCTAGTGACAGCTCCTTCCAAATGGACAGACGGCAATGAAGGGGGGGGGGGGGAGAAACAGGAAAGCCCCACAGCCACGGTGTTCGTGTGTTTCCAACAAAGGACGCACCTACCCAGCACTCCCTCTTGGAAGCAGCGACACTGTGGAGCGTATAGCAGATGGTTCTGCCGCGTCAGGCCCACAGCTGTGTGTTTCTGGCACGAGAACAATGTTTGAATTCCGTACAGAAATTTTGCGAGATATGTTTCTTGTTGCCTTTTCATGAATTTTATTTGGTAATTTTTTTTTTTTTAAACCATAAAGAGTCTGGAGACCATATTGAGAAAATGCTGGCAAAGGAAAGCTATTTGTTCGCTAGCCAGGTTTATTTAAAGAGGATCAATCACGTTGGATTCCTGGAAGAGAGGCGGCCCGTTGGCACCTATCATGCGTGTCCACAAAATCAGAGGCGGTACCGTTGTCCTGCTCTCTTACGATTCACTTACCCAGACAGGAAGGAAAGAGAATTTCGGTAGGAAACAAGTAGAAGACTAGGACTCTTCAGTATCTAGAAGGCTCAGTCATGCTCTGAGTATATCCAGCACGTAGCATTTCAAACTGAGGGAGCAAGTTGTTGAACTAATAAAGTGCACCGTTGCCTGATTTTCTAGAAACGGTGCTGGCTCATTTCTGGGTCCACTCTGAAGGATTTCTACCAAGTTCATTCTAGGACTACTCGCGATAAAATTATGGGACAGTTTTATGTCTTCTTTACTCCACCTCCCTACAGGGAAGCTTTAACCTTGCCCCATGGCGTGTGTGTGTGTGTGTGTGTGTGTGTGTGTGTGTGTGCGCGCGCGGCCAGACCTCAATTCCATTTTGGGTTGGAATTACTGATTTCTCCAAGATAACCCAGCAAGTCGGAATAAACCCAGTTGTAGGACACAGGCCTCTCTAATTCCAACCGCATGTATAATTCAGCAGGACCCACTGATGTATTTAAAGAATCACGAGCTGGCCCCTTGGTTTGAAGCAGAGATGTGAAGGAAGGCAGTGCGGGTTGTAAAACGCTTTTTGTTTTTGGAAGCAAATGCGTCCTTTCCCTCTGGAAACCCTGCCATTTCCTCTGGTCCTCTAATCCTAAACTTGGTGTCTGAAATAAATTTCGGAGGGATTCCACTATGTTGTTGAGAGGCTCCAGGGACTGCTACTGTTATCAGAGAAAGGGGTCCAGCGCCATTCAGGGCGTTATTCAATAGCGTGTCTGGCCGTCTGCAGCTGGCACCAGAACTCTCTCTGGGCTGTCATAGGAGCCGGTCCTCTGATTGACGGCACCTCATAACAGGGGTCAGAGCTTCAACAGCTGCTCGCGGGAGCAGATTCCTCTGCCTCACATTTGATGGATAAACCAGAAGAATCTGGCAGTCAGATCCATATTAATGGCTGTGGCCAGCTTTCCCTTTCATGACTTTCTTGCTTTTTCATTGTGCGGGAGATTGAATTTGAAAGCGAACTTTGTTCCACACCGTAGCCCATGGCAGTGGGCAAAGGAGGCGTCGCTTGCATGCGGCACACCCGCCAAAGCAGATGTGTGAAAAATGGAAATGACCAGGGTGGATGGGGTGGACTTGCTTTTTTTTTTTTTTTTTTTTTTTTTTTTTTTTTTTTTTAATAGGATCCGAGCTTCTGCTGAGGAGCTTTTCAAGGAGGCTGTGAGGAGGGGAATGTGCTGGAGTTTGAGCAGTGTTCCCTTAAGTAGCTTTCCTGCAGAAAACTGCAAGCAAGCTCCAAAGTAGCCAAAGCAACACGAAGAGCAAAGGAGTTGTAGCCACGCCCGCACCTGTGACTCAGATGCCCACGCTACATCCATTGACCGGATGCGCTGTGCTGTTCTGTTAGGAATCGAGAGGCTCTTCGGACTCAGCGTCGGAGAAGGAAACCAGGATACCTAGTGACGGCAACTGTGAAATGTTGCCATCCCCTTGGGGCCCCTGGGTGGCTCAGTTGGTTAAGCATCCGACTTTGGCTCAGGTCATGATCTCGAGGCTCGTGAGTTCAAGCCCCCGGTCGGGTCAGGTAGGGCTCTGTGCTCACAGCTCAGAGCCTGGAGCCTGTTTCAGATTCTGTGTCTCCCTCTCGCGCTCTGCCCCTCCCCCACTCGTGTTCTCTCTGTCTCACTCTCTCTCTCAAAAGTAAATAAAGCTTAAAAAAAAATATTGCCATCTCCAAACAACAGAAGACCCCCCCGCCCCCATCCATCCCCATCTCCACACCTTCCTGCCCAGATAACCTTAGGAGTGGAGTGCATTTTATTTGTAATGAAATTCACTGCAAAATGTTCCCATCCTTCTTTCATTCCTGCTACTTAAAAAAAATGTTTTTTAATGGTTATTTATTTTTGAGAGAGAGAGAGAGAGAGAGAGAGACAGAGGTGCAAGTGGGGAGGGGCAGAGAGAGAGATAGAGAGAGAGAGAGAGAGAGAGAGAGAGAGAGAGAGAATCCAAAGCAGGCTGCAGGCTCTGAGCTGTCAGCACAGAGCCCGACACGGGGCTCGAACTCATAGACTGAGAGATCATGACCTGAGCCGAAGCTGGACACTCAAACAACTGAGTGACCCAGGCACCCCCCTGCTACTTTTTTTTGCAGTATTTTCTCCCACTGTGTGGATGATGTTCTTATTCTCTTGACAATGCCTTGCTCAGAGCAGGAATTTTTAATTCAAATCAAATTCAGCTAAGCGATTATTGTCTTTGGTGTCCTATCTAAAAAATACTCTCTACACCCAACATCATCTTGGCTTTCTCCTATGCTATGTTCCAGGAATTTTAAAATTTTGCGTTTGACCTTTTGGTCTGTGATCCATTTTGAGTTAATTTTTGTGATGAGTGTAAGATTTATGTCTAGAGCCATTTTTTTTTTTTTGACATGTGGATGTCCAGTTGTCCCATCATCATTTGTTGAAACGATTATCTTTCCTCCATTATATTGCCTTTGCCCCTTTATCAAAGATCAGTTAACTGTATTCACAGCGGTCTCCCTGCAGGTTCTCTGGGTTTTCCCAGGGAACTATCTTGATTATTGTAACTTTACAGTAAGTCTTAACATCAGGTAATGTCATTCCTCCAACTTTGATCTTTTCCTTCACTATTTTATTGCCTATTCTGGGTGTTTGCCTTTCCTTATAAACTTTAGATCACTTTGTTGATATCCACAAATAACTTGCTGCTCTTTGTTTAACCTGGAATTTCTTGGAGTGGCTTATCTTAGAGAATTGTTGATAAATTCTAATGTCCAACCAGCTCTCCCTCCTCCCCCACACTCTGCCCCCCCCCCCACCTTAAGAATTCTGCCATAATTAGACTGGCGGTGGGGGGATGACGGGTAGGCTCCCCAGAGAGATTCTAAGATATCACCAGAGTTGAAAACCACGGCGTTTATTTTCATCGTTATCTTAACAACTGTAATGCAAATACATTTCCTTGAAATTTATTTGGAAAGCCATGACTTTGGTAGAATCTCCTCAGGAATATACCTTCTGCCTCTCCCCGCGTTGCTGTGTGCTTTGTAGACGTTCCTTGTTTCCTGTGGCTTGCCTTCTGCTGGGAGAAGCTTGACCTGCCTCAGACAAAATCGTGGAAGCGGAAAATTTTTTTCTTCCGGTGCAAATTATACACCCTCCCCTTTGACTTTTTTTTTTTTTTTTGAGAGAGAGAGAGAGAGAGAGAGAGAGAGAGAGCATACATGAGTGAGTGGACCAGAGGGAGAGAGGGAGAGAGAATCCCAAGCAGGCTCGTGCTCAGCCCAGAGCCCGATACAGGGCTTGATCCCACAACCCTGGGATCGTGACCTGAGCAGAAATGAGAAGTGGGACGCTCAGCTGACTGAGCCACCCAGGACCGCCCCCTTCAATGAATTTTTTAAAGGAAAAAAACCTTACTATAAAGTCTTCAATCATGACCTTGTTTGAGACTTGAATCAGTTACTAGGTATGGAATAGTGGGGACATCTGCTCTGGGAACGCTTGCTCGTGTATACGTTTTCTCCACTTGGACCCTGCCAGCCCTCCTTTCCTTCGTTCTCATTCTCTCTTCCCTCTTCCCCTTGTCTTTCTCCATTACTCTGTCCTGTCTCTTTAAGGTTCACCTTTCTGCTTTCAGCGTTTGCCTTGGATTTCTTCAGCTTCTCACCCTCCCTTCATCCTTGCTTCTTAGTCCAGGCTCCCTCTTCCCAGAGAGAGTTCAGGGCACTTTAACTTGTTAATTAACACTCCTTGAGGGAGGAGGGGCAGATTTGCGTGAATAAAACTGAGAGACTGATTTAATCAAAGAAAGAAAGAGCCCGTGTGTGGACTGTGAACCTACTTGCGATGTGACTTTGGAGATGGTATTCTGCCACGCTGTGCCTCAGTTTCCTTATCTGTAAAATAGGGACCTGGTAGCCTCTGCCTCATTAAGCTTGTTGCACAAATCCAGTGAGTGGGTGTTTAGCTCTTGCTTACTTGTCAGGCAATAACTGCTCACTAACTGCTACATATGAGTATTACTGTTACTTCTTGTTACTTCTAAAGTTAGAGAATAGACTTTCTGACACAGAGAAAAGAATGCATTAACAAATGGATAAGAACAATTTGTGATTGATGCACGTATTGCTTGGTGGAAATGTCATTCATTTATGGAAGCTAACATTTCCTTTACTGACACTTGATTTGCCTGTAAATTTCCATGGTCATAACCCAGGTGAATTTCCGTTTGAACAAATATTTTCGAGTAAAGCTGTTCTTCTGTGTCCACCATGGAATTAAGTAGATGAAATTTGTTAATCTGGGTGTGGCTAGTCTCTGCATCATAGGCTCTGAACAATAAGCACTCTGTCTGGTTCTCCTCTGCTTACATGACACTTTTGCAAGAAGTATCTGTGCTTCTGTGCTATTTTTGGTTATTGACAAGGCAGGGAAAAGGGTAGGGCTGCAGCTCAGTCTTTGGTTCTGGGGTCTGCTTTTAAGTAATACATTTTTTTCACCTTTTCCAGATTTAAAGTTCTGATGAAATAAAAAAAAAAAATAACATCCCTTATCACAAAACAAAGGAGACAGTAACTGAAGGGCAGAGGGGAAGGAAATTGATTCTGAGCATTTTCTTCCGTGTTAAGAGAGTTTGAGCTAAGTGCCACAGAACTCTCCTAGAACCCCGCTTTAGGTCCTGTGGCACCTTCTCATCTGCCAACACCCACCAACACTGTCTACCCTGCATCTCTAGAGCCCGTGACACATTCAGGGGTTGTGAGCTGAGACCAGTGATATCTTCCTTTCCTACCTATTCTTCCCCAACAGAAGGACTCAGAGATTGTTTGGAAATACGGAGAAATATGGAGGAATATGGCAAGATGGGGGCTGTTGGGGATGCATTTCCTTTACTCTAAAAACACAAAAATTTCTATGGGGAACCCCTTATATGCCTATGACTAGCTCAGGTGAGATATTGGTAATCATTCAATCTAAGATACAAGTAGGGGCCAGTGACCTTGGTTGACCCAGAACTGAGAGATTTCTTGGGACATGGGAATTTTATTGCAAAAAGAGTCCCAGACCGACTGGCCTTTGGGGTCTTTTTTTTGGGGGGGGGGTGGCTATCATAGAAATAAGAACTACACATTGGATAGGATTATTTACCTCTGAACAAAAGATTCCCGTGTTATAGGTACGTAAAAGCAAAGTAATATATTCTGAGATATAAAAGCCAGTTGGCTAATGTACCTTGTAGGCTCTGCCTGACCTCATTTACCACACTGCTCTGCTCACCATCTCTATAAACACTTCCTCAGCCTAACAAGTGAAACTTCCCTCGTTATATTGAAGCATGCTGTATTAGTTCTCTATCACTGCGTAACAGATGACCCCCAAACCACAATAATCATTTCTTCTGGTTTCCATTGGGTTGGGAATTCAGACAAGGCATGGTAGGGATGGCTTCTGTCTGCTCCACATGCCCGGGCCTCATCTGGGAGACTCCAAGTCTTGAGGTTTGAAACCACCTAAGAGCTGAAGGGTGTCCTTCCTCCAAGATGGCTCAGTCTCATGGGCTCCCCATTACACTGCTCTCCATGGGGTTGAATATCCTCACTGCACCTCCTCCCAGAGCTAGTAATCCGAGGGCGAACATGGCAGGAATGGAAGTGGCTTTTATGAGCTGGCTTTGGAATTCACCTGCCATCAATTCAATTACGTTCCAATCATTAGAAGAAGTGAGTCACTGGTGCAGTCACGGGGAGGAGAAAGACGTTTTCCTGTTTAAAGGTAGGAATGTCACAGAGTTTGTGGGCATATTTAGATACCACGTCTGGTGTCGCGAACAAATCCCTCTGTGCGTAAAACACTGGCAATGGTATGATGATGCCAAAAACTTCGTAAAACGCTGGTTTCATTCTAAAAATAATACTACTACAGTAACTTACAATACCAGAGTTCTTATTATACTCCAGATTCTCATAGACATTCTCTTGTGTATAAGGCACACCACCCCGACGGCCTGATTTTACTATTAGCCCTGTTTAGGAGATGAAACTGAGGCCTGCTTAGCCCACTTACAGAGAGGTTGAGTAACTTCCCCTAGGTCACACAGTAAGGCCTAGCACCGGGGTTCAAACATAGCCCAGTTCCAGAACCCTTTTGCTATTTGCAGTCGGATGACAGCGATTTTTCTCTATAATCTCAGAAAACCATTTTTATTATTTTATTTATCAGATTATAATAATAATAATTATTATTATTATTTTACAGCTATCTTCTATTGGCCCATGTAAAAATCCTATACTCTTCACGGACTTGATGGTTTCTATTTAATCTTAGGTCAGACCACTTTGGTCATGGTAAGAAGTTACATCTTGGAAGGGGAAGTCAGGGGATTGCAAACTAGCAGAAACCTTGCAGGCGTGGTGAGCCCCGCCCTGTCCATCACAAGTGGCCACTTTGAGATCAGAAGGAAATAACGAAAGCATCACGAAACCCTTAAAAGTCTTTCGAGGGGCGCCTGGGTGGCGCAGTCGGTTAAGCGTCCGACTTCAGCCAGGTCATGATCTCGCGGTCCGTGAGTTCGAGCCCCGCGTCAGGCTCTGGGCTGATGGCTCAGAGCCTGGAGCCTGTTTCAAATTCTGTGTCTCCCTCTCTCTCTGCCCCTCCCCCGTTCATGCTCTGTCTCTCTCTGTCCCAAAAATAAACGTTGAAAAAAAAAATTAAAAAAAAAAGTCTTTCGAGTTAATGCATGCTTCCTCACATAAGGTGGCATCTCTGTTTTTCCTTCTTTTTGTGCCTCACAACCTGAAGCAAAACAAGATGACATTAAGGTAATTTGGAGAGTCATTATTAATTTGGATCTGGCTCATGAAGACTCTTGGGGTTTTCTCCACTGCATGTTTTTCTAGAGTGATTTTTTTTTTTTTTCACCTGCTCTCCAGTGCTCTCTGCACTTCCCCGCTCAATGTCCGTGAGACTGGTAAAGTCCAAAGGTGCTTATGGTTTCTAAGCTGGTGAGCCTCCACCAAATGGCTCATTGCCACCCTCCCTAAGGCCTGCCATTGCACACAGTTGGCCTCGGCTAGAAGCTTCGACAGCTGAGGTGTGGTACGGCCATCCTCAAAAAACCTAAAGGTGAACATGGGCTTGAGGAAGTGAATTAGGTGCAAAAGAAAATGCCAGTTTGGGGGAAGGAAACCGCAGAACCAACCGACTTTGTCAACCGTCCCTCTTATTCACTTAACAAACACCTAGGACTTACCTACACGCCAGCAACTATTCTAAGTGCTTTTGAAATATTAACTCATTTATCCTGCGAGGTCACAACGGGCTATGGGTCTCGTTTCATAGACGACAATTTGTTCAGAAGCACAGAGCAGTGAAGTCACTTGCCCAAGGTCACAGGACTCGTGGGGACCGGAGCTGGATTCCAGTCTGGGGAGTTCTACTCCTGAGAGTCCTGCCATCTGTCTGCTCTGAACTGTGGCCTTTTGTAGCTTGGCATCAGACCCAGGGCTAGTCCAGGAGGCTGGCCTCAGTGCTGATCTCGGAATAAAAGCCCAGTTCTTGCCTGAGCGTGCTGGTAGCCATTTCCCATAGAGAGAAACGGTGGGGGGAGAAATGCTCTCAGCCAAGCAACTGTCAGTAGCTAAAAACTCTAGCCTGAATTGATATATATTGCAGCCTGCTGTCTGATATGTCCCAGATGTGTGGATATAATATTAGAAGAACATTTAATGTAATAGTCCTTTTGGCATTTAAATATGGGTGACAGGAACTCTTTAAGGCTGCATAAACAGAGCACACAGGTGTTAGGAAAAAAAACGGCTGTTCATAAAAGGCCAGCTCTTTTCAAACAGAGAGAGAAACGGTACAATAAAGGGGTTATAACCTTATGTTTTTAGGCTTACGACCTTTGTTTCATTAGGTGCACCTTTAACTGTGATAAACATCCACTTAAATGAATATCATTTCCTTACAATTACAGAAGGGTCATACATAATACACTAACTTCCCCTGGCAGGCCTATGTGTTAGTCATGCATATTTCATGAGCACTTTTATTCCCCAAGTCACTTTCAAGCAATGCTCAATCCCGTGGCTTTGGTGCCTAGGAAATAAAGGTCTTGTCCGTAAAGAGATCTCAGAGCAATTATTGTGGCTCTGCACTTTATCAAGGGGAGCAGCTGAATGCGGTGCCCGCAACATCTGACCAGCACCATTACCAATTTTCTTCATATACGCGGTTCCTCTTTTTTTTTTTTTTAAGATGAAATTTATCGTCCAGTTGGTTTCCATACAACACCCAGTGCTCATCCCCACAGGTGCCCTCCTCGATGCCCATCGCCCACCCTCCCCTCCCTCCCACCCCCCTGGGTTCCTCTTCTTTATCTCTGGAGGTGGGAGACATGTTGCTTGGGTTTATTTGCCTGATTTAAATTATTGGGATGATTCTGAGTGATGTGAGGCACCCGGCCCTAAACAGGATACTTGTAGCAACCTAATGAAGGTAAAAAGAAAAAAAAAAAAAATTCCTGTCCTCGTGCCTCTAACATGCTCAAATACTTGTGGGGCGGCAAAAAATAGATCGCGGTCCGCGGAGCATGGTCAGGCAATCTGAGTGAGTCTTACATCTGTTTGTGCAATGTGATGTTTTTCCCAGCTGCATCAGCTGATGGGACATAAAGTGTTGGAATGATAATAAGCAGAAAAGAAGTTTGCCGTAACAGTGAAATATAAGCCCCTTTATAGTCTCAATATCTTTTGTGGGCAATTTCCCTTGTTCTCTTCAAGAATATTGAGTTCATCGAGACAGTTTCATCCTTGTGAGATCTCCCGCCACGCTTGGAATACGACTGAAGGAACGTGAATCCCATCTGCCAGCTTTTGCGGGTCGACTTTCTGCGTTGGCGAAAACCAAAAACAATTTACTTCTTACAAATCATGGCTTTAGAAATATTACCCAGGCAGAAAGTCGCTTCATTGTCTCTTGCTCCTGCCGTCTGCCTGCTGTGTTTGCGTTGCTGCAAAACGCTAAGATCGGGGTGTGTGGGGGGGGGGGGGGCCGCCGGGGGGGGGGGGGCAGGTTAGGATCTGGGTATTTAATCTCTGTGTGTTGATTCAGCATCCTACCTCCCCAACTCCACTCTGCCCCGGACAGATGGGGGTTGAAGCCCTTTGTTCTACATTTTCTGAGGTAGTGAAGGGGGTGGGTGGGTGGGTGGGTGGGGGGAGCCAGGGGAGCGCGAGGGAGATTTCCTTTAAACCGGCTAAATTAATATTTACGTTGTTACAATATTAGAGAAGCCACCGAAAATTATTAATCGGAAAAGGTTATAATTATCTGTAAAATGGTGGCAGCCATTGAAATGTAAATCCTAGTGTGCGGGGAGAGGGCTCCTGTCCCGCATGCCTGGGGCCACCTGCCCGGCTGCCACAGCTGTAATTGATCATTCCAAATCAAAGGCAGAGGGAGACATCTCTGGTGGCTCCACCAAGGGGGGTGGGGGAAGCTAGCAGAGAAAGATGCTCTGTTCTTTGGGTCTGTTATCAAAAAAAAAAAAAAAAAAAAAACCACGAGCCGGAGCGTGCTTCAAATCTCTCTTCTGTTGAATGTGCTTCAAAGCTTACCCACAATAAATAAAGTTTTCAAAACCCATAGACTCTGAAAGATTCATTGAAAATTCCTCTGAATTAAGCAGCCTCTCTCTTTCCTTTCTCCCCATATCCCCGCCCCCCCCCGCCCCCATCGCTCTCCCTCTCTCGTTACCCAGGCCAGCTCAGTTTGCAACAAATGTGAATTAGATGATTAAATATGAGACCCAGTTCAACTCCTTTCATGCTTTCATTGATAGCACGGTGATTTGGGGCGCACACTGTTGTTAAGCGAATGTGTTGGTTACCTTGTTCAAGAACCCCCTCCTCTAAAGAGGAGGATACGCTCAAGCAAAGAGGAAAACCCCGGGATAAAGCAGGGACTCAAAGTGCGAATTCCATGTGTCAAGCAGAATCCCAAGGCCAAGGCTTCAGGAGCCCACCAACAAATGACAGGAGACAACTGGAATCTCCCCCAGTCCCTGAATATTACTGACTGTGTAGACATTTCTCAAGGTCCATTAAATTCTATTTGACGTACATTAAAAAAGATTTAATCACAGATGCCAGTCAGCTAACCAACCCATTAATCTAGCTGTTTTTCCTAAGAAAATTGTATTTAAAAAGGTCTTTTTTTTCCCAATTTAATTTAGTCATCCTTTTAAATTTCATGTATTTATCATGTAAATGTGCCTTATTTGCAAAAGAAAAGCCCAGGATTCAATGAAATAAATAGTTATTTCATTAAAATGGATACAAAAAACCCTGTGATTAGGGTAATTAATTTGCACACTAAAAGCTATCTTCCTGGTTCAGATCATTAATATTGATGGCCTTCGATTTTGTTCTCAGTAATGTTCCTTGAAATATACTCAGAACTGGCACCAGGGCTGAAAGAGCAGCCATTGGAACAGAAGTGAAAATGAGGCATCAGTGTTCGTTTGGGACTATCGCCTCTTCCCTGTTCTTCCACCAATAACGAGCTCACGGCGTGAAGACCTGTGTCCCAAAATAAACAGGGCAGGTTCCGTCTGAATGGGCCGGTGCCGTTTATTCGATCTCAAATGTCGGTTATTGATGCCTGACACTTATTGACGCGTGTCTTCTTTTGCAGGAGGGAAAAAAAAAAAAAAAAAAAAGAAAACATTTAAATTGCAAAATAACATTACAGGAGATTATGTCTGGGTACCACATACTGTTATGCACAGCATTGCCAGATAACAAGGCAAGGGCTGTCAATATACCTTTCTCATTAGATTTGCATCTGCATATTATGCAAATAGGTTTGAGCAAGTTTCCACTTTGATAGCTCTCCGCCACAAGTTTGAGTCAAGGCACATATTTTGTTTCAGTTCTGTTCAGCAGATGTATTCCACCAAAGACCTTGTAGAAAAGGTGTCATATCAATGTGGTGCACTATCAAATGCAGCTGTAGGCTGCATTCACATGAAAATCAAATCCTGGAACAATTTTAGATTGCCTCACCTAGCTGTGTCAGCATGCTCAACACTCCCGGTGATGGAAAACAAATTAACATTCTGCACCGGATAGGTGTGGGTGCACGCGGAACCCTACAGCTGCGCCTGCGCCGGTTGGTATTTTTACTTGCGTTTTAGGGATTGCCGACAGGGATGTTGCTAAATGCTTTTTAATTACGGACACAAGTATGATCTGTAAGATTGGTTTGCCTTTTCCCGTGTGCTTTTTTGTGCCCCGACACATTGCCTTTGAACTTCCCCTTGTAAGAGATTATAAAATAGTTGTCCAAAGTAGGGGCACAAAGTAGGTGGCTCAGTCGGTTAAGCGTCTGACTTTGGTTCAGGTCATGATCTCACAGTTCCTGTGTTTGGACCCAGCATTGGGCTCTGTGCCGACAGCTCAGAGCTTGGAGCCTGCTTGGGATTCCGTGACTCCCTCTCTCTCTGCCCCTCCCCCACTCACGCTCTGTCTCTCCCTGTCTCTGAAAAAATAAATATTTTAAAAAAGTCTTTTTTTAAAAAATAAAGTTGTCCAAAGTAGCCAAATTACTTTCTTGCCACTGGTACCGGGATGCCTAATTTAGACCACTGAATCTTTTCCAGGTAGATGTGCAGTAGACGGGCCTTTATAAGCTTGGTTGTTTGGGTGCCCAAGTGCCTGTGTTAACATCTGAACACTGTTTTATTGAGTGAAGATGGTGTGGCTGGCTCTGCCCCACCTGTGATCTTGAGAGCCTGACGCCCATCTCTGATCTTGCCCCCATTACAACTGGTTTAGTTCTATGCTTTGAATGGCAAAGGCATAATTCAGAGATCAGCCAAGGAGGAAAGCGTCGTGTATTTCTGCGGTGTTTTCTCTGCAGAACAAAATGAAGAATCTAGCCAGGACTCTGTTGGACGCTGGTGAGTACTTCCTCTCAACAGAAAAAAACAAAACAACGCAAAACAAACCATCACCACCAACAAGAAGGACACCAAGCTGCGGAGGCCGGGAGGGATAAAAAAAAAAAAAAAAATGGAAGTTTTCTAGATCTACTCCAAGGCCGCTCACTGGGGCCTCTCTGGCCGTCTTGTTTTGTGCAAGACTTCAAGTGGGGCTCTCCAGGAGCTCTGTAATAAGACAGGGTGCTGCTGCAGAAGGCAACGTGCTAATTAAAAAGAGGAACACACTACAAATCTCGTTATTATTCATGGCAAGTGTGCAGCAAATCACTTAGCTGTTTGCTTTTAAAATAAAAGCTTTTTTTTTTTACCCTATTTTTTTCCTTTTTTTTTTTTCTTTCTTTCTTTTCTTCTTCTTTTTTTCCCCTGGCCTGCCTTGTTTAAAAAGACACGCATGGTCTCAAAGACGTGTTCTAAAGAATGACATTGAAAAGACATTGCCCCGAGGTTTGGTAGAGCAAAAGCCTGGATCATTTGTACACTGTTTAATGTCATGCCTTTTCTTCCCCGATTCTTTTTTTTTTTTTTCCTTTTTTTAAAACAGCCATTCACCCATTACAATATGCTTTCCACAATATGCTTCCTTTAGCTGACTCCAGATTAACAAGTAGGTGAGATGAGTAGGGAGTATTGTTCCAGGTTTGGGATTTTGTTTTGTTTTGTTTTTTTGTTTTTCCCAAGCATTAAGCAGGAATGGTCATAAGAAAAGCAGTTTTCTGTAACTTTGATCCCCCAGATGCTGACCCCAGATGCAGGGATTTGCAGCCTGATGAAGCCATGTTCACATTTATTAAGATGCCAGCCGCTACATAAACGAGAAATATTATTATTTTAGGAACAACAATCGGTCAACATCCTCCTCCCCCAAAGACTACATTCAAGCCCCATAAACTTGGACTTCAGGATTCCAGTACCTTACAGGAAGCAGACCTAACAATGGACGGTGGCTTTTGTTAACAGGAACCTTCTGCAATTGCCTTTCTAAGACATATCACCATTTAAAAGGAACTGTTACAACTATAACTTGAGATTTACAGAGTCCTTTCCTTCTGAGGCATCTAAGAAGTTTCCAAAAGAGCAGTCCACCCACACATTTCGTCATTATCCCTGATGTCTGACTGCTTATTGACTTAAGTGTGGTGGCTCAAGAATATAGAGATTATATGGCTTCTTCGAGAAGAGCCCAGGAATAAGGAACCCTCAAACAACTACTTGTTCTGTTACATTTGGGGAGTTTGGGAAGCAATTGCAGTATTGTTTTGTTTCCTTCGGGCAATGCTGTTTAAATAAGATATCCACCCTCTTTTGGGTCCTAAATCAGTTGGCTAGATGAAAGGTCCCCCAGTATTTCCGATGCTACCTCTTAGATTCACCACAAGCATGCCACTTGTACTCAAAAGGAGAATTTTCACGTAGAAAGCCAAACTCTCCGGTTACGTATTGGATTTCCCTGGCTATTGACAAACGGGCTGCGTCACTCCAGGCTTTGGTTCCATGTTTGCCTGGATTATTTCACTCCAGCTATAGGATGCCCTGCTGAACCTCTCACTTGCAACGGAGTTGTGATGTTAAGTAACACTGTACTGTTTGGTAGACTGCCTGGATGTGTATGAATTTGCCCTCGGTGATCGTATCCTGCTCCTTAATGCTATTTGGTAGGGTTCATGGGTTACCTGAGGAACTGGAGAAGGTCACAGTGGGTAGCTCCAAAGGTCTTTGAAGTTCTCCTGGCTTCAGTCTGCTCATTTTGAACCACAGTGTGCTGCTGTGTGAGGCTGTCCGGATAGCTTGAAGAATTGAGGAGATTTCTATTTTAGATGAATGGCGAGTGTCTTATTTTCTCTGTTTTGGCTGAATTGTGCTCTCTCCCACCGTTCACATATTGAAGTCTTAACCCATCCCCCCCCCCCCCGGTCCAGGAACTCACAATGTGACCATATTTGGAGACAGAGCCTTTAAAGAGGTGATTCCATTAAAATGAGACTATTAGGGTGTCCTTGTAAGACTAATCCAGTATGACTGGTGTCCTTATAAGGACAGAGACGCTAAAAAGATGTGCCCACACAGTGGAAAGACCATGTAAAGGGTCAGCCAGAGGATGGCCGTGTTCAAGCCCAAGAGAGGGGTCTCAGAGGAAGCCAACTCGGCTGGCACTTTGCTCTGGTACTTCTAGCCTTTTGAACCGTGCGAAAATACACTTTTCTACCGTTGAAGCTAAAAATCTGGACTAATTTTCTCCTTGACAGTCCTGTATTCACGAGAATTTATCAAGCCATTTCATTTTGAATTTTCTAAATGAGGCATACGAGTGGCTTTTATTTTTTCCTTAATTGATTCTTGTTAACAACTGGTGATACACTTGTATTAAGTGTCGAAAGCACTCTTAATACAAAGATGGGATCTATTGGATTAGACTGAAAAGGCTAGAGTCAATAGAGATGCGATAATAATCCTCATCCTGGGTTTATAATTTTGACATTTTGTTCATCATGGAAGTTTTGAATCAATTTTCCTTCCCCCCCCCTTTTTTCTGTGAAGATAGAGAGAGACAGAATGAGAATGAGTGGGGGAAGGGCAGAGAGAGAGAGGGAGAGAGAGAACTGCAAGCAGGCTCCATGCCCAACATGGACCCCCACGTGGGCCTTTCTCATACAACAGTGAGATCACAACCTGAGCTGAAATCAAGAGTCAAATACTTAACCAACTGAGACAGCCAGGTGCCCCCCCCTTTAATTTCCCTTTTAAAACTATTTAATTAATGTATCATTTTTCTTGATCATTGAGTTTTTTTGTGTCCCTTGAGTTTTGTGCCTCAGGGCCTCACACGCCTTACCCTGGTTCCCGTTCTGAATGGGTGGGCAAGGTTTTTCCAGTCATACCTGGGCACTCTTTTTCTGCTCCCACAACCCGTGGGGTTATGCCCCCAGAATTTAGCCAAAGAATGGCTTAGAGGCTGATTCTGATGGTTGGGAAACATGTGGGTGTTAGTTTACGACCTGGAAAATTCCACGAGGTCTGTAAGGCATTTCACTTCATAGTTCTGATAAAGAGGGAGATGATTGGCTGGGCTTCTGACAGGTTCACAAGTGGGGGAAAAGATCTAAGATTAGTGTCATAATAAAGTTGGCATTAGAAGGGGGAAAAGGGGAGGGGCGCCTGGGTGGCGCAGTAGGTTAAGCGTCCGACTTCAGCCAGGTCACGATCTCGCGGTCCGTGAGTTCGAGCCCCGCGTCGGGCTCTGGGCTGATGGCTCGGAGCCTGGAGCCTGTTTCCGATTCTGTGTCTCCCTCTCTCTCTGCCCCTCCCCCGTTCATGCTCTGTCTCTCTCTGTCCCCAAAATAAATAAAAAACGTTGAAAAAAAATTAAAAAAAAAAGAAGGGGAAAAGGGGAAGCTCCAGGTATAGGGTGTAGGTGGGGCAGGGAAGAGAGAAAATGAGGACGACAAAGCACTAACAGAACATCTGTACCTTTGTGGACAGAGCAGACACGGAGATCCTTCTTGTTCTAACTTCTGGGAGATGCTATGTCTATTATGAGAATAGCAATTATTTTCCAGGGTATGGAGTAACAGGCACCCTCACATTCAGCTGGGGGGAGTGTAAATATAGGGAAAATACCTCTTTGAAGAGAATTTTGGCAATATTATATTAAGGTCTGAATGTATCTGCCTGTGATACAGAAATTCCACTCCACGTATGTAGCCCAGAGAAACTCTCACCTCTGCAAACAGCGAGATACCTAGAAATGCTCAAGCTGAGGGTGATTATAATAGCAACCGAATCAGAAACAACCTAAAGGCTTCCCTTAGGGGACGGATGAGTTATGGTATATTCGTAGAAGGAAATGGTGTACAGTAGGTAAAATGAATGAATCAGATCGAACTGGGTTGGTATAAAAAACCCAAACTGGAAACATTGGCGAAGATGCGGAGAACACGGAACCCTTGTGTGTTGTTGGCAGTAATGTGCAGCGGTACAGCTGCTGGGAAAACCAAGTTTGGTGGTGCTTCAAAAAATTAAATGTGGTGGTTAATTTGATGTGTCAACTTCACTGAGCTAAGGCGAGCCCAGAGAGATGGTGAAATATTATTTAGCGGTGTATTTGTGAGGGTGTTTCCAAAAGAGATGAGCACTTGAATTGGTAGACTTAGCAAAGATGGCCGTCAGCAATGTGGGTGGGCATCGCCCTATGTGAGGAAGGCTGAAGAGAAGGAAAAAGTGGAGGCAGAGCTAATTTGCTTCCTCTGTCTGAGCTGTGGGTAGCTTGCTCCATTGGAAAATTTTGTAGAGGTCTGTACAAATGCAGCCCGTTAATATGCCCTAGGTGTCTAGTGGAATTTTCTTCTGGATCTGTGTGCTCACGGGAAACGTTGGCCCCAATTGTACTCCATTAGGAATCAGTATGAAAAAGTTTCCAATTTGTCCTGATTTTACTACCATCCCATCTTTGTGCAGAGTTGGCTTGAGGTGGGCTTTTTTACGCGGCTACGTTTTATTTCAGGGTCTCGCTTGCAAATCGTGTTGAAGGATTTCCAGCATCAAAAAGTATTGTTTAATTACTTTCCTTAGATTTTTTTTCCTGTAACTGACATAAAGCATCAACTGTGGTGGCTGTACCACGCTATAGGTGGCTGGCTCCCTGCTTCCAGGATTCTGTTATTCAAAACAGCAAAAGTAGCAGCAACAGCCATCACCATTATTTGTAGTAGTTGGGTGGTGTTTGCTGAAAGCACAGTCTTTCTGCTTCTGAGAGAAGCAGAGTCAAGGGGGTTAAAGCTCAGCTTATTTTACTGCATTGATCCTCAGTTTCCTCACCGATAAAATAAAGATAACGATGTCAGTTTCACAGGGTTGCAATGACATAGGGCATGGATATATCTAGCATGCTGCCCTTATTCAATATATGATGTTTTTTTGAGGTGCCATTGCTTGTGTCCTTCTCAAAAAGCCTTATTACTTTCACTTTAGTTATCCTGAAGTTGTTTCTCCTGTTCCCAGGATGAGGGAAAAATCACATCTGGAAGCCATTTTGGTAGCTTAAAAATGCCGGTAAAAATGCTAAGTTCTAGAACTTAATCATTCTTCATGAGTCTGGCTGTAGTGATAACCTCTTGAAAAGTCAAGTCAAAGTCCACTAAGTTTTCATCTTGAGTTTATGGGATTTTTTTTTTACCCTTCATGGAAGAAGCTGTCTTTAAAAATTTACACTAGTACATTCTAACGAATATGTGCGTGACCTGACATGAGAGGTGTTAAGGAGAGAACATAGAGCATAAGAAGGCAGAAGTTCTGGATTATATTGCTGGGCTATTTCTCCCATTTCTGGTTGAACTTGGAAAGGTAAGTCTTGTCTGGATTTCAGTTTTCCTATGAGTCAAATGGAGGTGACAGTACCCATTAGCTGTTACACATTTCTACCTTATGAAAAATAAAGGGGCTGCTATCAGGATTAATGAGATGATGTTTGTCAACAGCTCTGAGCTCTTTGGGAGGCAGATGTTCTATAAATACAAATTATTAATAAAGTATTTATACTGATGATTGCAGAGAATGCTAACAGTTCTGGAATAAAGAAGTCATCAATTATTTGGCACATTCAGTGGCAGGGTGAGCATGCCTGTGCAGAAGAGATGCTCGACAAGCTCAGATAATTCGTGAGAAATGTACTAAGAGGTGGGGACGGCACCAACCGCAAGGATACTGAGAACTTGTTTTAGTTAGGATCTTACAAGGATGGAGAAATGGCTTAGGCTATCTCAATACCACTGATGCAGTCCAAATGACACCTGAAACACAGGGAACGTGAGATCCTGTTCTCCAGATGAAAAGTCAGACCCCTGAGAAGTATAACCTCACTCGTCCCGTCCCGGGGAAAGAAGAGCTCTTGTCATCTCAGAGGACATCTGTGTCCTACTTTATCTATTCTGCTGTACTCATTACTGAGTTCTCTCTCCCTCTCTTCTACCGCAACAGTATTACATTTTTCTTCCTCCTATCATTTCTGTCTCTTTTTACTCACCTCCTCACTTCCTGGTTTCTTTTGATCTATGGCCTCTCCAACCGCCTGGTTGCTACTTGCTGACTTCTCTGTATGTGGCTCTTGTCTTTTGCTTTTCTCTAATGTTGATTGCCTGTCTCTCACATCTGAGTTTTAACCCCCTAAGAGAGGGGAATTGGGTTGGCTAGTCAGATCGAGTAGTCACTAATGGGTGTAAGAAGTATCTACTGGGAAAAGTTCTCACGTGAAACTACTTCACTGGCCTACTCTTGCTGGTTTTTTTGGGGGGGGTCTTTTTGCATTAGACATTGATTGTTATTACACTGAGTTGTGGAGAGAATTGCAGGAGATAGTAGACAAGGAATGGAAGCCGATGGAAAGAAATAGGCTTTCATCACCCAGCCCAGAAGTGGCTTCAGGACATGGCCGTCTCAGTGCTCTACAGGCTGTCTACTCATAAACACGGGTAAAAGAGATGAGGAATGAAGTTCAGGGTGCTGATATTTATTTCTAGAAACATTTTAGGTTCTTTATATGTGATCCCTTCTGAATTTTCAAAAGACATGAGAGAGAACAACAACTTGGGAATGTTGCCTTATTTGTTGCAAATGTTTGCGATCTTTAAAAATGTTGGCGATGGTGTCCCTTACCCAAAAGTTGTTACAATTCTGCATTTAACTGCGTTAATCTCTTCTTTTTTTTTTTTTAATTTTTTTTTCCAACGTTTTTTATTTTTTGGGGGACAGAGAGAGACAGAGCATGAACGGGGGAGGAGCAGAGAGAGAGGGAGACACAGAATCGGAAACAGGCTCCAGGCTCTGAGCCGTCAGCCCAGAGCCCGACGCGGGGCTCGAACTCACGGACCGCGAGATCGCGACCTGGCTGAAGTCGGATGCTCAGCCGACTGCGCCACCCAGGCGCCCCTACGTTAATCTCTTCTTAATGGTCTATGAACTTGGTGTCTTCATTGTGAAACATTTCCTTGATGACAATTGTAGAAATATTTTCCAGTAATATTTTCTAGCACTTTAAATTTTCTCTGCTCTTGTTTTTACCTTCATCTCTTAAGTTCTTCTTAGGAAGAAGTAACAGTAATAGTTTAATAATAGTATGGGGAATCTTTGATAAATTACTCTTGGTCTTTGAGACATCAAAAAGGAATAAAGATGTTGAAGCTTTAAGTGGTATAAGTAATGTAACTCATTTTTTTAGCAATTTTTAAAACTGGATATCCCCAAAATCAGGAATATAATTTCTTCTTCCAACCCTCGTGAAGGAGTTATAAAGACTGACCACAGGATAGGCCGTAAGTAAACTCTTACTATAATCCGCAAGAGGTTAACCCGCCCCCTTCATTATAATTCAGTACTTTCCTAAGCAACTTTTAGGTGAAAGAGTGGCTCATAATTGAAATAGAAGATTATTTATAAATAAACACATCTGAAGCACTGCTCATAAATAAGTCTGGGATAGAGCCACAGTTCCATTCAGAAGAAAATTCGTAGCATTAAGGGCCTTTATTATTAAACAAGAATGAAGGTAAATCAACAGGACACTGATTCAAGAAATAAGACAGACAGCAACCCCTGATTAAAGCCAAAAACAAGAGAAAGGCATAAGTAAAGGTAAGAAAAAGAGTAAATAGTGATGGTGAACAGTAAGTAGAAATACAGAGATGACATTTGTGGGAGCTTAAATTTCTGGTAAACAGAAAACAGAAAGAGATTAAAATAGTTAATTAGGAAAGAAGGAAAAGGATAGATTTAAGACGCAAATCGAGGAACTTTGAAAAGCCTAATATTGGAAACAAACTGTTGGCTGGACGAAATAATGTGAAAGGAGTGAGGAACATTAAGATACACAGAATCATACACATAAAGGAAATGCCATGATTCCGCTTCAATGGGCGATAAACTTAAAATCTTTGAATTGTGTGAATGATTTCCTGAGAAAATATAAATGACCGAAAGTGACCTCAGCTAACTTGAAAACCTGCATAAATAAATCGTGAGGACATAGTCATTACGGAAGAGGGTGGCACTTTTGCAGGCAATAGTAAGTTAGATCAGTGATACAAAATTTTAAAAACCCCAAAATAGGGGGCGCCTGGGTGGTTCAGTTGGTTAAGTGTCCAACTTTGGCTCAGGTCATGATCTCACAGTCCGTTGGTTCGAGCCCCAGGTCGGGCTCTGTGCTATCAGTTCAGAGCCTGGAGCCTGCTTCTGATTCTGTGTTTTCTGCTCTCTCTGCCCCTCCCCCACTCATGCTCTGTCTCTGTCTCTCTCTCTCTCTCTCTCTCAAAAAATGAATAAATGTTAAAAAAAATTTTTTTAATCCCAAAATAGACCTAGTGAAACAAACAAATCATAAGAAGGGAAGGTGGTTCAAATAAGTTGAGGGAAAATGGGATTATCCAAAATGAAGAATAACAGGTGATTCAGTCATCATTTGGAAATTTATCATTCAATATCCTTACTTCATAACTTACACCAAAATAATTTTGTATTAGATTAAAAATTTTTATGTTAAAATATAGTATTGGCACAAAACAGACACATAGACCAATGGAATAGAATAGAAACCCCAGAACTAGACCCACAAACGTATGGCCAACTAATCTTTGACAAAGCAGGAAAGAACATCCAATGGAAAAAAGACAGTCTCTTTAACAAATGGTGCTGGGAGAACTGGACAGTAACATGCAGAAGAATGAAACTAGACCACTTTCTCACACCATTCACAAAAATAAACTCAAAATGGATAAAGGACCTGAATGTGAGACAGGAAACCATCAAAACCCTAGAGGAGAAAGCAGGAAAAAACCTCTCTCACCTCAGCTGCAGCAATTTCTTACTTGACACATCTCCAAAGGCAAAGGAATTAAAAGCAAAAATGAACTATTGGGACCTCATGAAGATAAAAAGCTTCTGCACTGCAAAGGAAACAATCAACAAAACTAAAAGGCAACTGACAAAATGGGAGAAAATATTTGCAAATAACATATCAGACAAAGGGCCAGTATCCAAAATCTATAAAGAACGCACCAAACTCCACACCCAAAAAACAAATAATCCATTGAAGAAATGGGCAGAAGACATGAATAGACCCTTCTCTAAAGAAGACATCCAGATGGCCAACAGGCACATGAAAAGATGCTCAACGCCTCTCCTCATCAGGGAAATACAAATCACAGCCACACTCAGATACGACCTCATACCAGTCAGAGTGGCTAAAATGAACAAAGCAGGAGACTATAGATGCTCAAGAGGATGTGGAGAAACGGGAACCCTCTTGCACTGTTGGTGGGAATGCAAACGGGTGCAGCCGCTCTGGAAAACAGTGTGGAGGTTCCTTAAAAAATTAAAAATAGGTCTACCCTATGACCCAGCAATAGCACTTCTAGGAATTTACCTAAGGGATACAGGAGTGCTGATGCCTAGGGGCACTTGTACCCCCATGTTTATAGCAGCACTTTCAACCCTAGCCAAATAATAGAAAGAGCCCAAATGCCCATCCATGGATGAATGGATAAAGAAGATGTGGTTTATATACACAAAATGCAATACTACTTGGCAATGAGAAGAATGAAATCTGGCCATTTGTAGCAAAGTGGATGCAACTGGAAGGTATTATGCTAAGTGAAATAAGTCAGGCAGAGAAAGCAGATACCATATGTTTTCACTCATACGTGGATCCTGAGAAACTTAACAGAAGACCATGGGGGAGAGGAAAGGGAAAAAGAAAAGTTACAGAGGGAAGGAGGCAAACCACAAAAGACTCTTAAATACTGAGAACAAACTGAGGGTTGATGGGGGGTGGGGGAGAGGGGAAAGTGGGTGATGGGCATTGAGGAGGGCACCTGTTGGGATGAGCACTGGGTGCTGTATGGAAACCAACTTGACAATAAGCTATACAAAAAGAAAAAAATATGTTATAAAAACCTGTAAAATATTCCAGTGAATATTTATATAATCTTGGCAGGAAAGGGCTGTCCCGAGGACAGAAGTCATAAAGGCAAATGGCATTCAAATAAACCAGGTATAAATTTAAAAGTTTTGTATCCAACACTACTCAAAATTATCAGTTCAGTTTAAAACGAAATTTGGAGAATATTGGCAACGTATATTCCAGAGAGTGTTGATATTCTTAATATATAACAAGTTCCCACAAATTAAGAAAATGATAACCCCCTAAAGGAAAACTGGACTGAAAAAAATTTTTAAAGAGAAAATTCCAGAGAAGCTATTCAGTCGGCTTATGATAAAAATGATCAACCTTGCTGCAGTCAAGAAATGCAGCTGGCAAAGATGGGAACAAATGGGAAAAATGACCTCCCATACCTTGTTGGTAATTTTGCTCTACAAGTACAGGTCTTTTGAGAAGCAATATGGCAAAATTTGCTAAGACTTTTGACCCTCGTAAAGCACAGGTTTGAAGTGCTCAAGTGGGTTGTTTTCAATAAAGAGAGTAGAGTATTGTAAACATATTTTCCTTATGTCTTTCTTAATAGCCTTTATTTCCTCTAGCTTACTTTATTATAAGAATACAATATTTAGTACATATAGGACAAAATACGCATTAGTCAAATGTTATTGGTAAAGCTGCTGGTCAACAGTAGGCTATTAGTAGTTAAGTCTTGGAGGAATCAAAGGTCATATTCAGATTTTCAACTCCAGGGAAGTCAGCACTTCTAACCTCTATTGTTCAAGGGTCAATTGTAATTAATACCGGAGGTATTTTTAAGAAAACAGTGTTAGGAATGGTAAAAATATGCTATAGATCATTATATGTATTGCTCCCTGCAAGTTTTTTGTAGTAGTAAAAGACAGGTGACAGACTAAATGTTCTAAAATCAAGTATTGATTAAACGAATAGTAATATATCCTTATAATGGATTTCTACAGAGCTACTAAAATTATGTAGATGGGTGTTTATTTTTACGTAATAGCTTCCTAATATATTAAGTAGTGGAAAACAAAAGACTCCAAGAGTAAAATCTCACTTTTTAAAAAATGTACCTACTTAAAAAATCTGGACTGTTATAACCAAAAGACTGGCAAAGAGTCTATTTGGATTAAATTATATTTGGGATAAATGATTATTTTCTAGCTATTTATTTTCTTTGTATTTCATCATTTCATATGACAAATATGCCATGTATTTGTGGTAAAATAGTGAAATGCTAACAACCAAAAATATTCTTTGTCATTATTTTTGACTGCATTGCCATCAACAAATATTTTTCACAATTTTGTAGCTTGAAAACATTCAAACCCTGTAGAGAACTTGAACAAAGAATACACTGACAAGTCATTCTTGATATAACTTTAGCAATTATTTTGCTACATTTGCCTTTTTTTCTCTTTCTGTTTCTCTATGGTATCTACACCCAACATATACATGCAACACTATATATATAATATATATAATATATATATGTATGTATATATATGTATATATATACATACATATATACATATATATGTACATATAAAAGTATATACGATATAATATATATAATATATATTATATACATATAATATATATATGTATATATTATATTATATTATATTATATTATATTATATATATTATATATATATATTGCATTGAACTGTTTGTACATTGCAGACATCATGAAAGTTCACCTCTAAATACATACACATGTACTTCCTAATCAAAAGGATATTGCCCCACGTATCTACAAGGCCATAACCAAGCCCAAGGAAGTCATCAAGACTCCTTCTCACCCCAGTTCTGAAACATTAGTTGCCTACTTTTTCCGAATTAGGGCTAGTAGTCTCTGGAAGTAGGGAAACTGATCATTTAACTTTCCTTAAAGGCCTTCAAAATAAATATACTTTTCCATACTTGGTAGATGTGCTCTTAAAAATTAAGTGCACACAGAGTGATATGTTCCCTTGGAATTGCCATTTAGTTAGAAATCCAATGTGGGTGTTATTTTTCTAAGTGCTTTTCCTGGTAGTTCACCAAGTCGATTTCCCCTTCCCAGAGCTGTTTTAGATTTGGCTTTCGAGGAACATTCAGGCATACCTTGCAGAATGTGTCTGGACATGTTGCCTGGTACTCTGCCTTATTGTTTTTATCCAAACTTCACAGAACTTATGTGTTTTTTAACAAGATTTCAGCCCCTGTTTGTTAAAAATATGTATATATTTATGGATCTAAAACTTAGCACAATATTTTGAACTAAATGATACGCTAGACTAGTCTCAAATTACATTCCATATTTGAGTATTAGGGCATCACGGTGTCGTGTAGGACATTTAGAAAGCATGCCGACCTTGCACCGACAACTCTTGGTTAACAGTAGTCATTGTTTGGTAATCAGGAAGTAATATTTTAAGTGCATTATAAGCTAACATGGTAATTTGTTACTTAGTATGGAGGCAATTTGCTGTATTTTAGTTACCTTTTAAGAAATCACTGGAGGGCTTTGTATTAAAGTATGATGGATTATATTTCTTTTCCACTTAAATTAAAAGAAAGTAGGCTCCTGATCAGCATTTTTAGGGAAAACGTCCCTTTGTTTCGTAGGGATGAAGTACTTGTGTTAAGTGAGACTCTTATATTTGCTTCATTTTAGTTTTTCCACTGGCTGAATGTGGAGCCTTTAAGGCTCAGGGTCTGTTAATTCTCTTTGCTTCATTTGTAAAATGATGATAATGTCACCCTCTTCCCAGGATAGATCACATCAGAGTTGTAAGTAAACGCCTCAGTGGAAAGATGTGCAAATGCTTTCTGGTTTTGTTTTAATGGTTACGGATGGGGTCCATTCGTGTATATTAGAGTATTCTAGGAACAGGAACATCATACCAAAAAAATAGAATAAACAGTCATAAAAACAATCACAAAACACCACTTATTCATCAACTACCAAATGCCAAGAATATTCTTTAAAAAAATATATATTTATTTTGAGAGAGAGTGTGTGAACAGGTGAGGGGCAGAGAGAGAGAGGGAGAGAGAGAATCTCAAGCAGGCTCTGTGCTATCAGTGCAGAGCCCAACGTGGAGCTTGATCCTGCGAATCACGAGATCATGACCTGAGCCAAAATCAACAGTCAGATGCCTAACCGACTGAGCCACCTAGGCAACACCCAAGAATATTCTTTTTTTTTTCTTTTAATGTTTATTCTTGAGAGAGAGACAGAGTGCACACTGGGGAGGGGCAGCGAGAGAGGGAGACACAGAATCTGAATCAGGCTCCAGATCCTGAAATGTGAGCACAGAGCCTGATATGGGGCTCGAACTCAGCAGCTGTGAGATCATGACCTGAGCGGAAGTAGGATGCTTAACCGACTGAGCCACACGGATGTCCGAACATCCGAGAATATTCTTAAAGAGGGTTATTGTTAACCATTGTGAAGAGGTTGGGGTATGAACATCTTGAATGAGCCCATTACTACTCCAGAGAAAATCCATATAGAAAACGGATGTCATTGGTGGAACCCAGGGTATTTTTAGGGGCCAGTGAAAACTGTTCTCTATGAGACTCTAATGGTCTGTACACATGATTAGATTATACATTTGTGAGGTCCCATGCAACATACAATACCAAGAGTGAACCCTAGTGTAAATTATGAGCTCTGGGTGATGACAGCACATCAATGCAGGTTCTTAGACTAGCAAGTACAGTCTGGTGTGGGATGCTGATAGGGCGAGGCTGGGCATAGGTAACAGGAGGGTGTATGGGAACTCTCTGTACTTTCCACTCAATTTTGCTATGAATCCCAGATTGTCCTAAAAAATAAAGTTTATCTTTGAAAAATGTGGCATACTGAAGAGGCAAACCCCGTGAAGCATATAATAGGAAGCACTTTTCTTCATTCGCTGTGTTCAACTACTTTGTCCAATCTCAAGGTCATATTCCATAACTGAACAGTAAGTCTGGAGCAGCTTGAAACTGTACACAGATCTCTTCTGTCTTCCCCCTAGAACAGGCACAGGCTGGGACCCGGAGAGCTTGAATAGGTAGGATGAGGGAGAAGAGGTGGGTGATCTTGTGTGGAGACACCTTCCTTCCTGCCTCTTGAGGGCCTAGCCCCTCTTGTGGGTCAGGGCAAAGAGCAGAGAGAGAAAGGAGACAGTTGTCTCTGTGCTCGGTGGCTGACGCTGCAGCTCTCTGCTCTGTTTGCTTTTCTTTTTGTTAGGGTTTCAAGCGCTGGCTCTCTCATGGGGTGCATGCATGAACCCCATGGAGGGTCCAGGGGTGCCACCATTGCATTGTCCTTGACCTTGGAGATCCAGCTTTGGACAACGCCTTCCTTCATCTCTCGGCTCCATACTGCAGACTCTTGCTTTTGTGGTGTCTTGCTCAGTGGGCAGGTCTCATATGGGGTCTTGGCAGGAAGCTGAAAGGTGAGCCCCCTTCTATAGAGTCTAGTTAAAGCTCCAGAAAACACATGAATTCTTGCCATTTTAGCAAAAGGCATGTGTATAGGACAATTCTTTGCCATTCTGTCATTTCTTTCCGGTAGTTGTCTTCTGTGATCCCATAGAGCAAGGGCTAGATTGCCGAGCACATAATCAAGAGTAGAATGTCGCTTCTTCCTCTTGTCCCCGTAATCTCTATGAGTAACTCTTGGAGCCTCCTCCTCAGTTTCTTGGCTGCAAAGTGCAGCAGAAATGGCATATCAAAGTGAACACAGTACTTCCCGTAAGACTTGTGACTTAATGGGGGGTCCTCAGTGGTGACTGATTGCTCTTCAGTCTTGTGTAGTATGGGGAGGGAGTGCAGGTGGTCAGTTGGATCACAGGGTGGTGAGCACCAGGCCTGGGGTCCACAACTTTAATAAGCATCAGGGGGAAGTGTCTAACCTCCGGTGTAAGCGTCTCCCTTTAGAATGTGTTATCTCTGGATTGTTCCTGTTTGGAAAACACATTTGCCTACTACTCTCTAAAGAGAGCCATTTCCAGGGTGGCAGCAGAGGTTGCTCTCAGTCTCCTGTTTGGCCAGTCATAATTTGGTTTGGTTCAGTTCCAACTCTGCAGCAGTCCTCTGCTGGCGAGGCAGACTTTGCATAGAGGATGTGTTTGTTTACCTTAAAGGGTCAGCTTTCTATCTGATCCCCTCCGGTAGCAAGAATTCACAGAGAGAGAGGCAGCCTTCTACTGCTTTAGCCCTGCTAAGTGCTCCCTACCTCACACCTTTCTCCAAGCAGGACTTTATTTTTCTTTACCTGATTCACCCGAAAACCACCTGGGTAGCCTTATGGCATCTTATCTCATGTACACATCTAGGGGCATTCCCAGAATCTCTGAGGTCATTTATGGTACCCTTCAAGAGTTGTAGGACCCTAGTGTGGTGGCATCTTCCCCCAGGTTCTTCTTAGACACAGTAGGATGGTCTCTACACAAGCTCTGCTCAGACAGCTCTGGCACTTTCTGCCTTTGAGAAATTTTCAAGTGAGAAGCAAGCGTGTATATGTCTTAGAGGTTCTCCTTCCTCCCCACCCCTCTCAATTCCATAGATATGTGTCAGGTACATCCATGAACTTTGCTATTTGTTACTCAGGTTGTGGGTGAGTCTGCAAATTTTGCATTTCCTCAGGGATCCACCTGGGAATAATATGCTGGTTTCTCTTTCTCCCTGGCATTCCTGATCTCTCTGAGTGAGTTCCTTGGAGGCCACCTCTCCCCCCGGCCGCCCCCCGGCGGGGGAGGTACACACAGGTCCCTTTTGGAAGAAGAGCAAAGTAGGATATTACCACCAATCCTTCTCCCTGAAGGCTCCAGTAATTATCTTGCCATCTCACACCTCAGCTTTTGAGGAAGAGGAAGGGTAAGGCGAGGGACTGGGGTAATAGCTGTTAGAACTAGTGATAGTTTTTCTCACTTCTTTGTAAGCCTCAGAGAACTTGTCTTGCAGCATTTTTTGGGTCCTGTCTTTAAAATGTGGAGTTCTTAATGCTCTCTTGACCTCAGCTCTCATCTCAGCTCCCTGATAATGAGGCAATAGGAAAAATTCTTCCCAACATTCTCTTACCTATATTGGGAATTAGAAAGGTATGATTCCTTTGATGAAGTTCCATTGTTTTCACATTGTTTTCACATTTTTTTCCAGGGTTTGGTGTTTGGCCCTGCGAAGAATAATTTTAAGGAGAAGAGGGAGGATGGTTAAAGGTAGTATCATGGTATCACCATTCTCCCCATCATTGCTGCAGGGTAATTCATATTTCACAGATCTTCAAAATTCCATAGTCAAGCATGTCCTGCGTAGGTGTAAAAAAGGAGAGATATCGTGAGTGATTAAGGAGGACATATTTGTCAATGCTGTGAAAATAAAGCAAGGGGTTTCATGAAGCTTTTCATAATTTAATCTCACTTAATCCTCTCAAGTGATAGTAAATCAAGCATCAGAAAAACTCCCCTAATCCTCTCGCGGATTCACCATTCACTTGCCCACCATTCACTTGTTCACTTGGTTGACTTAGGTAATGTCCTTGTCCGAGCATGTCCCAGGAAGTTGCTTTGACACATCTCCCCAACCCTACTGGTATTATGGAAGAAGAATGGATACGTTGATTGCCTCTGTGCCAGAGATTAACTAGAATGGTCCAAGGAAAGATCTCGATGGTCAAGGGAACACAAGGCCTGACTTCCATACCACTATCTAGCTGGGCGGCTATGGGGACATCAGGTCGTATTTCTTCCTTTGTATAATTAGAAAATGGATTACCTTAGACAGTCTCAAAAGTTCCCCCTTGCTAAACAATCCTATGGACGTGACATGTGAAAAAACTCAAATTTTTGCTAAATATTCTAAGAGAACTAACCAGAGGCTCTCCTCATAAATACGAAAATTAATTAATTATAATATTATGTAATCATATGGTCAGCTGGAAAATATTTACTCGCAAGAACTGAAGGATATAAGTTAGTCACAGCGTGACTTACCCTGAAATAATAGGGGAATATTTAACCTCAGATTATTTAGCTTCTCAATTGTGTTTCATTTAACTTTTTTTTTTTTAATTTTTTTTTCAACGTTTATTTATTTTTGGGACAGAGAGAGACAGAGCATGAACGGGCGAGGGGCAGAGAGAGAGGGAGACACAGAATCGGAAGCAGGCTCCAGGCTCTGAGCCATCAGCCCAGAGCCCGACGCGGGGCTCGAACTCATGGACCGTGAGATCGTGACCTGGTTGAAGTGGGACGCTTAACCGACTGCGCCACCCAGGCGCCCCTGTTCTGTTTAACTTTGCATGAAATGAATGATTAGTTCTATGAAGGAATATCCATTGGAAATTAATTTTTATGACAATCTAAACTACTGATAACCTATATGATGATAATTGACAGACTACTGATACTTCCTTGACCCTTATTACGTATCAGATGTTGTGCTAAGCGATTTTTGTATACTGTCTTACTTAATTGGAATGGTTAGGGAATTTTCACAAAGTCTAGCTCAGGTCTGCTTTCCACAACCTGATTTTCTAACCGTAGCCTCGCCTTTTCTGTCCATTCCCTCATGGGCTTGATACTATATTACACTCTGTACTGAATCTGTGTATTCAAATCTGGGCAACCTGCATGCAAATGTTAATCTCCTGGATTAGTGCTCATCTCTGCTTCTGAATACTCAACATGTTTTATCCTCGATATAGCACCTTTGTTACAGTTTTATTATTTTCTAGTGTATGGTTTTTTTTTTTAATCTAATAAAGAAAATGCGGTCAGTTAAAAAGTACAAAAATGGGGGTGCCTGGGTGGCTCAGTCGGTTGAGTGTCCGACTTCGGCTCAGGTCATGGTCTCACAGCTCGTGAGTTCGAACCCCACGTCGGGCTCTGTGCGGACAGCTCAGAGCCTGGAGCCTGCTTCGGATTCTGTGTCTCCCTCTCTCTCTGTCCCTAACCCACCTGCATTCTGTCTCTGTCTCTCAAAAACAAATAAACATTTTAAAAAATTAAAAAAAAAAAGTACAAAAATGGAACAGTTAAAAAAAAGTAGGGTACCCAGGTGGCTCAGTCGGTTAAGCATCCAACTTTGACACAGGTCATGAATCTCATGAGTTTGTGAGTTCGAGCCCCACATCAGGCTGTCTGCTATCAGCACACAACCTGCTTCAGATCTTCTTCTCCCTCTTTCTCTCTGCCCCTCCCCTCCTTTCACTCTCTCTCTTTAAAAAAAATTAAAACAGGGGCGCCTGGGTGGCGCAGTCGGTTAAGCGTCCGACTTCAACCAGGTCACGATCTCACGGTCCGTGAGTTCGAGCCCCGCATCAGGCTCTGGGCTGATGGCTCAGAGCCTGGAGCCTGTTTCCGATTCTGTGTCTCCCTCTCTCTCTGCCCCTCGCCCGTTCATGCTCTGTCTCTCTCTGTCCCAAAAATAAATAAACGTTGAAAAAAAAAAATTAAAAAAAAAAAAATTAAAACATTAAAAAACGTATAACCAGCATTCTCACTACCTAGAAATATTTATGGTTATGATTTCAGTTCCTTTATCCTCCAGTCATCGCCTCTGTCTATCTAATCTTTATCCTAAACTTTTTAAAAGTGGTGTTAAGGAGAATACACTCTTTTAACTTATTTTTCCCTTTAACTTAATATGCGAATAATTCCACAGTCTCCTAAGTGACATATTTGTGAAAAATGTGTTTGGAACCCAGATGTTAATTTCAGTAGGTAGACTCATCATCAGGGTGGGGGTTGGGGGGCGAGGGGTAAAGGAGGTCCTTGCCAGAGAAAAAGGTATTGCAAAATGTGTAGTTATGGTTTCTGCAGGTGTGGTCTTTCTTAGGCATAAGCAAGTAAAGAGAACCTTCCCTGGGTCCCTCAGGGATTAGGGGTAGCTGCTAGTTTGAGGATCAACTTTGGGTCACCAGCCAATGCACAGTGACCCCAAGAACTGGCAGAGCCAATCCAGGAGTCTCCCCTTCATTGTACTCAACTTTCCATTTCCATACCTCTGTAAGGTGTTGGAGGAAGGAATATTCCAGTTGTTAATAACTTCAGGGACAGCCTATGATTTTGTGGTTAAGCCATTAGATTTTGCCATCCTTATTATTGTATTTTTTTTACTGTTTATTTATTTTTGAGAGATAGAGGCAGAGCGTGAGTGGGGGGAGGGGCAGAGAGAGGGAGACACAGAATCCGAAGCAGGCTCCAGGCCCTGAGCTGTCAGCACAGAACCTGACGCGGGGCTCCAACTTGGGAATGGCGAGATCATGACCTGAGCCGAAGTCAGACACAACCAACTAAGCCACCCAGGCGCCCCTGCCATCCTTATTTTTGAGGAGCTGGTAGCTTCCTCTCTTGGTTTGCAGTCACGGGACTGGGGAACAATTTAGCCCTAAATTAGTTATTAATCGAATTAATAATGATTTAAGCGCCTAGGTATTGGAAACCACCTTCTGTTAGTTTCCTAGAGCTGCCATAACAGATCGCCACGAACTGGGCAGTTCACAGCACCAGAAATGTATTCTCTCGCAGGTCTGGAGGCCAGAGTTGAGACGTGAGGATGTCAACAGAACCGCACTTTCTGAAGCCTGTAGGGGGGAATCTCTCCTTGCCTCTTCCAGCGTTGTAGCTGATGACACTCCAGTCTCTTCTTCTATCTTCGCGTGGTCTTCTCTTCCTTTGTCTCTTATAAGAACACATCGGTTGATTCAGGGCCCCCTCAGGTAATCCAGGATGATGTCATCTGGAGATTCGTTTAATTGCATCTTCGAAGACCCTTTCTCCCAACAAGATCGCATGGACAGGTTCTGCGCGGACATATCTTTTTTGGGGGGTGGGGGAGGCATCATTCAATCCACTACCTTTCGACATTCCAGATACATTGGACACGAGCTGGCAGGAGAGACATTTAAGTAAGTAAGTGTACACAGTATAGTAAAAGCTAGCAAACTGGCATGTCAAACTGCTTTCAGAATACAGAAGAGGAGTGGCAAATTGGACTGAGGGGATGTGGTTACCTAGGAAGCCTCATAGAGAAGGACATTTCAGGCCGAGATAGGATGATTCATTCTGGGCTGTGACAAAAGACTTAAAAAACAAAGTGGTTTAGAAAAATCATATTTAAAAACAACTCTGGTTATTTTTTTTTAAATTTTTTTTAATGTTTTATTTATTTTTGAGACAGAGACAGAGCATGAACGGGGGAGGGGCAGAGAGAGAGGGAGACACAGAATCGGAAGCAGGCTTCAGGCTCTGAGCCATCAGTCCAGAGCCCGACGCGGGGCTCGAACTCACGGACCGCGAGATCGTAACCTGAGCTGAAGTCGGCCGCTTAACCGACTGAGCCACCCAGGCGCCCCAACTCTGGTTATTTTTAACGTGGATGGTGAGTAACATGAATTGGTGTTGGACATTGGAGAATGGTGATGTCTGTAGTACGGGTAGTATCTGGGGGTTTGATCAGGGCTAAAGGACAATGGTGATGTCTGTGGCTTGGGTAGTATCTGGGGTCTTGATCAGGGCTAAAGGCGCCTAATGGACCACACCTTGACCCTCCACTAGTCTGAAAGCTCCACGAGCTTTCTCTTCCTACTTTCTATTCCTACTTTCTCCCCAGTACCTCTTACTTACGGGAGCTCAATGAATAAACGAGCTGGGAAGAAAAGGCTCAGTCTTCGGTGCCATCAGAGTCCCGTTCTATGGAAGGAAGCACATAAAACCTAAGTCCAAGATTTATTTTCTACTGTCAGTGGTGAAATGTTTACCTAATGATCATCTACATTGCTGTTAGGTAAACAGGTGGGGGATTCTAGGAAAAACCAATTCATTTGTCAATACTTCCCTAACCTGTCTTGCTTCTGCCGCGTAGATCCTGCGCCTTATTTCCTGCATTGTCAATCTGGCAAGATGTGGGCAGTAAATCACCTCCACAGAACGCCACCTAAACCTCCGTGTATGACAGTCCAGTTCGTGAGGCAGTAGATAGATGAACCACGCTCCAACATCGGAAAAGCATGGCTGCTTTTGTAATCTTTCTCCGTTTCTGCATCAGGGTTCACAGACTCAAAGGCAGGTAGGCCGTGTAAATGAGAAAGTGGGCGTAAATGAGAAAGTGTTGGCCGTAAGAGAATGATGCGGACTGTGGTCTATATATTGATAAGCATGCTCCCTAGTAAGGTCACACCGTTTAATGCCACTTGACAAGGGGCCACCCGTTGTTGGCATATTGGCAGATGTTCAAGTGTTTGAAGGCAAGATGGAAATCTGGAGTTTTCTGTGCCATTTGCAGATTTTAAAGACACAGTGTGGGCGGAAAGTAAGGTAGGTGACAGTTTTGCAACTTCCCAATAAAAATCAGTGGCCTAGGGGCTCCTGGGTGTCACTTGAGTGTCTGACTCTCAGTTTTGGCTCAGATCATGATCTCACGGTTTGTGGATTCGAGCCTCTTATCGGGCTCTGCACTGACAGTGCTGAGCCTCTTCGGGATTCTGTCTCCCTCTCTCTCTGCACCTCCCTTGTGCGCTGTCTCTCTCTCTCTCTCTCACAAATAAATACATAAACTTCAAAAAAACTAATTAAAAAAATCAGTGACCTAAGCTGTCACTAACAGCTCAATTCTATTTAGTATTCTTAGAACTTTGAAAAAGCACAGGAGGTTTTCCTGAAACATTTTTTTCCCCCTTTTAAAACTGGAGTTTTATAAAATGGCCATTTGGGAAAGACATAAAGCTTAATGGGCATCCAGCATCTCACCAACTGAGCCTCAATATCGTATGTAGGGAATGTGAAGTATTAGTCTTGAAGGTGATTGGTTCTTTAATTCGTAACTGAAGTGGTCTGATTTTCAAGTGAAGAAATTGACCAATGGTTGCTCTGTGAAGGTTCTTCTCGGTGTTACCAGAGTTTTAAAGTGATCTGAGGGTCGGGGCGCCTGGGTGGCGCAGTTGGTTAAGCGTCCTACTTCAGCCAGGTCACGATCTCGCGGTCCGTGAGTTCGAGCCCTGCGTCAGGCTCTGGGCTGATGGCTCGGAGCCTGGAGCCTGTTTCCTATTCTGTGTTTCCCTCTCTCTCTGCCCCTCCCCCATTCATGCTCTGTCTCTCTCTGTCCCAAAAATAAATAAATGTTGGGAAAAAAAATTGTTTTTAAATAAAAAAAATAAAGTGATCTGAGGGTCTCTTTAACTGTCATGGCCTCCTCAAAGGGCAGATGCCTTCTCTTCTCCGTGAAATCACACCCTTCGCTGGTGGTGGTGGGTTCACGTTTTCTTGGTCAGTCTCCGCCCTCTCCTCCCCCCTCACCCCCTCCCTTCCCCCCCCCCCCCCAGCGCCAGTCCAGCTATTTAATCTGACCCCGTACTGTAAGCATGCATATTTGTACATCGACGCAACTTAACCGTTTCGGCTTCATGGGTTTTTCTGCCATGCTGACGGTCACGTATGGATCCAGGTCAGGGACCCCTGGCCTGACACGAGATCACAATTGGGTAATTAAGAGGTAGGCACCACTCCACGGTGCGAGGCACCAGGCTAAATATTTTACATGCATTTTCTTATTTAATTCTCCAAGTCAAAATCCCATGTAGGTGGAATTAATATTACCATCTTCTAGATGAATAAATACAGGTGTACAAAAAAGAGAGAAGAAAAAAATGACTCGGCTAAGGATACACGGCTAATGGGTGTCAGTAATGGGATTGTCACGTTATAATGCAGACGTCAGGAACGGAGCCTTTGGCGTTAGCCAGACCTGGAGTTGAAACCTGGCTCTGCCACGTTACCTGACCAGCTTCTCAGGGTCTCGGTTTTTTCATCAGGGGGCCCAACAAGGGCTTGGCACCTAAAAATGTAGGTATGATAGGTATGCGTGAGCCATGCTCAGGTGCTGGAAATATCCAACTGCTTATTTTTTTTTTTTTCCTAAAATCCAGCTACATTGGATTCTAGCCCCTATTTTGATGACATGGCAGAAAATTTATTTCCTGTCATCCCTGCTATGTAGAGTTTGTAGACTTATCAGGGCTATTCTCTTTGAGCAAACCTGAGTTAATGTCAGTGTTTTTGGAAGGTGGTGATGCACACTCCCTCTGGAGTGTATCGTCCCTGAAAAAAAATCACTTGACTGACATAAATTTTTTTTAACGTTTATTTATTTTTGAGACAGAGAGAGAGCATGAACAGGGGAGAGGCAGAGAGAGAGGGAGACACAGAATCTGAAACAGGCTCCAGGCTCTGAGCTGTCAGCACAGAGCCCGACGCGGGGCTCGAACTCATGGACCAGGAGATCATGACCTGAGCCGAAGTCGGACGCTTAACCGACTGAGCCACCCAGGCGCCCCTCACTTGACTGACTTATAAAGAAAGTCTCTCGCTAAACGCACCTTTAAAAGTAGCTGCACTTTTTAAAGGGGTTTACGGTGGTGAGTTTGAGTGGGGAAGGTCCTGGTTCCATGGAAGCACGACTGTCTTAACGTTAGTTGCCACTTCTGAGTGAGCAATGGTTATGATCTAGCATTTCCATGACTGTTTATTCCTCGGCAACTCAGACGCTTTATATTCTCCATTTCCCAAGAAAATGCTATGATTTGTCATCATGACATAGTCCCTCCTGGATAGTTAGATTTTCCTATGTTTCTCTCTGTGTTCAGCTCCTTATGGACTCTCATGAGTTCATTTGACTTTCACGTTGCTGTTAGGTGGTTGTTTCTGAAACATCTAAAGATACTTGGTGATCTCTCTGCCTTTTCAGTTTGAAGGGTTAGTATTACCAGCTCCCTCTCAAAATTAGTATAGCGTCAAATACTCATTTAACTTTAACTGCTTGGTATTGCTTTGCAAGACGCTTACCCCACCAGTTCTCCCACAGAACTCAGCGAACTGGTTATGCCTGCTGGTTATGTCACAGTCATTCTGTGGTTGTCCCCAGGGTCACGAACCCTCACCCACCCAGGAACCACATACCAAGAAAGTTACTCTACAAGGTGAATCACTCATCAATGGCCACCCTGGATTTCATGTCCATGGGAAATGGCCTTGTGAAGGTTAGCCCCGGACTACAGCTACTGCTCTTGCAAACTTCATTGTGCCTCAACATAGTTAAGGCCCAGTGTGACATTAGTCAAGACAGGAGATGATGTGCCATGTTGTGTTAGTCTTTTTGTAAAATACAGGTTCGTAGTCCGGGTGCCTGGGTAGCTCAGTTGGTTTAGCGTCTGACTCTTGATGTCACCATCGTGAGCCCCTCATTGGGTTCAGTGCAGAGTTTGGAGCCTGTTTGGGATTCTCTCTCTCTCTCTCTCTCTCTCTCTCTCCCTCTGTCTCTACCCCTTCGTCACTCATGCTCTCTCTTTCAAGATAATTAAATAAACAAACTTAAAAAAATAGTTTGGTAGTCAAAATCCTGTAAGTTTGCTATACTTTGTTTTGTTTTGATAGTAAGTCAGATAATTTGGGCCATTAAGAAATTGTTCTTTTGCTGTTCATTGTCAAGCTTTAGCCCTCATAGTAATTTAGCCATCATTACGTGTATGAGAGCATGTGGGTGGGTGGGTGGTCCTCCTTTTGACAAATAATAAAATAAAAAAAAAAGCTGACCCCCTGATTCCCATTTCTCTTTTTTTTTAATATCATAGCTTTCAGAAAACATGATAAAGAACATCTTGTTGATAAGAAGATTCTATTTGCTTTAAGTTACCTTGATTTTAAGTAAGAAAAGAGGACAAAAAAGGATTACTTATTATAGTCTTTGATGGCAATGTAAACAAATCAACGTCTGTTTCATAAATATGGATATGGCCTTGTTAAATAATGAAACTGTTGAAAATAAACTGTCCTTAAATTTGTAGGTATAACATATATAATAATAGGTATAATTTCTGAAGCGTCAGCAATTTATTCTTTTTTGAATTAAATTTTTTTTTTTTTTAATTTTTAGAGAGAGGGAGCGTGAGAGAACGCCCACATGTGAGCTGGCTAGGGGCAGAGGGAGAGAGAGAGAAAATCCTGAACAGTTTCAGCCAAGGTGGGGCTTGATCCCACGACCCTGGGATCATGACCTGAGCCCAAATCAAGAGTCCCACGCTCAACTGACGGAGCCACCCAGGTGTCCCCATTCTTTTTTTTTTTCTTTTTAAAAAAAAATTTTTTTTAACGTTTATTTATTTTTGAGACAGAGAGAGACAGAGCATGAATGGGGGAGGGTCAGAGAGAGAGAGGGAGACACAGAATCCGAAACAGTCTCCAGGCTCCAAGCTGTCAGCACAGAGCCCTACGCGGGGCTTGAACTCACGAACCGCGAGATCATGACCTGAGCCGAAGTCGGACGCTTAACCGACTGAGCCACCCAGGCGCCCCCAGGTGCCCCCATTCTTAATGAAGAAAATTTAGTTTTGGCTTCCATATGAATGGCATAAGTGGGAAATGAGGAACAGAGATAATTTGACTCTGCCCTCTCGTGATCTTATGCAGAGACTACAAACTGAACTGGAAAAAAGATCCACATTTACACCAGTGAATTATAAAAGCATAAAAAGGATATTCAAGGTATATCCCCCCCAAATTACTACTTTTAGGTGTACTCCAAAATACATTCTTTGGATTTAAGAAACAGTCACTGCTCAAAAATCTGATTGGTTTCCTGGCCACACTGTGTCCTTCCTGTTACTCCATTTGTACTAACACGCACACACACACACACACACACACACACACACACACACACACACACACAAATGTACAGACACGTGTATGTGCAGAAAACTCTCACAGTGTATTGGAAAAGCAGGTCGTAGAACTTCTCTCCCAGCTAGAAATTTCTCCATGACAGCAGACCGATGGTACTGGAAAAAACTGAATCAATTTTTATGCAAGCCACCCGTTTCCAAATCCCCTCCCCTCCTCAGATAGAAGCACTGTGGATCTTGGGACAGTTGTCAGCAAAATTTCCCTGCGGCTAAACAATTTAAGTGAAAACTCATGCCTTCTACTTTGTTCAGATTTCTTGTCTTCTGTAGTTAAACGAAATGGGGACAAGTGTTCAGTGAAATGTCTACCCAGTGATTCTGTCAATTTAGGGGCAGGATTAAACAAGCCAATGAATCATGCAATAAGCTTCATATGCTGAAAAATGGGTCATCTTTCTCTGAGTAGTAAGACATCGGAAGCCAAACCAGGTTTAGGTGGTTGAAAATGTCATTTCTGTATATTCTTTTAACTTGTTCCTGAAAAAAAAAAAAATGCCACTGACAGCTATTTGTCTTCTCAAAGACACTGCTTTCAAATATCTTATCCCGCAAGCAGAAGAATATATTTAATTCCAGAGAAAAGCCTTTCAGCGCCCTGAGAAATCCTTTTTGTTCAAAACTAATCAATTTTTGCTTTGTGCACAAAAGTAAAATACTTTGTCAAACTCTGTGCAGAAATCCTTTTAGCTATCTTAAAAAATACATTTGGTGCAGCCCTGGCTGATTTCTGTTATATGGGCAAAAATTTACTTTGTCAAATTATATTCTTCGCAAAGCCTTTCAGCTGACTTAAAAATCCATTTTGTACAAAACAATGACCATGCATCAGCTCGGAGTGATTGCACAGTAGTTACTTAGCCTGCCAAATGGCAGCGAAATGTCAGCTGAAATGAAAGACACACAACCCAGGGCTTATCAGGGAAAGTCCAGATGATTCATGTAACATCATAAATAAATAACGCCGACTTTGTGTTGAGGCAGGTTTAACAGCGGAGATTCCTTTCCCGGCCATGGTATGTTTCAAAGCGAAAGGAAGGGGAAGGCCTTACCTGGTGACAGTGACATGTGCTGAGATAAAGTACGGTGTCTTTAATGCTTATTTTTCAAGGTCACTAAATGTTACGTTGGTGGTTGAGCAGGGGGAAAAGAGCCTCTGCCCAATGACAGGCTGGAACATACGGTATCATCAAAGTAATGATAGTCATGAAGAGAAGGAAATTTCTCAGCCCAGTGCTCAGAGCAGCCGTAAAGTTCTTCAGCACTCTCGTCTTCTCATTGGCCACCTCTGGTGGAAGGAGTCGAGTGAAGGAAGAAGAGAATTGGAAACGTGGAAAGATAAGGTAAAACATAGCGGAAGACGCTGGTCTTAACTCAGGAAATAGTAGCTCCTAACAATATCGTAGTGCCCTTGGGCAGCTTACAAGGGCAGTTGAACTCTGGCTTACATTAATGCTTTGTTGAAATCCACAGTATTTTGAACAATGGGCCCTTGCCATTTAAGAAAAAATGTTTTTAATGTTTATTTTTGAGAAAGAGAGAGCGTGTGAGTGGGGAAGGGGCAGAGAGAGAGAGAGAGAGAGAGAGAGAGGGAGAGAGAGAGAGAGAGAGAGGGAGACACAGAACCTGAAGCAGGCTCTGGTCTCTGAGCTGTCAGCACAAAGCCCAATGCAGGACTAGAACTTGGGAAGGGCGAGTTCATGACTTAGCCAAAGTCGGATGCTCAAACGACCGACCCACCCAGGTGCCCTGCCGTTTTTCGTTTTGAATATGGACCCTGCGAATTATGTAGCTGGCCATGATCATACATAACCAGGTCTGCCTTGTGACTTTCACAGGTCCTAGGCACTCTTGCCTTTATGAGCCCTTTCCTCTGTAAAAATGTAAAAAATTAAATTATACAACTGCATTGGCATAAAGATGAATATACTGACATCTTCTTGGACTTAATTACTTTTTCTGATTTTAAAAGAGATTAATGCATCTCCGTGGGCCCTGAAACTATTGTTGGCCCCAGAATGTGCCTACCACACCTTGATGGAGTCGTGGTCCCTGGGTGACAGCCAATGGGGACCCGATGTCAGTGGCCCAGTGCTGACTCTGCCATCAAGTTGATGTGTGCTCGTGGGGTGTAAATGCTCCTGGACATCAGTGTTGTCACTGAAAGATGGGGTCACATTCTCTGAGCGTATGTGTTATTTAACACAGAACACACATGGCCCTTGTGGCGACTAACAGCCAAATAATCAGCATGGCCATTGCCAAGAAGCTTCCCGAGTCCTTAGTCGTTTCCGTAAGAACGTGAAATGTTCTAAAGGTTCACAGCAGAATGGTATTTCCTCAGAGCTGATTCAGTTTGGGGCAACCACATCACAGCCTTTAACCTCGCTCTGCTGTATGTTAGTGTTCTGTAAGCAACCCAGGCACTAAATAGAACGGCTGAGTGTTCAGAATTAATTGGCAGACAAGTCTTCTACGTCTAGACCCTTTTATTTTGATTTGTCTTTTAAGTCCATCCACGGCAGCTTTGACTTCCTTGTACCCCTCTGAAACCCAGGGAACTCGGCTGTCGAGTCCCATGGGGACCCCAGCTGCTTTGGGGTCAAATTCCAGGTTTTGTGTGCTTTGCTTTCCTTCTTCACCGCCCTCCATCAAAGCTTTTCTGTCTAGGTGGCGGTGATTCCCGCCCACACGCAGCATGGGACTATGAATGATGAGTTTAAATGGAATTTAAGAATTCTCCGTCTGTGTTTCTCAGCCCTGGCTGTGCAGCATTGTTACCAGTGAATAGACAAAAAAACCAGCTATCCTGGTCTCACCCCTAAACCTAGTGAGCCCAGATCTCCAGAGAAGGCATCTGGGCTTTTATGCTTTTATAGGATTGCCCAGTTAATTCTAATATTTGGGTTGATACTATACCTATTCTTCCAACTGGTCAAGGAATGCAGGAATCACTATGAAAACATTCCTGACCTTCCTTTGGTGTGCGTTTGGAAGAAAGACACGCTAGCCAACAGGTGTCAACTCTGATGACCCTTTACGGGAGGTCTTTATATAAAAACTTATTAGCTCCTCTCTCTTTGTTGCCTGCTATAGAACACTTGGAACCATGACATGGAGTTTTCCTGAATTTGAAAGGTACATTTAGAACGGCCAATTAAAGTATAGGCTGTGTGGCACAACTTATTTCAGGAGCCTCTGGGAGGATCTCACACAGCCTGGCACGTTTTCAGAGTGGCCGAACTGAGTTGCACAGCGAAAGACCTGTGTGCCTGCCTTAGAGACGGGGTGGAATACATACTAAGATGCTGTGGATAGAGAAGACCAAAAATGAATTCAAATATGCACCTCACATTAAGAGCCATGTGGGAGACCCTCTTGAATGTAGTCATTGATCTGCCATTGAGCTGATTCTTACAAGAACAATGTTTGCTGGGGAAGGGCAGAGAGAGAGAGAGAGAGAGAGAGAGAGAGAGAGAGAGAGCAGAGAATCCCAAGGGGCTCCATTCGGTCAGCGCAGAGCGCTGACTCGGGGCTCAAACTCATGAGCCGTGAGATCATGACCTGAGTGGGAATCGAGAAATGAACACTTAACTGACTCAGCCACCCAGGTGCCCCTGATAGATGAGCTTTTTGAGAGAAGTCATTTATAATTCCATCTTCTATGATAAATAATCACCTTTTTTGATTTGTTCCCCAAATTAAGAGATATTATGTAACTTATTTTATACATTTCCTATTCACCTTTCCCCAAATGTAAATTAAAAAGGGGAATGTTCCCTTTTTTGCAGGTTTTTTTTTTTTGGATAGTCCTCATTGGAATTTGAGACATTTCGAAAAGCCTCTTATATTACCTAGAATTTGCTCTGCGGCTCGTTTCATTCTTGCCATATTCTGCAGAACGCTCTTTTAGGTTCAAACAGTAAAAGACTTTGAATGGTAAAAATGTTTCAAACATCCCCTAAAATGCCAAGGTTAGGTGCTGTAAGCTGGCTGAGAACCACCTTTGTTTTGAGTCATGAATGCAGGCCCCGTGGTGATAGTCTACCGACTGGCATCTGTGCCCCGATGCTCAGGGCTTCAGCTGCTCTGTATGGTTGGCCACAGTGAGAGAGTAGGAATTCAGAACCTCGTTTATATGGCTCATATTCCAAGGGTAGCTCACTTCACAGACCTCTGTCGTCGGTCGAAGTCTCAAATTCCAAAGCCTGTTGTCTAAGATACTCTTGTAAGTGCAACCGTCGTTCCTGATGTGGTTATTCTTAATAATTACCAATTTCTCAAGGGTCTCCGGCGCTCTCGGGACTGCCCTGGATCTTTCTGTCCCTGTTCTGCTCTTCCCTAACTATTGTATCTCCGTCGGGGTGTCCTATTGTATTTTTCACTCCTCACTTCGGCAATGGCTCTGATTTGGGGCGATCCTGCAAAATCATGACCAAAGTAGCTCTAGTCATCACAACACCCCAGATTCTCCCAATTGTCTGCTTATATATACAAGGTATTAAAAAACTCATTAGGCGGTGCTGTTGTATGCCCTTTGCACGTTTGAGCTTAAAGATTTTTTTGCCATGGGGCGCCTGGGTGGCGCAGTCGGTTAAGCGTCCGACTTCAGCCAGGTCACGATCTCGCGGTCCGTGAGTTCGAGCCCCGCGTCCGGCTCTGGGCTGATGGCTCGGAGCCTGGAGCCTGTTTCCGATTCTGTGTCTCCCTCTCTCTCTGCCCCTCCCCCGTTCATGCTCTGTCTCTCTCTGTCCCAAAAATAAATAAAAACGTTGAAAAAAAATTAAAAAAAAAAAAAAAAAAGATTTTTCTGCCTAACTCCCCATCTCACTGTACGGTATATTATATAAAATCAGGCAGTTAAGACAAGAGAGGATCATGTGTTTATGACACAAGACCTTATGTGGAAATTATTTGCTTGCTCCTCGCACAGTTCAAAAGCATACCCTGGGGGAATTTTTCATAACAGTCTGTATGCTTTATGCTTCTCCATTAGCAGATAACAGAGAAAGAACATATTTTGGATGCAAGCAAAAAATTTCGGAACATGCGTGCTTTTCTCAAGGTGGTTGGGAATATGGTTTTAGGTATTTCAATTTTACTGGGCTTTGTCAGAAGTAAATCACACCTTTAGTCATGGTCTGTGTCTCTACCATAGTTTTCTATATTTAAGTGTGAGTGAATTTGATTTATTTTTCCTATGTCCACTCAAATTATTCCATCCTATTAGTATTTATGTCAGTTGCATCGGGGGGTGTTTTATACCTGGGCCCTACACTCTTTTCAGATTCCAATTTTATTGTGGGTCTGTTAAAAGGTCAGTTTAACCTCTGCAAAGTGAAGAACATAAAGACCTACAGCTTTTCTGTCGCTTCACCAATACGTGTCAGTAAACATACTACATGCTGTAGCAGGCGTGTGAAAGAAAAGTTGTCTAGATACAAAGGTAGACGTGATGCATAATCAAAATAATTCCGAGCTCCAGATCCAGTCCTATAGGAAGTGGTATGATGGAGAGTCCCGGGCAAAAATCACATGATAATTTCCATGTGGAAAACAATTGAGCTGGCTTTGCCTCCTTCCCCATGATACCATGCTGAGTAATGTCCTCTCGCTTTGGAGGCCCTCGGGTTACAGCCAAACATTGATTATTTGTCAGATAATGCTATCAGACTTACAAAGACGTCCACAGTGCTCTTGCAAGGAAATAAATGACTCCAGCGTTCTTTTTGGTGGAAAAAAAAAAAATGAGAAAGAAAACACAATGAGATTCACTGAAATAAACACCCCAAGAGTCTATAGCGGGTTGAACGTAGGCTATGTTTTCATATAATTCCAAATCCACTGCCGGTATTATTAAAATACGTTTTCTCTGTATCACAAGACATGGTTTTTGCCTTTCAGAGCAAGGATAGCAGGGACTTGAAGTTTGTTAAGTGGGTACCCTGTGCCACGTGTAGGGATTTTAGTAGCTCCTCCCATTTTTTCAGCAATCATGCGAGAATAGACCTTGTCCCACAATCCAGGGGAAGAAAGTGAGATCCAGAGAGGGTTAGTGAGCTACTCAAGGTCACCTGTAAACAAGAAGTTTCTGGGGCGCTTGGGTGGCGCAGTCGGTTAAGCGTCCGACTTCAGCCAGGTCAGGATCTCGCGGTCCGTGAGTTCGAGCCCTGCATCAGGCTCTGGGCTGATGGCTCGGAGCCTGGAGCCTATTTCCGATTCTGTGTCTCCCTCTCTCTCTCCCCCTCCCCCGTTCATGCTCTGTCTCTCTCTGTCCCAAAAATAAAATTAAAAAAAAAAAAAAAAAAAAAGAAGTTTCTTGTTGCGCCTGGGTGGCTCAGTAGGTTAAGTGTCCGACTCTTGATTTTGGCTCAGGTCATGGTCTCACGGTTTGCGAGTTCGAGTCCCGCTGCCCTGATGGTGCACAGCCTGCCTGGGATTGTCTCTCTCTCCCTGTCTCTGCCCCTCCCCTGCTTTCTTGCTCTCTCCCTCCCTCTCTCAAAATAAATAAAACTTAAAAAAAAAAAAAAAAAGAATTTCTTGTCTGCAAAACCTAGGGTAGGTTATTAAGAATTGTGGTTGTATGTCCATAGAAAATTATTACTTATTTGTGCATCTTTAAGAATATTTGGTGCCAATGGGAATTGAGACAAAGTGAATCTTTCTTTCTTCTTTTTTCTTTTCTTTCCTGTGGGAAAATCTGGTGGCTCCTATGACTTTGAGAACTGGGTTCTCTCGTACCCACACAAACTTCCATATGTCTCAGACATTTAGTCTTTGGTTTCTTGGGGTACCCACACACTTGGGACATTTTTTTTTTCTTGCCTACTGTTGATGACAAAGCCCTTGGGGGTGGTCTTTTGCCTTTTTGAGCCTCTTCCTTCATTTTGAGGGATTTACTGTTACAGGACAAATCTGAGTTGTGAGAATTTTCTCTGTAACCGGTCACAGCTGGGGAAGATTATACCCTACATTTACATAGGATTAAAGAAATCTTTTTAGAAGAAAAAAACAAGTTCCCGTGAAAATAAATAATAAGTAAAACAAGCACGGGTGCCTGTTCATGCTAGAACCTCTTCTCTCTTTAAAAGGGAGAGAATTTTCATCAATGGGAAGCTAGGTAAAGGGCGCATTCTTGCTTCCCCACTGATGTTGATATAAGAGCAGAATGAGGACGCTTATTTCCCTCCGAGCACTAACAGGCTGCCTTTTCGACTGTGCACTTCACGTTCCCTTGCTTTAACAAGATTTACACAGTCCTAACTCACTTATTAAAAGCTTCAAACGTGTTTTAAGGCGAAGATCTTCAAAAGCCGAACGCATGTCTCAGCCCTCCGTCTGAAGCCCACTGCATGGGGCTCCCTGATTTAAATATGTGTGCTGGTGTTGAAAGGTGGCCATGTGGTCTCTCTAATTCTTTGAGTTCTGATTTCTGCTCCGTTGCTTTAATTCCTTTTATTGAATCCCCCTTGTATTGTATTACAATAATGAGTTCTGAAAGTTTCACAGAAGAAAATTTGAGAATTAATGGATGTTAGATGTTTCAGTGCATGGCGAGCGGGGTGGGGGGGCGGTGGGGGGAGCAGGAGAAAGAGAGCGAGCCGTGGGTGTGGATGTAGAAGAATCCGGAAAGAGATGACTAGAACATGGTGCCGGCTGGAGTGGAGGGTTAAATCTGGCTGGCAGTCTTGTGAAATGTGTTTAGAGGTGGCAGGAATTCATTCCTGCGGTCAGCAATCTGTAAATAAGCCATCTCTGAAGTGGATGGGTAATGAAGCAAGGGAAGAAAACATTTCTCTAAAGAAAAGCACTCCCTAAGCTCATTTGACCACTTAGCTATTGGAGTCAGCACCTCTGAAAACCCTGCACCAAGCTCTATTTGTTTTTCTGCCAGAGAAATAGATGAGGCAACTTACATGAGCTAAATGATTTTTAAAATACTGATTTGAAGACATACGGGGTAATGAAAAGAATGAGCGAAAGAAAAGGGGGAATTGTCTTTTTCTTGGCAGCTCCCATTTGCGCACTCTCATTTGCATTCCTGCGATGAGGAGCGTCTCTTAGGGATGAAAGATTACGTAGGCAGTGGGAAGAGAAAGCCCTAGGACACGGACAGTTGGTGTCCATTTACCTCTATTAATATCATTAAGCCGGACAACCAGTGACGCCACAGCTTAAAGCTAGAGACTAACCAGCGCTTTATCTCCCGTTGCCAAGGACTGCACGATGAACTCTGCAGTGACCCAAATTTATTACAGAATAGTGCTCATTGCTGCCATACGAGCACTCTGTGGCAATTACAGCACATTAGGCGGCAGATCCAATCTCAAGGGGAAATGTCTAGTCTTTTAATCAAGTAGTGGAAAAGTCAGGGTGTTTAAGAATCACCCTGTGAGATATATGTATGTATCTGGATATATGTGTGTGTGTGTGTGTGTGTGTGTGTGTGTGAATTTGATTTATTTTTCCTATGTCTACTCAAATTATTCCATCCTATTGGTATTTATGTCAGTTGCATAAATACTCCTATCTGTGTATGTGCATCTGTATCTGATAACAGTCCTCATTTTACCCAGAGGTTGCTCTTAACATACTCAGAGGTCATGAATGTCCAGTGACCTCACTTCATTTTGGCTCTACTGACATGCAGTTTTTTCTTATATTCTCAGTCTTCAAGAGCTTAGAAGCTCAGGAAGTTACACACGCACACAACATAAACACACGAGAGAATATTTTATTTTATGATATATTTGCATCTCTTCATTTTTCCAAGAAGTACTCGTTTATTTTCCATACCTACCTACGTACCTATCCATCCATCAATCTGTCCATCCATCCACCTATCTACCTATCTTTCTGAATAGTAAGGGCTTTTCTGGTTTTCAGCAATTTGAGTAGCTCGGGACATACCAAATGACATCATTCCAAAGGACGTATTTCAGCATTTAGTGGAAACAGGAAAGCTCACGCTTCAAGCATGCTGCATCTGATAAGCCATTGATTGGTTGTAATGGATGGAAGGAAAGCTTGTATAAACACAGAGTCAGAAGATACTATTAGCATGTGCTATAGGAGACACAAACAATTGTTTTACACAATTCCCTGAAATGTCTTCCAAGAAAACTTTAAGAATTATAAATTTGGGTGACAAACAAATCAAGTCCGTGCAGTTAAAGTTTATCAAGAGACTTGGTGTAAAAGTTTATCAAGAGACTTGGTGTAAACCAGTGAGAGGAAGAAAGGACCTAAAAAAGAGGCAATAAGGAGGAAAGGACAGCCTGGAAGAAAGATACAGGTTAGGTCTGTACTCATAAGCCATCGTAAAATAGTTTGCTTTTGTAGGCATGGCACGGGTTATAAATAACTTGGAGCTCCCAAAGTCATTTGAAATGGCGAGACCAGTTTGTATGGGTTATCAAAGCCTAAAAAAAAAAAAAAAAAAAAGAAAGAAAGAATGAAAGAACGAAAGAACATAAGAAAGAAAATTTGGCTATTTGAAAGTTAACAGCTAGGGTAATTTTCCTGATCATAACATTTCAGGATGCCTCATCGATCCGTTTTTTATGGTTAAAGCATTTGCCATCCCCAAACCCTCGTTAAGAGATGTTGCGTGCGAAAGATCCTTATTTGCCTCTTCAGAAGGATGGGGCGTCAGTGAGAGACATTCAGCAAACCCATCGCAGCTGTACGGTCAGCACCGCCTGGGGAACATACCTATGTCTTTTTGACAAATACTCCTTTTCAGTCGGAAGTGCTGTGGCACGTGAAGTGGCGATCGTTTTGGCTTATATTGTCCTTGTGAATGTCTGTGGATCTCTCGCCTGCTCACATGATACTCTGTAGATACTCACGAAGACAAGCACATACGGAGGAATATTTAAAGGCTTCATTTCTCATTACGTTCACACTGCTCAGCCCTCCGAAGTGCATATGGGGAGTTGGGACCCAACACTTTCCTGAAATGTCCGTGATAGGGTGTCAAGCCCTGAAGCGAATGCAGCTGCATCAATATTTCTCTACTTGCGTGTATGGATTTCCACTTCTTGGCCCTGCAATCAGAGGGAATTTACGTCTAGCAACGTGGTCAATTTTTACTACCAGTTGTGCATGTCCGATTTTGTGAGGTACTAAACAATCTATTGACAAATTAGATCAGTAGAACACCATTTTAGTAGTGGAGAGATTGGTTCTTTGTGTAATTTATAAGCCCACTCTTTCCCACTTCACCCTTTCTAGAGTATTAAATAAAGGCAGGCTGAGGTACATTGCAGAGCAGAGAAAGAAATGAGATGTCAGAGAGGTGGACAGGGCAGGGTTGAGGAGAGAACCTAAAAAACACAATCTATTTTTCAAAGTAAGATCTATGACAGAATAAGGGAAGGGCTGTAGAGAGCCTGAAATTAAATAAGATGGACTAACAGAGATGCAAAGATCTGCAGAAAGGAAGACATTTTTCTGGTGTCCGTGGAAGTGAGAACTGGAGACGGGCTGATTACGGTACAAAGAGAAAGACAAATGAAGCCATAGAAAAAGACACACATTCGCAAGTCCCTGTGAACAGTCCTGCAGGAAAGATAGCAAAGTGAGAAAGCACTCACCAATACTCCAGCTTGTATAAAGCTGGAGAGCCCTTTGCCGCTGTTTAGTCTTTACAGAGTACTTTGTATTCAGAAAGAATTTTAATTTGTTCTTCTCAGATGTAAACCCCCGAGAGAACAGTCAATGTTGTTATCCAGCCAGGTACCCCGATCTTTCAGGGGGTCTCCTGGAGCACAGCTCCATACCACATACCTGTGAATGGTTTCCCCCAGGCTCACACTATGCCTGGGGTCATACTGGTCTTCCTGATCCTTCTTGACACTGTCCCTTACTTTTCAGTGTCCAACCAGACCTTTGCTGTGGCAGGACTTGGCCTGCCCTCACCCCACTTGGGAGATTTGAACAGAGCCATTAAGTAACACTCAATCACGTTTCCTCTCTGAGGTTTTCTTACATTCTACTGATGCCCTTTCTTCCCACATGGGCTTGATCTTTCTTCGTCTATTATACAGTACAGGGGCTGTGGGAGGGCATAGGATTTCTGCGGGGAGAGGCTTAAAAGTAGCAAACTGGAAGAGAAGGCAAGGGAAGGGAATGTATTAAAACTATATTGCATAGCAAGCGTACTGCTCTACCTTACATTGAGAATTCCAGTGCAGATTTTGGAATTAGTGAAGGTTATGTAGAGGTTAAAGGGGCCCCTATGATACCCTTTGGGAGCACCAAGTATGAACTGTAGGGTTCGCAACTTATAAAACATGTGTAAAGGGCATTTCTAGAGCTGAAATGAGTTTTATCTTTTTACCCGTCACCGAATGTAACAGAAAGTACTGCCTGTTGCTTAATGTTTGCTGAAAATAGAAAAACTGTGACCAGATTTTGAAAATATCAGTGTTCAACAGCATTAACTCTTGGTGTAAAGCAGTAAACTCAATCAACTTTCTAGGTAAGTGAATTTCAAATCTGTTTTCTATTTTTTTCCTATAATTTGCCAAAAAGTAGCTTTTCTCCCTGCCCCTCATCTGTCTGTCTCTCCCTCCCTCCCTCTCTCTCTCTCTCTCTTTCTTTCTTTGTCTCTCTCTTTCATTTTAGGACATTGAAAAAGCTGACCCTGAAAACCGTTTCTTAGGCAGGATGCCCAAAATTTTCAGAACCACATTTTATTACATGGCCAGGCAGAGAAATAAATAGACTGAATTTTTTTTTTTTTATGAAATCTTTATATGTAGACAATGTATTTTTGACCATCTGTTTTTTTTACAGGAGATATGAAGTCCAGAGCTTATATGCAAATATTACCAGCGACTGCTAACTTAACCAGATCGAACAGTAAGGGATTTTGCATTTAAAGAGAGTGCGTGTCATGTCAAATACCTGCCCTGCCAACTGGTCATATGGGTACTCTCTGTAGCTGATGTAGAGAATCACCATTTCTTATACCAGATGTATTAGCATTCTGCAGAGAAGCAGAACCAACAGGATACATAAGAAAATATATAAAGAGATTTATAATGAGGGGTTGGCGTATATGGTTGTGGAGGCCAAGAAGTCTCCTAATCTGCCCTCCCCAAGCTAGAGAACCAGGAAAGCTGGTGTGGTTCCAGGTCACACTTGAGGGCCTGGGAAAGAGGGGAACCAATGGTGAGGGCCTGGGAAAGA